>NC_084464.1:165072094-165377094 GCF_027409185.1 Cynocephalus volans | reverse complement strand
AGGTCCTCACAGAGGACAAAGTGAGGAAGATGGCTGAGGTTTTAGTTACCTGAAGTAAACCCAGAGGGATAAAAAAAATGTTTCTCTCTAGAGGATCTGTGCAGATAGAAAGTGCAGAAATTCAGGTGGGCTTTGACATGAAGAAGGGTGCTTTTCAGTGAAATGAGCTTAGAGATGTAAATTGCAGAGACCAGGAATGGGTAGGTTACCACCACTGCTGGGCACTTGGGGCTTATTCCTGCTCCTGAAACAGACGGCACCTGGACCATCTGCTGCCTACTAGACGTGCTAGGAACTTCTCTGTTTCTGCTTCAAAGGGCGGTTGTCCACTAAGTGCTCCCTGGCCCCATCTTCTCTTAAACCTCCGGTTATAAAGTGGTTCCTCCACTTTCTGACTATATTGTTATGTAGCCATTTGTACGTGTCTCTCTCCTTTACTGAAGTGAAAGCTCCTTAGAAATGTGCACTGTGTGTGTCTGTCTTATTCAACCCCCGGCCCTCAGGGGGCTGCCATAATAAGCCCTTGTACACACTAGAAGTTCAGTGCATAATGAACAATGAGTGTTGACAAGTAAGGACAACGACAAGCCAACAGAAGCTTTGCCTTTTTGTTTAAAAAAAACCGGGCATTTGAAAGTCTTCAAAATTAGTTCAAACCATCAGGAGGTGACTGACAAGCAGTTCCTGGAAACTGATGTTTGAGCTCAGTTTCCCCCAAGGGCCCAGCTGCTGTATCTGTGTTCATATCAGTTTCCCCCAGGAGACCGGCAAGTGTCAGGGGAGACTTTGTGATGTGGTGGCGAGAGTCAGGGCATTAAATCAGCTAAACTTGAGACAAACCCTCCTCTTAGACATAACATCCACCTGACCATGACCGAGTCACCGGCACCACAGCCCTTCCTCAGACGTGCTGGCAGCGCCCACCGCGGCAGCACACGGAGGCCCAGGTGCCAGCACCCCGTGTCATAGAGCCCGACCTGCAGTGCTGCTCAGAAGCCACATAGCATATTCATATCCCTCCCTTCTTTTCCAAATGCCCCATGATGCTTCCAACAAAATTGTGCAGCTCCAAGAAGCTTTGATTATTTGCAAAAGTTGGAAAGGGATTAGGGGTACAGATATTTATTCCAAAATTTCAGAACATATTTATCAAAAATATGGTGTTTTCAAAATTGCTTTTCTATTAGAAGACAAATCACGCCATTCGTCCTGGACCCATGCCTCCCCCTCACGCAGACCCCTCCCCCGCTGGCCACCCCACCTCCACTGTCCCCTGTACTCACCCACTCCCCACTGCCCCCACCCCCCACACCCTACGCCATCCTCTCTTTATCCCTCCCGTCCTCCTCCCCCATGGGAATCCCCTGGGCCCCTGCTCTCCAGGAGAGTAAGCACTGGGGAAGGTGCCCACCTTCTCCCAGTCTCTGACTGGCCCCCGCCATTGCCTCATCTCAGAAAGTGACAGGTCCTGTCTTCCAGTGGCCCAGAGCCTGTCCTCCCAGAGTTGACAGTCCTTGCAAGTCCTATCAACTGCCTAAGACTTTCCACACCTCTACCTGCCTGAGCAAGACTGTAAAGTCCTCACCACAGCTGCCCCCTCAGGGTCTTGGGGCTGCACCCCTCTTGTTCCTTGGCAGCCACACCGTCTATTGCTGTTTGCACAACAGGCCAGGCAGATGCCTACCTCAGGGCCTTTGCACATGCCATCCTTGTGCCTGGAGGGCTACTGTCCCACGAGCGGCAGGACACCTCACATGTCACTGTCTCAGGGAGGCTGCCCTGACCATCAAATAAAATACCCCGTTCTACCTTTGTCTTTCCCCCATGGTACTTAGCAGCGTCTGATATACTATTTTGAATGTATTTGTTGCTTGACTGTTCATAATATTAGCACTTCAGCTCCTTAAGGGAAACACATGCTCTCTCTGTGGGGCAGAGAAGCTGTGACACTGGGAGGGCACAGAGGGACGAGTCTACTGGTGGACTCTCACCCCGCCTGTCATAGTTCACTGTGGCTTCCAATGTATTGGGCAGAAACATTTCTTTTTGCTGCATGTTAACTTGAAAAAAAATGGCAGCAAAGAGATACAGCTTCTAGAACTAAGAGGCACTTGATAGTAACATGTTTAAAAATAAAAGAACCCAAGTTGCAGATGGGGTGGTCTACGTGGTGGAGCTATGGGCAGAGGGGCACGGGCACCAGTGTTTCCTCCCTTCGCCATCTTCGAGGAAAAAGTCTTTTATTATTATGTTCACTTCTCCTATGAATATTGGTTAAATCTGCAATTCAGCATCTGACCTTTGGAGTACCAGAACATTGAGAAGGACACTGCTTTTTGTACTAGTCCTCTTTTAAAATTTTATTTCAAAATTTAATTATTAGAAACAATTTAATTGCTAGATTTAATGTCTCATCTAAGCAAGTTTACTAAATTTTAGACTAACCTTTTCCAGTCCTGCCCAACAGTTTAGCTTTTAAAGCACATTTGGCGCCTCTGGAAAGATGTGGATTTTTCCTAGACAAGGTTTTTATGGTTTCATTTTGCAACATTTAACTACATGTTTGATGAAGAAACCACAAAACCCCATGAACCCATATGCAATAATGTCAGATGAAATTCGCTGATTTTGTTCTAAGTTGCAATATTGCCATATGACTTCAGTCAAAACCGTACAAATTAAGAGAAAAGCTAAACTGAAGACCAAATGAATGGGTTGGAGACCACACTATCTTCTGTGAGGTTGATCAAGCCTTCTCTACAAGGACCCTGGCTGGACATCACTGTCACTGGGCTAGTAATTGTCCATCTGCAGGGCTATCACAAAGACCATCTGCAGCATCACTGGCTTTGTTTTGAGACTAAAGAAAAATTATGGTTTAATAAATATTCTGAGAAGTATGAAAACCCAGCAGGCAGGATTTCCAGATCCCAGCCAGGGTCTCCTCTGCACTTAAACACACAGTAAATGAAAGCTCTTAGAAGACTTGGTGCAAGACAGCTCTGCTTGGCCCAGTTCCCTCCTACATGCAGGATGCTTTCCCAACCACAGCAACAGGCAGTAGAAAAACACAAGCACCCAACACTGTTTATATCATATTTGGGTGGACACTTTCTAAATGCAGTAACTTTATCACCTCTGATTATTTAAACTTAGTCCACTCATTGCTGCAAGGAAATGGAACTTAGATACAAAGTCTGGTCCCCAGACGTGTCATCCAGGTGGACTTTCTGTGCACATCCAACCTCCAGCTCATTGGTTGCTGTGACAACAATGGCTGAGAGTGGCATATCAGTGCCAATTCTTGAAAATCTCTGCCACCTTTAACTATGCCAGTATTACCCCAGAGTAAGGACAGGTGGGTTGGAGACACATATTCCTGAGTGGATAAGTGAGCAGATGTTCATGTGGATCTGTGATAGGACACTCTAGGTCCTGTTTAACCCTGCACGGGAACATGGCTGATTAATGGAAGGAAAACATCTACTAATCTTGATGTCTGGATTATTAATTGCATGTGGGAATGCAGGACATACCAACTCCATCTTCAGTGTCCTTTAGCTCCACTCTCTTTCTGTGAACCCCCCACCATAAGCATTTCACTAGAAAGTGATATAATAATCTGAAGCAAAGCAAACAGTTGAGACAGTGGCTGACAAGCTAGGCTAACATAAGATAAAGATCAAAGCTTTCCTGCTGATGCAGGTGGTGTCCTTAAGCTAAGCACTCACTGATCACAAGACTTTAGAAATATCACAGTCACAATCCATCCAGAGGCTGACCAAAACAACATTTTTTTCACATGCTTCTTCTTGGCCTGCCTCTATTTTTTGTCCCCAACTGCCTTTATAAACTCCTGCTACTCCCCAGAACTTGCAAGCGTGAAGCTGCACAAGCCTTGGGATCGCCAACTGTCCGATCCTCCCTGTATGTACGTTACCCATTGATAAACTCTCTGCTAAACCGCACAGAGGTGCCTACCTCTTTTTTTTTTTTTTTTTTTGTCTCCGGTTTGGAGGCTATTTTACGTCAGCTCTGTCCTCACAACACTCCATCACTGCTTCTCCTTTGAGCCCTTTCCACCTCTGCCCTACCTTAAGCCTTGTGAAGAGTTCCCAAAGATCTCATATTCTGATAAGATTCAATCTCAAGCTCTGCCCAGTGTCAGTCTGTCAGTTTCACTCTCTCTCCCTGAACTCAAAAACAAACTTCTTTGTGCCCCACCTCACCTTCCCTCTCCGGAGCGCCCTACCTCAATATCCCTCCCTGCTGGCCTGGCCTGTTTTCTCATTCCATGCTCTGGGGGACTCTATTCTCAAATGAGAAAGGGTAAAATAAAGAAAGGAGGGAAAAAAGATGGGAGAAAAGAAAAGAGAAAAAGTCACCAAGAAAATTTATTTGAAATCAACAAAACAAGTCAGTCGTGTTATGTGTTGCTCTTCTGAGCAGACAGACAGTCTGCTGCTGCCTCTCAGCTTTTCGGGGAGCCACAGGCACCGTCAACCTGCAGCACATGCTAGTGCATGGAGCTTCACCACATGAAGATGAGAAACCATCAGGGCATCATTGTCAAACAAGTGTGAAACTGAACTCAAACTAAGCCATGGCAGAGAGCAGAGGGCAAGTTGCTGAGCTGGTTCATTTTGGAGGGACAGGAAGCAGGAACTCTGGAGAGACACCAAGAAGGTACAAAGAAGAAAGCACCGCCCCTGGAGGTCAGACCAGATCATGGGGGTGACATTCTGTCAAGCAACCTAAGTCACTGGGTAAGTCTCTGAGGAAGATCAACTTATGCAGTGGTTTATCCTCCCAATGAAGTCAAAGTGCCCAGTTGGCCAGATCCTCAGTGCCTGAACACGCAGGTGAGAAGGTGGGCACCTGACGACTTCACCACCTGGAAACACTCATCTCTTTAAGTTGTCAGTGGCCTGTTCTCGGTTCAAAAATAATGTTTCCTTAGTCATTCTCTTTAACATGTGTGTGGCATTCAACCATATGAACAAGTCCTTTTAAAATAGCAGCTACCATTTATTGAGCATTTGCTATGGATTAGATGACCTCCTGCCATCCTTACAAGGATGACAACCCTGCAAGTTGACAGATCTGTGCCTAGAGGTGGGAGACTGTCAAGGGTCATAGACTTCACATAGCCAGTACTCAGGGGGGCAGCTCCAGTTGTCACCCAGTCCTGCATTCTTCTACCACCACACATGGCTCCGACCATGAAAACATACGGTTCTAATGGACTGAGCCACCCACGATCCAACTCCTCCTCGTCTGTCCCTTTCCTTGCTCTGCCACCTCCCGTATTGTCCCTAAGAGTGTAGCCTCAAGCCTAGTAATTAGGGACTCCTCTGCCTTCACAAATACTCTCATCCTGTCATCAGCCCTACCCCATCTTTCCAAACTTCATGCTGTCCCACATTTCTTTGGTTCTCTGTGGAGCTTCCTTTACTTTCTGATCTTGAATGGATTGTGTCCTGTTTTCTTAAAATAGCAATTATATGTCCTTATGACACCAAATAGTAAGCCTAGATTTTCAAAATGATGATGTCCACTGTCCTAATAAATGTCAGGAAAGAAAGTGTGAAGAATAAGACACGCAGTAATGTCACCCATAACTACAGACGTGGTGCCATCGCCAGTGGATTGGTGCAGAAGGCTGAGCCTCGCCGCACCCCGAGTGCACCGCATCATTCCTCAGAGCTGGTCTCTTGACTGCCCTCCACCGACCCCACCGATATCCCAGTGAATGTAAATGACAGGTGTAGTCAGTGTTCTTGCTAAATTTATAGCTGGAGATATGTTAATATTTCAGACACTGAAAGTTAAAAAATAAAGAGAACATTGAATGTGTGCTCTTGTTTTTATAAGTCCATGTTTTAATAACCACATCACAACATCTTAGATTTACTGACATGCCTGAGCTGTGCCAGGCACTCTGAAATGGATATTGATCATTTAATCTTCCTTCACGTCAGCCTAGGAAGCAGGCCCTGTTATAATGAATGGATTTGTTTTCCCTGGAGGTGTTTTCCAGTGAGTTGATATTTGGCCAAATCACTATTGTGTTCTCACACTCCATGCCCAACAGCAAAAATACCTCACCTTCCCACTTTTCCCTCATCATCACCCAAGAGCATTCAAGTATTTACTTACTGAGTCAAAAGACTGAAAAACAAAAGGCAGTGCCTAGAAAAGTGTAAAACATAAAATGTTTTTATTTAAACTACTTTATTGATTTTTGCTAAAATTATCGTGCCTGTTGTAACATTTTGAAACAATACAGAAAAGTATTCCACTACCCAAATCCGTTTTCTAGAACTAACCAGAGAGTACACTTTATGTAACATCCACGCGGCTTTGTGGAATATGAAAATGTCCTGGAAATGGGCGGGGTCTATGGAACCCATCTTTTATTTTGTGTCTGTAATGACAGCATGGCTGCTTTAATTTCCTCCCATCACAGTCTGCAGTGACTTGAGGGCGGAGTCGAAGAAGCACTTTTTCATGCCATCAAGAACAATCAGATGTCTGCTTTTCTTCTGGTGAACTCCTCTCTGGGGGCAAGATGGGATCCTGTCTGAAGAGAAAGCGAGCAACAGCCAGGTGGAGACACCTGCACTCAAACACCATTGTCGGCGGCTAATTCTCACACCTACCCCAGAAGCTAAGTGTATTTTGTTTCTAAAATTGTTGCCTTAGAGGATATAAAAGAGGTAAAATCTCATGTCCTGCTTCCTAGAATTCAAAGTTCAGAAGACTTTACTCTATCTGGGCAAAGGCAAACTGGAAGGCCCTTGATCCAATCTGTGGGTCCACAGGGTTCCATGAGCAGATGTGTTCCGTAGCAAACCTGCACCTCTTCTGCTCACCTGTTTTAGAGACTGCACGGACTTGGGAGATTGTCAAAGCCACAGTTTGCATCATGAGCAAGCACCACTGACTCTTCAAGGGGAAACTTTAACAATTGCCCTCGTCAAGGTGTTGCATGTACGCAAACTGTACCATCCATCTCGAATCTGCAATTCTAGATATTTTCCAAGTGACAAATACAGGATTCCCTTTATATACTTATATAGTCCCCTGTGCAAATGTGACTGAAGCAAATTTGAAAGTTATAAAGATCTAATAAATGTCCTTAAGGAAATGACCACTTTATGTTTCAGAAAGAAAAACAGCAGCCTCTAATATAAATGCTGTTCATAATAATCTGTCAGAAAAGTCTTGCTCACAGTGAGCAGCAGAACCCAGGAATGCAAGTTCAAAAAGACCCATAGTCATGCTAGACACATTCACTCTCACTGTGTCTGTGAAGAGTTATTCCAGATTTTAGCGTGAATGTCCAAGGAGCCAAGGACAGGTTTGGCAATGAAAGCCACCTTGAATAGGCAGCAAATCCCAAGAGCTGTCTGAACAGCCTCGTCACGGGAGCTCAGACTCTAAGCACTTCTAACAGTCCTGCTCTGAGCCAGGACTGGAGAGCACGGTCCTTGGATCCTGGAATTTTAACAAAGGGACACTCTGCTCCCTCAAGCTTCAAGAAGTCATAGCCTGAGAGCTTTTCTGAACTGCCATGGCTGGGCTTCCTCATCCTCAACTACTTGGTCAGGATAAAGGAGATCACCTGTCACCGTGGCCTGGAGGAAGCAGAGTTAGCCGAATCTCCACGTCTGAGGACCTGCCACTCCCTGTGCCGCAGGTAGAGCCCTGCTAGGTCCCAGTGGTGGTGTCTCAGGACTGGCCTTACCTCTTGCATCCAAAGCAACTGAGAACTCACTGAAGAAGATGCTGTTTCATCTCTGACCTCCTTGTTCACCCCGAGAATTCGTCCTTGCTGAGGACTGGCTCCAGGACAGGTCAGACGAATCAATACCCTCAACTCGCTGACCAGGGCTAGGGAGCGCTGTGTGAAATGCAGCACCCCCAGGAGCTGCTGGGGCACTACTTGTCCCATGGAAAGTGGGCCTATGGCATTAATGTGAAAATACAAACGAGGGCTCTGTCACCAGCTCCTGTGTACTCCAGGCCCCCTGCCCCTGTGTCTGTCACCTTTCCTGTAACTCTATAGAGAATCATTACTAACATTTTATGCCTGGGGAAAGCAAAGTAGACCCCAAGGCCCAAGGATGGTAAAAGAGCCAAGATTCACACCTAAGCTCAGCGTCATGTGCTAGACTAGTGTCCTCGCTGTCTGCTGATGCAATGTGTCATTAGTAAGCCCTTAAAATGCCCCTCTCCAACCCCAGGACCATGTAGTGATGCTAGTTTTGTTTGTTTGTTAATCTACACCTTCTAAAAAGTAACTCTAGTGTAAAACAGTCCTTTTCTTAGCAGCAACTGTGAAAGTGAAGGTGGGTGGCACTGCTGTGTCACTTACCATAACACAGGAGCAGCCCAACGATCCTGAAAATGTCCCGTCTACAATGCGAGAACAGAGTGCGTCAGGGCTCAGATCACTGGTGTTCGACTACCAGATGGCTCTGTACCTGCCCGTGGCACATGTGAGCTCACCTTCCTCACAGTTTCCTACAGGTTCCTCATCTGCACAGTGTGCACAGTAACCTTCACTTTACAGGTGAACGTGTGTCAGAGTATTGAATGAGGTAGCATGCTCGAAGTCCCTGAGCTCTGCAGCGGCCCCATCGCTGCTCTGATGCCCTGTGGGTCTCTTCAGTCCTGGGCCAGGTTGAGTGAGTTGTCCTCAGGCTGCCCTCAGTGATTTCTACAGCAATGAAGGACCTGCCTCCCTTGCCTTTTTTCATTTTTATTACCCAAATGATGGTTCTTTGTAGAGGATCTGAGATGGAGTTGATGCAAAGACAGGAGGTCAAGTCTGTTCAGTTATAGTTAAGCAGTTTCCACAGATGCTAATGAATTTGTGTTACATAAACCAAGTCCAGCTGCTCGCCCCAAACAAAAACCCTGGCTTGTATTGCCAAGATCTGTTACCCCGGGGCACCCAGCTGAGGCTCGCCAAAATTTTGTTACTGTACTGAAGTCTGGCTGCCCACCCCAAACAAAAACAAATGATCCAAAATCAAATGCTGGTGAAGATGGAAGTCAGCTTTTATTCAGGAACACTGGTGACCTGAGGAGGGATGTCAGGCTAACCCACCTCTCCTAGCCAGACTACAGCCATCTGGAAGACTCAGATTCACTGACGGCTTTTTAAAGAGGGGGTGAAGAAATGGGAGGTGGCGAGTGAAAAGCAGGAAGGGGGACGTGTAAGGGCCCAGGTGCAAATCTTAGCCAAGTCCCCTTCTGGCTTCTGTTCTGGTCTTTGCTGTTATCTCAGGGTCCTCCTTCAGGGTGGAGTCAGCACAGCTTTATTGACGTCTTCTATGGTTTCTCAGGGTCTGGATAGTACATGTCTCATGGCAAGTTTGCAGCTTCAGGCTGACCAGAAAACAACTTTACATTTATGCAAATAATGTCATCTTGCCCAGCAATCAAGGTTCCAATGCCAAACAACTATGGGGAAAGAGGGAACTCAGAGAAATTCATGCTGAGGAAAAATCTGCCTTTTTTCCCCTAAAGCCCATGTGGTTTTAAATCCTGACATGGCTTCAGTCCTGCTCGCTCCAACATTTGGACCACAAAACCCAAGAGGATAATTAGGTCTCTTTGTAAGGCCTCTTAGTGCAAATTATTAAGAATCAGTACTTGATCCGCTTTTTTCTCCAGAATACATAACAACAAGGGGCTGTGTTTCCTCTTTCATCCCTAAGTCCCATCTCTGCCCTGCTGGTCTCAGTGTGGAGCAGAGAAGGGCCCCCAGGTGGTTTCCAGGTGGAGGTGGGCCGTGGGGTCTCCAGGCCGTGTCTTCGTCCGCAGACACACACACACAGAGCCTGCTCCATGGCGGTGGCAGGAGAGTGCTGACAAGAAACAGTCAGCGCCAGTCAAAACCGGTTTTCCTTCTTTCTCAGTGTCACTCTGTGCTCAGGTCTGTCATTGTATCATGGGTTACAAAGCAGCATCTGTGGTCTTCGACACGGATCTTAAACATGGCGCTGCACCAACACAGAGGCTTCGGCAGCGTGTTTTGCTTCCCAGCGGTACCCAGCGCACAGCCCAGGCACAGGTGTTCACACCAGAACTGCTGTGTCTGCAGCGGGTGGGATCCGAGGCTGCCAGACACCTCCTTGAGGCACCCCATTCCATGCGCCAGGCAAACACGACCCAGGCCCCAATGCCCTGTTCACAGCAACCTATGTCCCCAGCCTGGTGGGCCCACTCCTAGTTCCAGAGCTCACCTGAGCAGAGCGCAGCAATGCCCTTCAACTGAAAACATGCCAAATGGTTGTTTTCACGAATCAGGGAGCACGTGGGACACCCTAAGATTCTATCGTATCCCAAAGTGAGCTGAGACTTTGTGGCGTATGGCATCAGCACGTACGCACTCCCGAGAGCCAATTGCCAAGCTTTCAGGAATTTGTAAGTGGCCTGATGTCACGGTGTTGACTTGATATCCACCAAGGTGGGAGTATTTATAGCACAGAATGGGTAAATGCTAAAACCGGGACTTTTTGTTGTTTCTTTACCTCTCCTTCTGCGTGTGTGTGGTGGGATGGGAATGGGGTGGAATGTCACTTGAACGTTTACCAGCCCCTCTGCTCATACCCCCATGTCCTAGGCAGTTCACAAAATCCTGTTGTACTTTAGTTTTATGCGAAGGCAGAGGAGCCCGATGTTCCACGTGCGCCACCAGCACACTGGAGCTGACGGACTCACAGAAAAAGATGAATGCCTCATACTTTACTACCAAACTGTTCTAGAAATTATACAAAAAATTTCAAACCAATATCATTGTACCCTATGGGAATATTAAAATCATAATTTTCTGGTAGATAAGATACTAAATGAAGACAATTCTGTGCCACTGTTGCAACATACACTCCCTGTAGGAGGGTTGACTTTTCATGGGCAGGTGTGGTAGATCTCATCATGACCCAGGTCTCCACCACAGGAGGGCTGACTTTTCATAGACAGCTGTGGTAGATCTCATCACGGCCTGGGTCTCCACCATAGGAGGTGTGTGGCCAGGGCAATTGTCAGAATCTTGCTGATGTAGCCAATTGTATCGTCAGATTAGGGCCCACAGACCCTTCAAACCCATTGTACAGTCCGGGTCACAGACTCCTCACATGCCAGGCTGGGTCACAGACCCCTCACACACAGGTCCACGCTAGGTAATTGGGAAAGATCCCGGGAGCCATTGGCAGATGACATGAGCTCAGTCCTCAGCATCCTCAGCAGCAATAGTGGCCTCCCCATGACCTTCCTGGGGGCATCTCAGGGGCAGGGGGCCATCGTGGATCAGAGCTCTTCATCCTTTATACTCAAATCCGATAACCCAGGACAACTGGGTGCAAGTCAGACAACCGAGGACCCCTAGGTGCCCATGCACATCTACATCAGACAGTAGCCCAGGAACACCTGGGCACACGTGCATATTTAAATCAAATGCTCAGCAAGACTCTGAACATCTGAGGGGCCCTGACCATTTTCCTATATTTTCCCTCCAGCAGAGTTGACTTTTCACGGGCAGGTGTGGTAGACCACATGATGGCCTAGGTCTCCACCTTTCCTGGGATCCTTTACCTTTGCTGTGTAACTTTGCAGTGTTCGACCCTCCCACTCTCATGTGGCATTTGGCTAGGCCTGTGCCTTTTTTGACCAGAGTATGCTAGCAGATGGAACACAGCAGGGGGGTGGGATGGGCTTGCTCATGGGGCCCTCTCTCCTCTGTCTTCTGTGTGAGGAGGACTAGTGCGTGCCATTCTGCTGGGGATGAGAGGCACTGGAGCCAAATTGTCTCCCCTTTCCAGCAGAGGACATGCCGGATCCTCCAATAGCCAGACAGCCCCAGACCCGGCTGCAGAGTCACCCCCTCACACACATGCATAAGCAATCTTTCTGGTTGGTACATGCCCCAGAACTCTGTGGTTGATGTCCAGCTTTCCGGTGGCAGCAGACAGCCTAGCCTCGAGGGTCTTGCATAGCTCTTCACTGACGATCAAAGGTCGGGCTCTGGACACTTTTCCAAGACAATGCTGACTAATCTTTCTTTGCTTGTCTGTTTGAATTGCCGCATGGAACGGGTAACCTTGTTATCTGTCGACTGTTCTCACGTTTCAGCATCCCACCTGACTTTCCCCTTCCCGCAGCACGATTTATCCTCTGCTCCGTCAGCTCTTACTCTACTGACCTCAGTCAGATTTCTTTTCATTCATTCATTCATGATTTATTCATCTATTTTGCGTTTTTCTGTCTTTCTGCAAGACTGACTAGTTGGTGCCTTTACCCGTTCACTGGCCCCTTCTCTGCCTGTTGGAAGTGCCCTCGTCCGTCACTTCCTTGCCTGGGATCAGTGAAGTCCTCTGCGTCTCTTTGCATTGTGCCTTAATACCCGCGTTCAGTGCAATTTCCTGTTTTCAAGAAGAAATAGTAAAAAATCTCATGCCGTAATCTAGTCCTCATCTTCAGGGAGAGCAATGACATTCACACTAAAATGCACTTTCTCAGCAAACAGCAACCACAGCAGGAAGTCTGCGGAAGGCAAGGACAGACACGGATTCTTTCTGAGTGTCCATGGCACTGTCCCTCCTAACTAGGAATGAAGAGCTAGGTTCATAACTAGAGTGCCTCCTCCCTGGAAGCACAGGAACAACGTCCTGCCACCTGCACTGCTCAACATTTGAGTTACAAATGCACAACTCAAGATACAACACGACCTGCAAAATGACCCCAGGCCTCACTCAGCGACTCCGGTGTGGACGCTCTTCACATGTGAGGGCAGCAGAGATGGCATCTGCGGCCAAGCTCCCAAGCTTTGCCTTGGCCTGGTGACTTCGGATGGATACCAGCCGTATTTGTATGTGATGGAAGAGGGGAAAGAACTGAGAAGAAAAGGAGCTAACTAGCACGAGAGCTAATTTTCTACCCACTTCTTCATCAAAACTCCTTAGGTTCTAGCATCGTAACGGGAATTTACGTTTTTTTCAATTTTCCTTCGTAAAAAAGAAAATTCATGTAGAATTGTCTTCACTGGTTATCAGTGGTACTTGCTCAGTCATATTTACTGTGAGTAGATGTAGAATAATTTGACCAATATAAAATATATTTAAGAAGGAATATACTTTCAAATATTAAATAAAAGCTTTCAAAGCCACATAGGGTTGTTTAGGTAATACATACTTAGGTTATCCACGCTACGTCTAGTCTTCTCTGTCACAGATGATGCGTATGAGCACATGTGCACATACACACGTGCACACGCATGCATGTGCACACACACAAGTCACGAGTTCTTAGATATTGTAAATACACTTGTATGTTGGCAGTGTCGTAAATAGTCACTAAGTATTACTTGATGCTCCAAAGCTTGGGAGGTTTTAAATACTTTCATAAGTCAAAAAATTAAGTTTTTTCATACAGTATCTATTTAATAATAAATAGTAAGTTATTTCTAGCAAATACCTTTACCATTCCTAGTAAGAGAACTGTAGTGATTTTCAACCAACAGATATCTTGACTTTCAAAGGTAAGCCCTCTGTTTCCACAGCCTGGACATTATCTAAAAGCAAATAAGAATGTAAATATCAGTGGCAGAAGTTTTAACAATAGAATAAGCAACTCAGTGCAGATTTTGAAATTTCTGCCTGTTGCTAAATTCAGAATTTGCTCTGTTGTCTCCCTATCAAGATGTTTGGCTGTAGTCCAAGTAATTAATCCACTGGTCTGTTAAAACAAAGAAAAAAGAATTACAGTTTTACTCCTCAAAATAGATTGCAAAGGTGGTGCGAGTTGTGCAGTGCGGGGTTTTGCCCGTAGGTCCCGCTGCCAACCGCGGGTGTTTTCACTGGATCAGCAGCGCGTACTAATTCTGCTTCCCTTCCCATGTCCCGGTCGATTTACTCAGTGTGACATCCGGGATGCTGGTCACAGCAGGACACGGAGGAGGGGACCTCTGCGTCTGTGCGTCTTCTCAGGTCCTCCGGCTTGTCGTCTTCTCTAATCTCATGATGATCTGCCCCGATGGGGAATCTCAAGCGGGGCAGATAATTCCATCGAGTCACAGACCTCACTAAAAATGTGAACTGGTTACATAGGCCAGATTCACTCATTCCTGAACATGCTCTTTCAGAAATCCTTTTATGCTTTTAAAGTTATTAAATGGAACTAGGTCTAAAAAAAGAAGATGCAAAGTTACAAAGCAAAGAATTTTATCAGTAAGTAAAGCATTCTGGGTTCAGAAAGATAACTTTGTCTTTTGATTTCTCATAATCAAATTACATCTGATAATGTAAATGAACTCTGAATACTCTTAGGAAACATAACAAGAAAATAAAATGACTGTGCTGAACGTTAAAGGAAAGGAATTTAGAATAGAAACTGAAAGTATGGCCAAATGCGTTTGCGGAGCTCAAAAACATCTTTGCAATGTGAAGGAAAAGAACTAATTTTTGGTTGTCAGAGAAATAATGAAAAAAAGAAAAGTAATTCTCATGTCCCAAAATAAAATAAAGTGTATTTTATTTGGTAGTTTAGAAGCCAACCAATTCACAGAGCATAATACATCTAAGAAAATACATTGTTAACATAAAAAAAGAAAAAAAACAGAAAGAGGAAGTATGAAAGCTTGAAAGATAACTTAGAAGGTGCAGATTTCAGGCTATATTAAGACCAGTACTTGAAATCAGACCAATGGGTGGATTTCCCCTTGGCCTTTTAGAAGAAACAATTTCCCAATCACCTCATGAGTAAATACCATCATAGTTGATTAGTCCTGATGTAATCTGCTTTTAAGCATGACAGAAGGACCGCGCTGAGCATTGGCAGGTCTTGTTACCTCCGACCAGGGGAATCTCAGGATGCTAAACAGATTCCTGGGAGCTCTGTCCACCCGCCGCTTCTTGGTCGGGGAGACCCTGCTGCACCTCGAGGTGGAGGTGCTCTCCTCTTGAGCAGTTGGGTGGACTCACCTCTCCTGTTTCTCTCTGCATTTTGAGGAGCTTTCTAGCCCAGCACTGAAGCCTTTGCCTTTTCCATCACGTTGTCAGTGCACCTGATACCCCGAGACCTCAGCCTGCTGTGGTGGGTGGACATCTCCTGCAGGCTGCCATCTTTTCACACTTCCCTTCCCCTGTCTCCCACGTCATCCCCGTGACTGCCGGCACATTGCACTCTGTGACTCTGTTTCCAAGCCTTTTGAGCCCACAACAAATATCTTTGATTCTGCTCCATTTAGCCAAATGTTTTTCTGGGGATGTTGTACCCATGGTAAGAATGGAAAAATAATAATGTACCCACAAACACTGCCCCAGGGAGACAAAAGTACTTCTCTCATCCTTCTAAATATATATAGAATACGCACACACACAAAGTAAAAAATGTGGTTTTTTGAGTCAAAATATGTCGGACATGTTCCTTCAGCCACACATGGGTTGAAATAAGGATAAAAGAGCTCTACATTTAAAACCCACCAAGTGATAGTGTAGTTCTGAGCTCAATTAAACCCGTTTTTCTGGCCCACGCTTGCTGTGGGTAAGACACCCTCAGAAGAAGGGTACAGCTCTCAGGGGAACAGCAGGGGGCTGAACATCTTCCCCAACCCAGCTCTTCCACCTGCGGGCGACAGCTCCCACCTGGGTCCTTCTCCTGACCACAGGCCCGGCCGTGGGAGTGTCCCCCTTGCTCTGCGGCAGCACCGCATTAGGGTTTTCATTGATTTAAAGGAAACAGAGATGGCTCTGAGCTAGATAGTGGATTTCCTATTTTCAAGCTTGGCCTGAAGACCTAGAGATCTTACAATGCTGTGACTGCCAACCTGGACACTCTACAAGTGATGGCCTAGGCTGGACAAGCCTAATTAGTTATATGCATATTTCGTACTAACTCCACTAGTCATTGACAGTATCAATCTAGAACAGACACAGGGACTGCCCCAGAGAAATTTGTCTTGCTAGGGAGACAAACCTACAAACAGTACATGGAAGGATGCAAAACATGCTCAAATCCAAATGTGCAAAAGTGTGAGGCAGACATCAGGGAAGGGATAGGACTTTTCTGCTGAGCCGGGGAGACGTCTGCAGTGAACAGACCCTCGAGGGGGGCTGGCCTCTGAGAGACGGCCCCTCCAGATTTGGGGACAGCAATGTCAACCTTCCACCCAGCTGTGCTTCAGAGCGTCCTGATAACGGACAGTGCGAGGCAGATGCCGGCTCCTTCTCGCATGGGTCCTCTCCTCCTGCAGCACCCAATCCAGAGCAATGCTCCCAGGCAGCCAGGAACTGTCCCGCGGGGTGGGACAGAAGTGGAGAGCAGCAGTAATGAAGCACCGACTGTATGCTACACACCTCACTCATGATTGCAGGTAAATGATCCAACAGCCCTATCAGGTGGATGCTTTTATACTCATTTTAGTAATGAGAAAATTGAGAAGGGAGGAATTAAGCAATTTACACAGCAACTAAAGGTAACGTGGGGTGGGGTCCAGGAGCTGAGACCCCCAACCCAGCAGCCTCCTGGTCATCCTGCTGCATGTTGCTGTCCTCTGACTAGACTCACGTTTAGGATGAGTTTTGGAATACTAGGAGGGAAATCCCTAAATAAAATAGGCAGTCCATGGAATCATTCAGAGCAGGAAAGGCAGATCCATTTTATCTATTCCAGCAGGTGACATTTCTCAGGAATATGATAAATGTTAGGTTCAGTGGTGCCATAAGCGCATCCGTGGTGCCTTTACCACTTTCTCCACGGGGTCCACAGCCTCATGACCTTACACCTCCACGTGTAGTTGTGCCTTCTGCATGCTGCTCCCTGGGTCAGATCGCAGGGGGCCCTGTCCACCCCCATGGTCCAGTGCCTGCCAGCAGAGGGAGGCCTGCAGGGCTGCATCTTGTCCTGTGTCTCGGTCTAGGCGTCTGTCTGCCATCGTGGTGCTGGGCGGAACGGGTGCATGGGGGATGGGAGGAGGAAGGAGCCTCCCAGGGAGGGCATGGGGTTGGAGGGGGCACCCTGGACTGGTGCCCCTGCCACCCTGCGCTCTGGGCACTGCCCCACAAGAGCAAAGACGGTTTGACAGGTGGCTGCAGTGACTGATTTTCTACGCGGATTGTGAAGGCAGCAGTTCCAGGTGGAAGAGCCCCATGTCGTGCTCAAGGGAAAACTGTGGTTCAGGGTTCATTGCGACAGGAGCAGACAGCACAGGGACGTCCAGACCGGCTTCTGCACCAACAGTGCTCACCCACCATGGGTTGCCGGGTCCCTGGACACAGAGGGTCAGTGCTTCGTTTCCAAACCCCGGGCCCAGCGAACACCCTCTGGCAAAACAACGATTATGTGTCCACCGTGTCTCCTGTTGACTTCCAACTTTCCTTACCCCAACACGTTTGTAACTTCCATCTTAATTCATTTTCTGCACTAATTACATATGGATTAAATCCTGGGATGTGGCAACTTTTTCCAGTCACATTTTTAAGAATGATTTGTTTTTACCTTGTTGTTGGGTAGAATTAGAGTTCCCACTGTAAAAACTGAAAATAAACGGAATTTTCATTTCTCACTTTATATGAATAAAAAGTACTTTATGAAATCTTTAAAAATAGCCATGAAAAAGCACAGGACGCCCCACACTCGGCCCACGCCCCCCGCCATGAGCTGCGTGGAGCCGGTGGGCGCAGGCCCGGCCAGCAGCCGCATGTGGTTCTCATTTGGAAGGGCTGAGACGCGACTGTGTTCTTGTCGTGGCTCCAGATGAAAACCCCCTCTTTGAGAACCGAGGAGAACGGTGAGAGGTGATGTCCTCGGGACCTCTGAGAGCCAAAAGCGGCACAGAAGAGGCATTCATGAGGGCTCAGCCGCCTGGCAGGGCGCTGCCTCCGGCTCAGAACAGCTCCTGCCACCTGGCGTCCCACCAGCGTCTGCTCTGGGGACTGCTGGCCTCGCACAGTCTCCAGGGCCAGATAAATACACGCTGAGTGAAAGTCAAGTGTACTCGAATTCTTGGGGAATCTTGAAGTGCTAATGACGCCTGCTATCCCCCACATTGCCAGCCGCCATGGAAACACTAAGCCTGTGTGCATCTCATGTGCAAACCGACAGCCACGCAAAACCACAGCTCTCCAGGCTGCGGGAGGACTCACTGCAGTACTCCAAGTACGGAGGGGACCAGCACTTAGAGTGGACTGACCATCAACTGGGTTTCCTGTGCCACTTTCCTGAACTAACTGCACCGCTGCTCCTGGACGCACAATGGGGTTGCATCCTGGTGAGCCCCTCATGAGTAGAAAGTGCTGTGCATTTCATGCTCCCGAGAAACCCAATGTAAAGTCTACAAATCATAAGTCAAACCATCCTAAGTCCAGTATTTGCAAATTCTCTCTTTGAGTAGGAAAGAAGCAGCATTCTTCATGAGGTTTGCTTTCGTTTTCTTCCCATCAGTCAGTCGCTGAGAGAATGTGTGGGGGTTCAACCTGGGCGGCTCACTGCCCCTCTGCCACTGAGCCAGCCCTGGTTCCTCGCTCACCTGGGGATCAAGAGAGATCCACCCTGGGCACCTACTGGCCAGTGCAGGGGAAATTGCTGTGGGCTGACCCCTAACTCTGCAAGCCTGCTGCTCTGCAGCCCCATAACTAGCAGCCTCTAGTCACCCCTAAGTCTTCTGATCCACATCTCCTATCTGGTCTGGACACATAAGAACCACATGGCTGAGCTATCAAATGCCACTCTTGGTCCCTCACATGCAAATGGCAGATGTGGAAAGCAGTGAAGTGTTATTCCAGACAAACAGCAAAGGATGAACGTGGCACTGATTCTGGAAAGCAGAGCAGGAGAAGCTGCCAGCTTCCCGCCTCAGGTGAGGGCCAGTCTGCGCCCAGCCCAGCCCAGCCCAGCCCAGCCCAGCCCGGCAGGCTCCAGACTCCACAGGCCTGGGCCCCAGCACCCAGCACACAACGTCTCCATGTTCTTCCACCCACAAAAACATTTCCTGATTGAAGGGAGAACTGAATACTGCAGCTGAGCCCTCCACAGGATGCTGTTTTGCAGGACATAGATCACTTAGTTGAGTATTGTGAGAGGAGCCCCAAGCCATTACTTGCAGAAAAGATAAGTAAGTTTAAGAGTGGTGTAAAGAGGTCTATGCAAAATTAGTGTTAGGTGTCCAAAACAGAATGTGCTAGGCTTATTTCATAAAAATGAAAAGACATTCTTAGGAATTAGTTAACTATTTAGGAACATCTATATTTCTTATCTTCTCTTCACAATAATACTATAATTACTGCATTATGATAATACCATTTTAATGATGGCTTGGCTTAAAGAGGGTAAGTAGCTGGCCTAGGCAGCAGGATTAAAAATAAACTCATAAAAATTTTTATCCAAGAATTATGACATGATGAGTGTACCAATGAGACCATTCCATATCTTTAATCTACATCACAGTCATTTATCTGGTCAATATCCATCTGGATCAACAACAGAATCTGACTCCCTCAAGAGATAATAATTTTCCTCTGAGGAAGTAAGTTAGATTTTATTGAATCTTGTTACAAAAAAAAGATTTATTTGGAGAAAGAAACCATATGCAAGGTAACATTGGAAAGAAAATTCTGGAGGATAAAACACTGCAGGCCAGATAAAGGGTCGATTCCCCTGCAGTGCTCGAAGCTGCTAAAGTGTATTAAGAGAAACACAAAGACCTTGGAACAAGGGACAGAGGATCACAATGGCCAGGTGGCCCAGAGAGGGAGGAAGTGCGGCCAAGTCTCCCACAGCCAATGGGCTGAATAAACATGAATTGTGATGTATCGTACTATAAAACAATGTGCAGCTACTCTTTACAAGTTTCATGTTCTGAAGAAATTATAGAGTCACAGAGATGCACACTCGGTACAGAGGGATCCCATGAGCCCTTTACCTGTGCCCTGGAGGTAACATCTTACAGCATAGCAGAAAACCCAGGAAATTTACACGAGCGAAATACAATTAACTACACTACAAATCTTACTCGAATTTCTCCAGGTTTTGCAGGCAGTCTTTTTTTTTTTTTTTTTGGTATGCCTCTGTTTGTAGTTTTATAACATCTTCTTGGGGGTTGTCTTTGTGTACAGTACTATAACATTTTGTCACATGTAGGGCCTCATATCAACACCACTACCACCATGACACAGACTTCTCCATCACCACAAAGAACACAGCTACTCTTCACATGGTTTGTGTCTATATTTGCACAAGGGATTCACCAAGAAAAGCAAATCTAAGAGTAACACATACATGTGATCTTATGGTAAAAAGAGAAAGAACCAGTATCCATTTCTAAGACAACAGAGAAAGGTGTTCAAAAATGGTTGTTAGTTTTCTAACTTAACTGTTTCTGGTTTCAGGGTTGGCTTTTTTTTTTTTTTGTCTTTCAGTTAGTTGAGTAGTTGTGTGTTTATTTGTTTACCTGTGGTTTTTAATTTAACCAAAAATCTCACCCAGCTTTTATTCAGGCCCCAGGGCTTTCTCTTTCTAAGACTTACTGACCACACCCTAGAAAGAACCCCAAGAGATGATTCACCTGAAATGGAAGACGTCGGTCTAGCTTAAATGGTTGACTCTTCCAGGTGTGTGAGCCTCCACCTGTAGCGTTTTGAGCCATAACTAGGTATTTGAGAAATTGCTTTTTTTTTTTTTTTATTTTTCGGAGTGAAGCAAGATCAATATAGCACCTTATTCAGAATAAATTAATCAGAAGCAGGAATGAGGCTAGATAACCCTCCCCCACACTTTATTTTCCTGTACAGTGTACTTCTGTATAGGGGCTTTGGGGTAACCATGGTGCATAAGTAAAAAAAGAAAAAAAAAAAACATAGAGATGAAAAATATAGTTAAAAAAAATAATTTGATACAGTCCCACAAAATGAAAGCATTTTGTAAAAAATAAAGGATTTTCCAAACAATGTGCAATTATTTATTAAAGTTTATGTTGATAAATGGCTTCTCTATAATAGCTCTAAACATCCCTATCACCAATTCATTTTAAATTCTATCTCAAATGTTTCCTATTGGCCGTTATTAGCTGGTCTTGTTAATCCCCTTTTCCTCTTCAGCATTAAATCCCACTTCTTAACTCCTTCTTCCTAAGGATTAATCAATATATGTAGATTTCAAGGGTAAGGGTCAAGCAGACAAGAGGATTTGGGGGTAGCAATAGAAGCTTTGCTGGCCTTCAGAGGGGTATGGAGTGTCAGAGCTGGGCTGCTCCCTCAGGTAAGAACCTCTGCCCCCCATGCCCCTGAGCAGGGCTGCGGAGCATTCCATAGCACACCTGGCCCTGTGAAATACTACCCGAGAGGAAGGAAGCCGTTTTCCTCTGAGCCTGGCTGGAGACCTGTTAGAGCCCGGGGCTCAAGGATTACACCTGCCAAAGGCTCAGTTGTAGGACAATGGTGTCATTGATATGGTTCTTGTCATTGACAGATAAGTTCCTACAAGACCTTAAATCCAGCGTGTTGACTCCAGCCCATTTCAACCCTGATTCTTATTAAGTGCATTAGCCACACTTGACACAGACTGACCCCCAGAAAGAGGATCATGGGGACCCATGCCTCCTTCTAGTTTAGACATTCAGTGTGAAGGCAAAAAATTACGAAATCTGTTAAGTGCATTTAACTAACACTATTTCATTAATACCCAATCCGTCAATGCTTTCCCCTTCTTTTTTTCATTAGTTTTCAAGGGTTCTACAGGCCTGCCATATAATCCTATGAATTTACATAGAGCACAGAAGGCTTAAGAAATGAGTAAACAAAATGAATGAGGCACGCACAGAAAGATGGTGTGAGAGGTATAAGCAAAGATGAATGAGTGATTTAATAAGTGCTAATGTATCTATTCCAGCACTCAGTCTTTTGAGGCAAAAGATCAAAAGAGAAATATCTTTTTCACAACTGAAGGCAACTAATGAATGACAGGCAGGAAATGTCCTCTAGTCATACACATCGCACCAAAGGCGAGCTGATAAATTGCACCTTGTGGAAGGCAGACAGCACGTTTCGCCTCAAAGAGCAGAGTAACACTGGTTTCTCTTTTTCTAAGTGTGACTTTCAGCCAAACTGCCTAGACATACTCCAGAGTCATAGTGATTTTAGGTACCATGTAGAAGTATACTGAAAGACATGGCCTCGCTCAAAATGAAAGATCCACCTCCCGGGGACTGACAGTGGAAGGAAGCTCATGGCTGTAAGCAGGAGCTGAGGACGGGAAGCAGAGGGTGGGCCTGGGAGACGGGGACCCACCCACACGACTGACTGTTGGAATTAGGGGCTCGGGAAGGGTTCTCCTGCCCGAAGGCTGAGAAAACCAGTAGCTGTGTACAGGGACTGCAGAGTCGGGACCCCATTCCTGTGGTTGCCAGAGAAAGATGACACAGGTGAAGAACCGGAAAACAGGACAGCGACCAAGTGCCTGGGAGACTGAGTCTGCAGCATCCTCCAGGTGAAAGCTGCAAACCACCAGTACAAGAGCGTTGGCCGAGGGGTGAGGGGACGGCAGGGCTGGGAGTAGAGGGAGGGGACACAGCTCAGCAGAGACGAGACGCCAGCAAGATCCCACGTGTTCACAGTAGTGTCACAGAAGTCCACTTAAAAAAATTCGATGCATTTAAGCTCAAGCAAAAGTTTATAGAAACTTTTTAAATGATCTGGAGAGGATGTTAAACTGTACGTTTCAGATCCACGAAGAGACCTGGTAGGAAGCACAGCCGTGAAAACATGCAGGAGGTTATAGGACAAGTAGCGCAAGTCACTGTCTGATTGCTGGTGACTCATCTGCAAAAGCAGATACTTTCCAGAAGGCAACGGAGTAATATTTCCTAGTACTCAGTAAAAACGTCTCTGCCTAGAATTCTATGCCCACCTAAATTATCTCTCAATAAAGAAGGTTAAGTGAAGGCATTTTAGGTAGGGAAAAACTGATTTTACTACTCGCAAACCACTAATGAAAGAATCATTAGTGCATGTACTTCAGCAAGGAGAAAACAACCCGCAGGAGTAAGTGGGTTACCAGAAGCAACGCTGAGCCAAGGATTGTCAAAACCTCTCGGCAAAGCTGATTTTGTGTGTTTCTTTTGTAAAGGTGGAACTTAAATCCCAGGCATCCTGAGCCCAGAAGATGGAAAGGGTTTTAGAGGATAATTAGACTATGCTAAGATCCTTTTTTGAGAACAGAACAGAAATACTGAGTAACTCAAAACTTTGTTAGATAATATAAAATTAAATATGGTGCTAAAATGTTTAGGTAACTCTTGATAGGGTGTGAACTCTATCTATAAACATCCAAAACCAACAGGGTGCAAAAGGGGATGAGTCAAAGAGATAAAACTACCATCTCCACCCAAGTCAGAGAGGCAGAAAAAGGAAAGAAGAAAAGCCAAGGAAGTATAAGACATGAGCAGAGAATTGCTCTGAGTACATTAGCAGTCACAGTAAACACGCACGGGGCTGTCGTAGCTCCCACAAGACAGAGGCTGCCAAACTGAAACTTAGAATCCAGTCATGTGCTGCTTACTGGGGACGTCCTTGAAATAAAGAAACAAAAGAATTTGAAATGAAAAGGAGGAAAACCGTAACAAAACTCTGATATAGCAACATTAATCTTAGAAAAATTAAAATATAAGGTGAAGACATTAAATAGATAGACTATTACAGGTTGGATTGTGTCCCCGACAAAAGATATGTTGACTTTTTAACCCCCAGTGACACAGTTATTGTTTGGAACTATTTTGTTGTTTGGAAATGGGGTTTTTACACAGGTGATCAAGATAAAATGAGGTCATTAGGGTATCCTAATCCAATATGACAGGTGTCTTCATAAAAGGGGACACAGACAGGACAGGTACAGAGGGATGATGATGTGGGGACCGAGGAACGCTGGGGTCCCCGGGAGCTGGAGAGAGGCTAGAGCAGACCCCCGGAGCCTCCAGCGGGAGTGAGGCCTTGCCCACACCCAGTCTCAGCCCTTGGCCTCCAGAACCGAGAGCACACACTTCTGTTCTCTGAGGACTTCCACTCTGTGGTCCTTTGTTATGATAGCCCCGGGAAACTGACACAGAGGGGCGTCTGCTCATTACGTAAGGAATCACCAAGAAAGACTAATGTGACACGTCGCCATTGGAGAACACAGGCCCTGAATGCTTAAGAGCAAAACTGACAGATTGCAGACGTGAGATAGTGAGGAACGACTCATCTAACTCACACAAAACATAAGCTGCAAATTTAACAACAACTCTAAGACGCTAAGGTCATGGAAGATTTGAAACCACGCAGTTATAGGCTTGGTTAAGTGATGGCATGCATTTTCAAGGACCAATCTCTGCACAGACAGGGACCGCACGCTCTTCTTCAGCTCAGCTGGTGCTTTTAAACCACACTTGGGAACACGGCTCAGTAACAGTGACTTGGGCAAAAGTAACCCACAGAGACAAAATCTAGTGAATGAAAAGTTAGTGAGAAATGGGATTTTTAAATAGTCTCAAAATTGCTAGCTGGTTTTGCAGTGGAGAACCTGGTAGGCTCCATCTTTACCAAGTGGTAAGAGCTGCCGTCACCGTCCTATGGCGAGGAAGCCACAAGCTTCCTGGCAGGATGAGGACACTTCATCCAAGTGAAGTGCTCCTGCCAGCGGTGCAGGACCTGGATCCAAACCTGACGACCTCAGGTGGACCCCGACTGAGAAGAAATCTACCAGGCCTGTGTTCTTCCAAGGTACCAGACACTGCAGAGTTTGCGTTGTTTGCCTGGGGTTGCCAGAGAAAGCAGACACAGTGAAGGTCCTTTCAAGGCCAGGAAATAGAAAAACTAAAGAACTGTTACAGATTAAAGAAAACTGGAGACGTGACAATAACTGGAATGCATGGGCTTGAGTCGGCTCCTGGACAGAAAGGGGAAAGGAGGAGAGGAGAGGGTTTGTTTTTTGTCTGGTTAGTTGGTTGGTTGGTTGGTTCTGGATTTTCCTATAAGGGATGCCATCGGAACCACCTCTAGAGTCTGAGTGGATCTCTGGAGTAGCTGGTAGTATGTGTCGATGCTAATTTACCAGGTGTACTGTGATCAGGTAGGTGTGTGTCCTCGTCTTCAGGAGTGGCGGGGCATCGTGTGCCACCTTTACTCAAGAGGCTGTCTGTCAGGACACAAAATTAGAGCACGTTTAGTCAGAGATGTGATTGGCTCTTATTCAGGTTCACGAATCAGGCAGCCTCCCTTACACAGAGCAGAGCGTCGCTCCCCCCGGGAACAGCAGGTCGGTGGGTTTCACAAGGTAGGAACAAGGGCACAGAGAAAGGAAGAAAAGCTGACTGGTTAACATCAGGTTACTTCAGATCACTATTTTGTAAGGGTTAAAGCAGAACGGATTCCTTCTTAGGCTCACTCAGGTAGACTGGAATCTCCTGTTTTCTGGAAAAACGCGTCTGCTTGGGGATCTATCTGCTTCCTTAAAGTTTCAGTTTGATTAGGTGGCACTGAGCCTGAGCCCATTTTGCCTCGGTGTGTTGGGCCTCGTGCAGGAGCTCAGTCCAGAACAGTGGCCTCCTGTGACTTTTGTTAAACAAGGCTCAGAAAGAATGGTAAAGTGTGTGTGTCTGTATGAGGGCACACGTGCTGTACACAGGAGAGAAGGCGACCCAGGGAAGGCAGGACTGGTAAAAAAATTAACAGTCCAAGATGCGTACATGGGAGTTCTATGCACTATTCTTTCAAATTTTTTCTGTAAATTAGAGATTATTTCAAGATAAAAAGTAAAAAAATAAAATGCAATATAATATAATATTCAAGACAATGTAATATAAACAGCGAGATTCATGTAAGAAGAACAAAAGTAACTCGGCCACAAAGGAAGTCTTGACAAGTTCCAAACTACTCTGTCTTACAGTCACGTTTGTCAGCCACAGTGAAACTATGTTGAAAATTAGCATCAACATGACAATATCAAGTGCTTGGAAACTAAAGAAACACATTTGAGTTAATCACTGGTTAAAGAAGAAATTACAAAGTAAATGGCAAACTATGCATAACCTAGGGATAATGAAAACCCTCAATATCAGGATTTGTGAAGTGTGAGTACAAAGTCATTACAGGAAAACGTGTGGCTGTCAATGTGTATATTGGAAAAGAAGGCGGACAGCAAGTACATGAGTTTAATGTCAAACTCGGTACGTTGAAAAAAAGATATTTTCCATCAATCATCTGATGAACTTCTCACAGCAGCCCTGAAAAGAACCAGGATCCCAGACAGAGAGTGTGAGTACAGTGATCTTGTGCCCTGCTGGACATGGCGCTCACACCTCTCCCCACAGGGCAGCCCAGCCCAAACTCAGCCTTCGCTTTTCCAGATCTCAGTTCTGCTCAGCAAGCTTCTCCTCTCTACCAACTTTTCTCACTGTGTTTGTTGTCGCTCCTGTGGCGTGAAGATTTTGTAAAGATCCCATTTCTCTCCTTGCCGTGGCTTCTAGGAAGCTCAGACCACCTGGTGAGTTTCCCAGCAGTGCGGGCCCTTCTCAGACACACTTTGTCCCCCAACTTCATCTTAGTGCTCTCATATTTCTCCTAAATTTATGTTCTATTTGTACTGATTTTGTAACTTATTTATTTTAATTCTGCTACAGTAGATGTGTTTTGTGAATTATGGATCAGTTTTACATGGAGCGGCATTGACTCAGGAACAAAAAATATATATATGCCTTTGACAGAAGGGAAAAGTACCACATAAATATTTATTAAGTCCAAATTAGCCACACTAATTTGTCAGGGAATGACAACAGAGCCTGCCACAGTATGTTTCATTCTTTAGTTATCAGCACCTTTAATCACTGCCTCTGAGAATCTTAATATAACTTTTCTAAGTGTAAACATGGAAAGGCATATAAAGGCAGCACATGTATTCATAAACCAAATTTTCACGATTCATTTTGGCCCGAGTTAAGCAATGTGAACCCATGGATAATTTTGGAGAACTCTCTAAGCATGGCTTTATTTGCAGGGCCCAAATGGGATTGAATAATGTAGTAACTATTTTTTCCCTTAAATGTCTTCATCATGTCTTAAATATTTTAAATTCAGTGTGTTCTTGAATGCATTTGGTTAGGCACTCTCTCTCTGCCCCTTGTTCTTTAAATTCAAGAGGGTTTTAAAGGAAATTATGATTCATATGTTTCTAATTCCTTTATTCTTACTGCAATTTATCTAAATATTGATTTGTAATACTTATCTGATGTCCAAAAGGTTTTGAACTTTTTACTGTTTCCCCAAAGTCAGGACCTTATATTTGGAAAAACAACTAGCTCCAAACCCTCCATGTTTCAACTCTGACCTCGTGAGTTTTGAAGTGACTTTTACACCCGAGCAAATGTCGTTCTCTATGAACAGCTGAGGATTAAATCATTGAGCTCCACTTTTCCTTGTGGTGTCAGATAAGCAAGAAGGGACTCTGAGGAAGGGATGGGTGTCAGCCTGGCTTTAGGACTTTGCAGTAGACTTTGAGGAGAAGCCCGAGGCGTGGTTTGAGCTGCTCCTTTGGACCTCCCTGGGCGTGGCCGGACTCCTGTCCTCACTTTATCCATGTGGAATCGTGGCCTTTCCACATGTCCTTCAGGATGGTGTTAGAAGGAGAGATGCTGTTTTCTAGGAGTGAGAGCTTGGGGTAGACAAAGGCTAGAGAAATGTTAGGAAGATTCCAAAGGGGCTTTTCTCTTCTTTCTTTCCCAAGGAGCCACATTATTGTTTTCTTCCCAAATGCAAAAACAAAAAGCAAACCCTTAGGAACTACAAGCACCTGAAAGCCTCCTTCTCAGTGCCCTTGACCTAGAGCTCCTCAGGAATGAGTGGGTTTAGGAGCAGAAAACCAGGGAAACCAACACATATGTAAGGGCCTAGCATAGCAAGAGGTGCTTTTTCTCTTTGTCTCTTCTGTGGAAAGAAGTTTTTACTTCAAGTAAAGAACGTGGTGAGTTCATTTCTCTGGTTTTCATGGGGGATTCCCATCAGGCCTCAGTTGATCCTGTTTACTGCAGTCTCTGCAGGGAGTGATCTGTACCTTTAAGGTGAGAAATGAAATAGCCAAGCAACTCCTAAAGCGTCTACAAAGATGGCAATACCCAGGTCGGAGCCTAGCACCCAGGCTGCTGTGTCCCCAACAGGCCAGACACCCAGGTGCAGAGGATTTCCAGAGAGAAGACTTGAGTTTGAGTCCTGGATACCCCAATTATTAATTCTGTGACCTTAGACAAATAAACAAAACCTGTGAGCCCTTAGTCACCTCTTTTGAAAAATGCAAATAATGATACTCACACACTTTGGGACTGAAGTTGACAGAGTATTTGAGAAAGGAAGGAATATACCCAAGCATTCAGTGAATGCAAAGTTAGGTGTTTTGGAGGTCTGCATGCACCACTCCCACCCCCAGGGCCCCACCTGCCCACCCATCATCCCATTGGAGGGGACAAAGGAGCCCACTGCAGGCCTGTGGCGGGTCCCGCAGGTGTCCTGGGTTACAGCCGCCCACGGAAGCAGGCAGCACAGGTCTGGGTTGAATCACATGCTTGTCCACATGTTCATTTAACACCCAGACTTTTTAGTTTACTGGTCCAGAGCACCATGTTAGGTCCTGAAGCAAATGGAGGCTGAAACAGTAAATCAAGCAGCAGCTAATCTGACTTAGGACCAGAAACCGAGAGGCAGGGATCAGAGGCTGAAAGCAAAGGATGGAAACCCTTCGGCCTCTGGCCTTGTGCTAGAGCCTTGAGCAGCCAGAGGCAGAGGGGACCAAGGCCCCTGCCAAGAGGAGCAAGTGCAGAAGGATGAACGTGCTTCCCACGGATCTGTGTCCCTGTGCCCAGCAGTGGTAGGGCCCCCGCTGCTCTCCTGTCATGCTGGATGGACTGCCCCGGCCCGGCATGGTCAGCCCTCACTCACCTCTCAGGTCTCTACCTGGCAGGCACTGCCCCCAGAAATGCCCCTGGACCCCAGGGACAATCAGACGCCCCTCTTCTGGTAGAGCCAGAGCACCCTCCACACAGTGGCCCAGCCACAACTGAGGACAGCAGCCTCGGGGACCACGAGAGGACAGCTCCCGAGCCCCACCACAGCCTCCGTCAGAGTGTTGTCAAGTTCAGCCGTACTCTGAGAACTAATGCAGAATTTAAGGCATCATTAAAATTTGACCTTTCAAGTTCAGCTTCATTTTCAAATGACAATTAAAATTCCTGTAACAGAAACACACATAATGGGCACATTCACACTTGGAGTGGGAGAGGCCAGTGCAGGGGATTTCTTGGAATGTGAGTGCACTTTCTTTTCACGAAATAAGACACTTTGTCCTAGTTGGATGGAGCAGCTAGAATTTATTCAGTATTTATAAAGACTTACTTCAATTCCCCCAAGGCCCCACCCCAGCCATAAATTCTGTGCGGCATTCAAAGCTTTTAAAGAGCTTCTGCAGTTACACCAGAATCAGAACTGGAAAGTCCCCGAGCGGCAAGAGTGACATTCTCGCTTTAGGAGGAACCGCTGTGTGGCTCCTCCGAGGGGCTTGGTAACCTGTCACATGCTAAACACCACAGGCAGACAGCCTGCGCTGCAGACATGTTTTTGGAACAATCGTGATGCTCATAACTAAAACAATCACTGAAAACGTGACAGCCCAGTGTCTCTGTTTCCCACGATGAGATTCCTAGTGAGCCCACTTAGCACTTGGAAGCAATGCTGCAGCTGAGCGTCTTTAAATCTTTTCCTTTTTTCTTCAGTTCCTGTGCTCAGCTGGAAGGAAATCCTCGGGGCATTATTCCTGACATATTGATGTCACACCCACAGTGATGTGGGCTGGTTAGTTTTATGCGTGTGCTGGGCTGGCTATGCTGGGCTGGCCACTATGTCGCTGTGATGGTATTTTAAGAGGAGATTAACATTTACATCAGTAGACTTTGAATGAAGCAGATGACGCTTCATAGTGAAGATCGGCCTCATCCAGTCAGCTGAAGGACTTAAGAGGAGACCTCCCAGGAGGAAGAGGACCCCTGCCTCCTGCCTTGGACGGGAGCTGCAGCCTAGGCGCGTCCCCAGGTGCCCAGCCTGCTGCCGGCCCTGCAGCTGCGGACACACCAGCCCCACAACCGCATGAGCAGTTCCTCTCTCTGCATGTATATCATACACATACACGTATGCTTTTCTGTGTGCATAATATAGATCTGTATATATCACGCGTGTGTGTGTACACATGCCCACACGCACACATCCTGTTGGCTGTTTCCTGGAGAACACTAACTAATGCAATGAGTAAGAGACAGACTAAATCTCATCTAAAGGAACCGCCACTGCAGTCCTCAGTCTGTGACAAGCTGCAGAGCCCCAGAAGAGGTGGCAGCCCATGGAACTCACCTGGCGGTGTCTGATCCCTGACCTTGAGCCCACTACCTGGTGCTCGGGCAGTGCCTCGAATACAGTAAGCCCCTCATCCTGTGCCTTCCAGGTGTCTTCCTGTCCATGCTTCCCTCTCAGTGCATGAAATAGTTTTCACGCACACACTAGTACACACACACATGCATGAACATTTACTGCTTTCATCTCTTATTCAACTGTGTCTATGAAAAAACAAGACCACAGCCGTGGTCTTCATCTTCACGCACATCAGAGTGCCCAGCCCAGTGCCTGGTCCACAGCAGGTGCTTAATGTGAATGTCCTGAGTGAACACACATATAAAATGTAGATCCTGATGGTCTTGGTGTGTGTTCCCCAAAGAAGACCCTGCATCAAAGCCACACGTGCAGTTGGGTCATTTGAGAAGTGACCTCAGCAGCCCAGGGGACCATGAAGGTACTGGCAGAGGGATGGTGGAGCCCAAGGATAGTGTGTTCATTCTGAGGACCTGCTGAGGAATCCTGTGAAATGGATCTCAGAGCTACCTGTTCTGTGTGGTGTGAGCCAGGGCATTCTCTGACTGTTCTTGCCCTTTTTAGCTTCAGGGTCTCACCCCTGGGAGCTCATACTCCTGCCACTTGGCGTGGTCAGGGTCAGTGTCCAGGAGGCATCCCCTAGCAGAGGAGCAGAGCAGTCCATGCACTGGCATGGGAAGCTGTGGTGCTTGTGGGAGTCTGGCACCATGGGGATGGCCTCGCTGGCAGGCTGCAAAAACATGGGGACACGGGAACGTGGGGACATGGAGTGGGCAGCAACAGCATCACCATCCCGAGAGCGCATTGCCCAGGCTCCTGTGAGCAGAAACCCTCTTTTGTTAAATGTGGAATAAGAGGACATGAAAATATAGATGGGTCCCACTCACCAGACCTGGATGGAGTCAGACACTTAGGGCAAAACCCAGGTTTTCCCTGACACTCTGTGACATTCCCTACAAGCGAAGGTCAAGTGACGCGAGGTTCTGGCGAGAGGAGCGGTTGCCTCTGTGCTCTTGGAGGAGTTTGGATGCTGGAACACCATCGTCCTCCTCCACCAAGCTTAGAGTCTCGGTGGGCAGAGAATGGACCCCCGCCCCACCAGCCAGGTCAGGGGGCTCAGCCTCGCCGACGCTGACGCTGGACGGTTTCAGGGATCGTTCTCCCTCCCGCACGCGTGCAGACCTTCCGCAGTCACTCGATCACATCTACACTTTTCTGGTGAGCACGTAATTTAAGTACACACAACCACACATGACACTTAACCACATTTATTCTAACCCTGGCTTCCAGGACACTCTTTGTGGATAAAAACCAGGATGGCAGAAGAATAGATAAAATGACCTAAAAGATCCTTTCCATCACTAATTCCTTTCATCTCCTTGAAAGAAAACTAATTGCCACATTCGCTCTTGCCATCAATGGGAATTCCACATCGACGACATCCCCAGCTGTCCGCCCCCACCCTTCCGTGCTCCTGCCTTCCACGTACGTGTTTCAGTACCACCTCGAGGTGACCGAGAGGCCATGATTTCTGTTCCATCTCTGAGTCTCTAGCAGGACACTAAGTCTCAGAAGAGCAGTTAAACATGAAAATAGACCTCAAGAGAACACGCATCCACGTTCATGCCATAATTCGAGCCGTGTGCTTCATGTTTTACATGTATGATTGATGCTAATGAAAAGCAAAGTTAAATGTGAAACAATCACAGCTGTCAGTGAACACTCACTCCACATTTGCATGTTTTAAAGAATTCCAGGACAGTGAAATGTGGAACCCTTTGTCTTTTAACCATTTTCTCTTGTGATCCCCTAGAGCTGTGCAGCTTTCGATGGAACCCACAGAGAGGCGTGTTCTGCTGGGACCCAGCCTGCCTCCAGCCTTGCCGTCATTGACTGTTTTCAGTTAGAGAAATTACTGAGTTACAGTGGGATTTTATTTAGGGAAGCCTCTTAGTACAATCTGAATGTAAAAGCCTGAACTGATTACTGTCTCCAGAGGAGAGGGGGGAACAGACTGTTGCAAATTCATGATGACATGATACTCGACATTGTTCCCCGGTTTGACCAGGAACAAACAGATTCGCTCAATTCAATTCAGCAAAAGTGGACACCTGGCTGTGCTGAGTGCTTCACAGAAGGTGGGGCTTGGGTTGTACTTGAAGGCAGAGGCTGCGGCGGCAGAGAGGGGACAGTGTCCTGGCAGTGGGAGCACCACACAGGGAGCCCAGGGGCAGATGCCAGGGGCGTGGAGGAGGCTCGTCCCTCTGCCACCCTCCCTTCCCCCTGGTCCTCACCCTCTGCTCTTCCTCTCTGTCCTAGCCCCCTTCCCCCTCCTTTTGTCCCTCCTTTTAGTCTTCGATTTCTTTCTAACTTGGGAAACTGTGATTTTGATGGGACCACACCCCATTACAGCTCTAGGGGCGGGCAGACATCCGTTCTCCGTGTCCGTCATTTTGCCAGGCGTGCCAAACCCCTCCGGTGTAGGCTCACAGTGGACTTAGGTGCAGCACCGTACAAGCGGCTTCTCCTCTGGGTGGCCATGTGATGTCAGCCCCCGTGGGGGCTCGGCCATAGCCGAGTAGCCCCGCTGGGCTCCACAACTGTGCAGCAGGCTCCGAGAGGCAGGGCTCTCACTCAGCATGTTCAGTTTTCCTCCTGCTGCTAGCCAAGATCTTAACACATCATGTTTTGTATCTCGTTTTTCTTTTTGGTTAGACAGACCAGATTTGAATTCGAGTTCTGCCTTTTAACTAACCACGTGAGTTTATAAACAGCAAGACCACCACATGCACTCAAATGCCTCGCACTGCAAGTTTAGCACAGGGTTTGGCTAAGGTGTGACTAAGAGCACCTGAAACAGCTTGAGCAGGCGGTGGCTGTAGATGACAGCCACTTTTGCTTAGCACCCTTTATTTTGCTAAACGCTGTCTTTCCCATATCCACTTAATCCCCGATCTGGCCTCAGTTTCCAGATGCAGACATTGAAGTGTAGACTCTTAGAGCAGTGGGATTCCAGGAGTGGGTGGGCTCCTCGGGAGACTAAAGCTGAATCTTTGAGTTCGGTCTGCTGTTGGCTTTAAAGGAAGGCAAGGATTTGACAGGCAGAGGAAAAGTATCAACACAGGTAAGTATCTTGGTCATGGAACTAGAGAGTCTTGGGGGCAACAGCTCCTAGCACAACAGGTCATTGGTAATGTGGTCACTCAACTTCCAATAAGCCTTCTGTAGAAAAGGCCTCTTTGATAAAAGTGAGCTATGGAGAAACTTCTGCTATAATTAAAGAACTAAAGTTTTTTGTTTTGTTTTTGGTTTGTTTTGTTTTTAGCTACTACAGAACAAAAACTTTTGACAACCACCAAAAAAAAAAAAATGTCTGAGTGGATGCTTTGCTCGTTTCCTTACCGTTAATGTGTTTGCTGAATAAATAAATAACTAAAGCTTACTTATTTTTCAAAGATCTATTGTTACAGCAAATGAAATAAGACATATTATGGAATTAGGCTTTGTTTAAAGCCTTAATATATAAAACTTACAAAGGGAAATTCATCTATATTGTGGTTTAGATTTCCTCATGCATTGAAATCTGCTACTAATTTGGAAATATATACTGTTTTTTCCTTTTAATTTTTCATTAAAGTTTACCTAGCCTGCATGTATCTCATGAGAAGTAGGAGCTGGTGTTTAATATAAACATTAGGTCCAAATGAAGGCGAAGAGTCAAAACACACAAAAGGAGAGAAGTTTCAAATTTTCAGGAATGCACAAAGGGCTGTTAATGGTGTTTAATTCCAGGCAGCCAGGTTCAGTCGACGCACTCCAGCATCTGTGTTCAGTCCCCTTCACTCGTCTACTCCCTCTCAGGTATTTCCACCTGTCCCTCCTGACCACTGCATTCCTATGTGCAAACACCATTCACCTGCCTTCATCTGTTTGTATCTTCTTTTTTACACAATATTTTACTCAAGGGTCACACCTGGCTCTCCCACGTTTGTATTATAACTTCTTGTTCCTTAATGAGTTTACATCTAAATGGTCCACGAAGGGAACCTGCTCTGGACCGGATTGTGCCCCACCCCATTCATATGCTGAAGTCACAGCCTCCATGTAATGGTATCTGAGGATGGGCCTTTGGGAGGTAATCAAGTTTACATGAGGTCATGGGGGTGGGGCCTTATGGTGGTATTAGTGCCCTTATAAGAAGAGACACCAGAGAGTTTGTCTGTCTCTTTCTCCCCACCATGTGAGGACACAGCAGGAAGGTGGCCTTCTGCAAGCCAGGAGGAGAGCCCTCACCAGAACCCAGCCATGCTGACACCTTGGTCTCAGACCTCCAGTCCCCACAACTATAAGAAAATAAATTCCTTTTGTTTAAACCATCCAGTCTATGGTATTTCATAATGGCAGCCCAAGCAGGCTAAAATAAGAGCAAGATGGTGGCACTTCCATGTAAATAGTTATGACAACTTTTCAAAGCTGTGTCAATATACTGTGGTTTAAAGTAGCAAGGTGGACACTGTGTTTAGTCTGATTCAATTGATACATGGGTTCTAACTGATATATGGACAATATTGCATATGACTAAAAGGCACCAGTGAGATCTGATGGAAGAATCCTGAATACATTAGGTTGAGCATCCTCTGCTGATAATCCCCTGCAGGATGGCTGGACATCAGGCCGTGGACGGTTGGCTCTCACCCGTGCCTCACTGCCCTTCACTCACAGGGCACAAGCAGAGCACGGGGGTGGACCTTCTCTGTGCACACAAAGGATGACTGTGTGCACGTGGGCATAAACAAGTAAAAGCAGGTATGAAAGGTGATTTTACTGTTGGTGACTCAAGTCTGTATGGGACAAAAATTATCAGAGCAGACTGAATAGTCCTTTCTAGCATAAGCCCGTGCAAATGCTAATTTTATTGAGTACATAAACATTGCAATCAGTACTTGGAAGAGTCCTGTGTCTTCAGCTATAATTGTGTTACTTGTGATTCTTTTGTTCTTTGTCATTCAGTACATACATCGAGATTTTGAAAGAAGCAAGGAAAATTGGCACTTCTTTGGATTTGAGTATGTTCAAAAGTGAAATACTAAGACATATTAATATCTTGCTATTTTGAGATTTAATTGAAATGTTTACTTTTTTACGAAAACTTAAATACACAATGTACATGCAACTATGTTCAAACAATCAGTGTGGTCCTGTGTCTGTATACATTTACATGACACCTTTAGTTTACAAGCTCCTTGTAGAGAAAGTTTGTATCTATTTTTCCTTTATAATCTCTCATATAACTGGTGCAGCCCTGTAAGGACTAGAGAGCGAGTCTCGGGTGTGACGTGGGTGACCGTGGCTGCTCTCCCAGGAGCCCCGGCTCTGGACACCTGGACACCTGTAGATCCTGCCCCTCAGTCCCATGAGCTTGGAGACTGGGAACCATCTCAGGAGCTTTGTTCCCACAGAAAATGTATCTCACAGTCATCTGGAATCATTAGTGCATTTTCTCTCTTTCTGAACAGAATAAAAATAGAAACAAGCATCAAAGAAGGAGGCCTGCTAGGCCACACCAGTAGTTTCAGGAGTACAATGCTCTGTTTGTTTTATTTTTGCCTGTATCATCTTTGATAAAAAGCATGAGACAGTGGAGAAGGGAAAGAATCGGGTAATGAAAGGGAGCTTTAGATAGTCAGGCTACCACGTAGCACCAGCAGAAAAATAGAGAGAAAGAGAGACTATGGATAAGTGGGTGACACAGATTTCTCTGTAAGGGAGAAGAGCTGTCCTAAGTGGACAAGAAAATAGAGCCATGTAACAGCGACGGTCATTGTCACTCTGAGTGAGGTGGAGACCCGGGGTCGCAGCGGCTGATAGAGTAGGTCAGAGGTGTTCATGGGATGGGACAGTCAGGTCTAAGGTTTACCTGATTTGGGAGGCATGGAAGCTCTGAGCAGGAGGTTGGGGATGGCGAGGTCTTCCTGGTGTCCTCGGGAGAGGATGGCTAGAGCTGAGTAGAATACAAAGGTCACTGCAAATAAAGAGATTAAAGAACTGCAGAAATATCCAAGAATGATGCAGGCGTCGGGTGTGGAGGGAAACTGAGTCAGATGCTAAAATAGCTGGGGCAGGTGGGAAGTGATGGGGAAGTCATTAGCTGTTGGCACCCTGCGGGGAAGTGGAGGCAGGAGCACGTGGTAGGATCCTCTGGGGTTTTCCTACAGGAGGACGAAGTGTAGAGAGGGAGAGGTGTTAAGAAGCGGGGACTCTACCCTCCCACTGGAGCCTGGTCATCTACAATCCTATGAGATAGACATTAATGTTCTCGTTTTCCATGTGGGAGGCTGAAATTCAGACAGGCTAAATGCTTGTCCAAGGACACAAACTAGTAGAGTTAAACACTCCCCTCCCAAATCAATTTTAAACCTGCACAAAGGATTCAGCACAACTTCTACTACATTCTCTTGCGACGGGACCATTCATCCATCCATTTACCCATGATCATCCAACACACAGGAATGGAACCCTGGTATGTGCCACTTTGCCGTATTGGAAATGGAGAAAGTGTTTCAAAGAAGAAACAGTGTACAGTGTCCTGTACACTCACAGGAACCTTGGCAGCAAACCCTTGGGAGATTAACTAAAAGAGGCAACCAGAGGAGAAGCTTCATGACCAGGGTCCACCTCGCTATCAAAACTGTGAGTGTCTCAGGAGAGAAGACTCCCAAAAGGAAACGGCTCTAATTAATTGTGAATGCATCTGATTTATAGTCGAAGAAGATCTCTTCGGACTCACCGCCAGAGGATGTTAACCTACAGGGCTTCTCAGCTCCTGACCAGCTGGCACTGCTGGAAGCTTTCCCTTCTCAAGTTTTATGTAAATGAACCAGTTTCCTTCTAACATTCAATCTGTGTTTCGTCAACAAGCTGGAACAGAGTCTTCAGGATTCATCATGCAAAGAAGCAAGCTCTTTAAAACATGTGGGTGTTGAACATTTCACAAAGAGATAAGTTCTACGTTTTTCTGTCATGAAAGTCTAAAAAGGAGGGAAAACAGCATGCCCACTGAGAATCTATTAAGTGGCATTTCCATGTCACAGAATATGAAAAAGAAAACTCAAAAGAAAGAGTTTTTATTAACTAAGACATATAAAGGCTATGGAAGTGAACATTGAGAGAAAAATGTTAATGTAATCATGAAGGCGACTTTTACTGGAAGTGAAGTGGGAGGTGAATCTGAGGGCTTTGAAATGCTGGTTCTCATGACCTAATTTAATGACAGAATTAATGTTTGTCAAAAATATGATCCACAGCATACAGAAGCATATTCTTTATAGCTGCACTTGGCGTGAGGATTCTCACACTTAAATGGAGAAAGAAGCCATGAAAAACGGTTGTGATCACTCATGTCAAAGCTCACAGCAAAGGAGCGCGCTCGGCAGTCCCTGAGGGTCAGCAGCGAATTACAGCGAGCAGCCGAGATGAAGACCGACGAAACGGCAAGTTCTAGCAGTGGCTGGTTTTGCTTTTGGGGGGAAAAATGCTACTGTTCAAACTTTAGGGTAAAGAATGACCCAAGTGACTGACGAATGCGAGGAACTGTTTCTGAGGTCAGAATAGTGCAGTGCACTGAGTCTGTGACACGAGGAGTGACCGTGCAAGGAGCTGCCATCCACAACTTCTTGCCAAGCTTGGAAGTTTCTGCTCCAAAAAGAAGTTTCCCCACTAAGGTCTCCAGTGGTCTTCTGTTATTATTATTATTTTCTCTTCCCTGGAACATGTCTTAGTAATGGTAATTAATGACAGGATACAATTTATATCTCAGTATTTCATTTAATAGACACATTTTTCAGGCAAAGAGGGAGCATAAAATGTTTGGGCTGTAAGCTCTGCTTCTAGGACCTTGTGAAATACGTGTGTGTGCCGAGGAAGTGTGCCGTCCCCAGAGCTGCAGCGTTTCTAGTTTGTTCCCAATCAGGTAGTGCTAAGTGTACTGGGACTGCCAGGAAGAACTTTCCTTCATTACAGGTCAGAATCTCAGAATCGTTAGGTTCTGCTCTTATTTCATTCCTCTTTCCCACACTGGAAAGTCTTCCTGTGTGTAGTCCAGGGTCAGAAAGCCTGAAGTTGTTGTCTGAAGAAACTGCTCAGCTGCAATGTCAGAGTTTGAGGGACATCGGTCTCTTGTGAAAGTTTCACTCCAATTTACACCTGTGTGTTCTGAAAAGCCCGAACTAAGAAGTCAGGACTATTATTTCCTTCTGACATTAAAACAAACAAGAAATATCAAACTACCAAGGCAACATCCTAACCCCATCTTAAAACACATTTAAATTACTTATTTTACTTTACTCTTAGAAATTCATTTCTTTTATTATAACAGGATTCAGTAAATAATTACTTACAGAAAGATCACTTTCTTAGATGAAAAAGTTAATGTTTTGACCTATTTTAATTGATAAAACTTAGCTCTATTAACTCAGAGAATCACGGATATGTAAATTTGAACTGACACATCCTGAGCCTTGCCCCAGGGCACACTTAGGAGATCTTTAGAAGCCATAAGAGGACTCCTTCCTTCTCTACTGCAGCAGGCAGAGTCGATGAAAAGGCAACAGAAACACAGGGGCAAGGAACATAAAAATCCCATCTTTTGCAACAAAGAAACAATCTATTTACTGAGCCTGATTTCAGCTTTAAGGTAAAAGAAAATATTTATTCTGAACTTAAAAAAATGAATAACAAGATGTATAAAACCTGTTTGCTAGGGAGAACACATGAACTGAATTAACTGTTCAACTTTATCAGTACTTGGTATGCATCCAGATGTCCAGAGAATACAGGCAAAAAAGAAGGCATTAACTTTTCATAAAATATGTAAGACAGAACAAAAGTGACTGGGTGCTGAGCGTGCCGTGAGCCTGAGGGAGCTGCGGCCAGCACGGCCAGTGCCTGCAGGAGCCGCTCTCCCCCGCCTCACACAGAACGCCCGTTTTGTCCTGGGAAGCAAATGCCCACTTCAAACTCTGCAGCTGGATATGCCAAGTAGGGATGTTGGTGGACAGTGGAACTCGGGAGAATTCTACCGCGTGGGCTTGGGAAAGCTATTCAGCCTCCGCCTTTGCCCTCTGCCTGGCATCCTGTCTGTTCCAGGCGCTCTGGGCAGTGTGAGGACGAAGCCTCATCTGAAGAAGCCGAGCAGACCACGAGGGGATGGGTGCGGGGCTGCACCAGCCCACAAGCGACTGGTTTCTGCCCGTCTTCCTGTTAACGGTCGAGAATGGCTGCATGCTTAGGCTGCTGCGATCTGGTTTTCTGTTTTCTATTTCCTATAAATGAACTCAAATCCTAACAGTAGAGGAGTCAATAAAACTCCCTTATTTCCACATTTAAGGAGTTTTCTTCTGTAGGTAGTTAAGACCTGTAATTTTTTAGTCTGATATGAGGCATGTATCATTCAGGTTTCGGATTCAAGTTTCTCTATCCTTTATAAGCATTTAAGAGGTAAATTCGGCATCATTTAATACAAGACAATCCTGAAACACGAACTTGAGTTCATGATGTCATTTGTTGAATGCCTGCTTTGTGCCAGACGTGCTACATGTATGATCTCCTATTCTGTGTACAGTAACTGTGAGTGGGAGGTATTGAAAACACGTTTTTATGGATGAGAGGCTGCAACTGAGGCGGTAGGTAAGTACTAGCTGCAGGTCATGCTGTTGCTAAGTTGTGAAGCCCACATTTCCTCTTGTTTTTCACTCCATGGCCCATGCTTTTTCCACTCTGACACTGTTCACCAGCAGGCATCCCCTTTCCTAACCGTCCAGCCACTAACACAGAGCTTCATTAACAGGAGGGTCAGTACACACTTGTGTGTGGGCTGCAGTTTGAATGGCGAGACTTTGTTACCATCCATGACGTTCTGTACCCACACCCTGCCATGGCCTCCTGACATGCACTTCCCTGTCCTGTGGCTTGCGTTGAACCATGTGGTGGGCTTTGGCCAGCAGATATTACTATACAGGTCACAGGCTGAGGCTTGAAATGTGGTTGTGTGGTAGAGTGGGTTGTCTTGTGCTTCAGCCACAGCCATGCAAGAAAATGCCCCTGATGACCCACCATCACTACCATCACCATCATCACCACCCTCATTAGCATCCCCATGACCATCACCATCGTAACCATCAGAGACCCCTGAGTTTAGCTTTGTGCACCTTCTTCCTGTCTTTCTGAAGTAGCTTTGTTGTTTGCATGATTTGGTTGTCCATCTAGCATCTTATGATCATGTCAGTCATCTCTACACATAGATCCCAAAAAGCTTTCACCTTTCACGGTGATAATTAAAAATTCTGGGTGTGACATTTATGGTCATGATTTATGAGTTGGTCAGTATGCTTCTAAAAAATCTCCAGCTAGGAGATTTTTGACAGAGATGCGGGAGAGCCTTTCAAACATGAGAAGGAATGTGGGGAGAGTTCGGGGAGGGAAGCATCTATCACTAAAAACAGCCACAGTGGGTGGGTGAGGCAAACAGATTTCTGTTTTAGATTTGCAGTCTTAATGCTTCTCAGTAAGGACCATCCACACAGGCTCACTGCCTCCCCACCCCACCTCTCCCCTCTTGCTCTCTGCCTTTGTTCCAGCTCCTTCAGAGTCCTTGGACATGTCATTCTCCCCTACCTGCCCTGGAATGCAGACCAAGCTCCACGTCCTCAGGGAGCATCTCCTGATAGCTGTCTTTCTTCTAAGTTCCTTTCCTGTGTTGGGAAACTGTGTTGTCTTTACTACACAATAGATCATCATCAATGCTAAGACTGAGTTTTACAAAGATCACTCTTTTCTGAGTGGGGAGAAACTTGTGGGTGTGGGAGTGGATTTACCAGGAGTGAGTAGAGAATCCTGGAGGAAGTATGACCAGTTAATTAGCTACTGCAATAGTCCAAGTGAAACACAATGCAGCCCTAACTGAGGATGGGACAGAGGATTGGAGGTCAGAGGCTGGAGGAGATGTGTCATGCTCAGGGTTTCTAGTATGACTTAGTGAATAGCATCAGCTTTAATCAAAACAAGAACACTTTGATTTATTCCGTAGTTTCTCATAGCTTTGGAAACACGAGAAGTATCCGGCTGTGTTCAGCAACTGCTGGATCAGTACTCACTGATGAGTGACTGTTCCACATAGAAAGGGCAAACACGTCAATAGCACGTCCTTGGTGCCAGGCTCTAAGCTCTAAGCACTTTACATACAATGATTAACTCATGTGATCTTCACCCCAGGAGGTGCACACCGTCACCACCCCTGCTTTACAGAGAAGGAAACTGAAGGATAGAAGGGTTAATTAACATGCCCAAAGCCACACAGCCTTGAGGAGCAGGGCCAGGATTCAAATTCATTCTGGCCCAGAGTTCTTGCTTTTACCTCCCTGGTAGACAACTTTAAAATTAAGGAATTATAATACTCTATATTAGCTGGAAAGAAAGGACTAAATACAGTTTTGATAGCATATTTTATTTTAATCTAAGAAAAATGATTAAATTCAAAGTTGAGAAATATAAAAGACTACCCATAACATTTAGGACCATACCTGTTTCACAAACAATGTTGACACACCCTTGAGCTGGTTTTGTGGATCCAAAGGCTCGGTTTTCATTTTTGCACAGTTTAAATAAGCAAAAAGCCTCCAAAAGTATCTTCATGCATGCCCACAGACATCATTTTACATAACAAGTGTTGGGGGACTTGGGGCCATGAAAATTTTCCAACCAAAACTCTGAGCTGAGCTAGTATCCCCACTTCCTCACCCAGCTCTCAGGCGACCTCCAGACAGTGCCACAGAGCCCGGGTCTGGGCTGACCTACAGCAGCTGGTTCTGCCGCTCACTCATGCTGTGTGCTTTCTGTTCCTGACCCTCCTCTCACGGGGTCCACTCAGGACACTTCCCATTGGCAGCTTCTTACACCCTAGAGCCACTCAGAATGCGGGAACCTCTGCCAAGACTGACGCCCAGGGCACGGCGGAGCCTGCCTGTGCCTTCTTTAAGGAGACTGCTCATTTGTTCAGGTGATAATCTACCTTCCAGTGGGCTCCGGCGTGATCCGTGGTAGGATGGGTAAGGGCCACGAGTAAGAGAAAAGCAGGCAGACAAGCGTGTTAGAAGGCTTGCTCACGCATGGACTAGAATTGCTTTTCTCAACAATGTGGCCCTTCTAGGCTCCCCCCACAGCAAGAACAACTCTCTCCCGATGTAATGGCATGTTTAATCCCAGCCCAAGGCGTAACTCAAACAGAAGCTTGAGACGGAAAAGCAAAGATAGTTTGAACCAAACCATCACACCAAAGATAGCCTGAAAATATTCTTTCTTATCTGGCACTACTATAGTTATTGGATTGCTTTAGTGGTTGCATAACTCATTGTGGGAGCAAAATCTCCAGAAAGCAAAACAAAACTAAAACAAAATCCCAAGAAACAAACCAACCCATGCACGTTAACTGCAAGCCTGGGTCGGCAGTACATGACAAAGTTGTGTGGAAACATGAAGCTTCCAACACGCTTCAACGACGCTGTGCACACATGGACTACAAGGTGCTGCACTGGTCAGGGGTAGGGCAGAGGACTGCAGCCAGCATGCCTCACACGAGGTTTCTACTGTCAACGTGTGTAGGACAAAGAAATTAAGCTTAAATGCACTCAAAACACATCTTCACCAAGTACCGATTTCAAAGGTCAAAGGAGGACACATACATTGTATGTGATTAATTTTCTGCCAGCTTTTCATTTTCACAGATTAGAACAGTCTGTTTAAATATCTCATTTCTACAAAGTGAATTTACATGTAAAGTACAAAGTGCAAATACTATGTGTTTTCGTCTTTTTAGTTGCTCTTTGGTGAGGAATGTCCCACGTGTCCAGGGACTGCCTCGGGGGTGGGAGAATTCAGCCCTGCTTCCTCAGCTGCAACAAAGACAGAAAAAGACATCATGTTAGGAAGTCTGCACCACCCTCTGTGAAGACCAAGGCTTGCCTTCTAGGAATTAAATAGGCCTATCTGGTAAAAAAAAAAAAAAAAAAAAAAGGCAAAAAGCAATATTTTAAAATAGACATGAAAATAAAGAGTGCTGAGCTGATTATTTTAGTTGTAAGAATTAATGAAAAACAATGAAAGCATTCTGGATTTCTGGATACCGGTAACTTCTAAACACTTTTCTCCCTCAAAAGGATGAGAAATATCATGAAAAATTATCTCAGTTGAGAAAATCAGAATTTACTTCAAATATTGAAATTGAACTAAATACAATTTGAATGTTCTACAGAATCTCTGATCATCTTGGGTTCGTCATACAAAAATAATTACAGTAATATAATTTATGGTTCAAACTTGATAAAAGCATAGTTGATTTTTAAATTTTCCTTTTCATCTTTTCCATTCACTATTTTACCCAAGAAGAAATGCACCTTGAAAAGTGTGCTCACTGTACTGCCACGATTCATCACGCCTGACTTTCAATTCAAAGTAATTTAAAATAAAAAGGAAGAGCAATATACAATCCCTTAGACTTATTTTTCCAAGTGTACCAATTTCTGCAAATATAAGTTGATCCATGTTTCTGTTTCGTTCTTCCAAATAGTTAAACTTCAAAGTTTAGAAGGTTTCTGGGTTGGCTTTTACTCCCTTTGATAAAGATCTAAGGAGATAGTGAGAAAAAAAGAATACATCTCCTATGCTACGCTAATGAGAACCTCTGTTGTCACTATTTATGGATAAGATAATCCATCGAAATATTTCACTGGTTCCTGAAGATCGTCTGAGCTGTCAGAGGAGACAGGCTAACATTTGACCCAATGTCAACTGCAGCTTGATTCCGATCGTGATGGAAACTGGAGAGACCAAAAATCCAGCTCACTCTGTGACTCAGTACTACCTTCGTGCATCCTCCTGTCACCCTTCATTTAATATTTGTTGTCTGTGGTTATTCATGTGGTGAAAGACTTCAGTGGATGGCACTATTTTATTCTTCAAAGAAATATCTATGGCCTTCAGTTATGGTGCCATATGCAAGCCACGGCCAGCTTGCCCATGAGGACTTCATCCCAGGATCAGAGTTTGCAGTAACAGCCGTTGAGACAATGGCATGAAAGTCAGTATATCCATCCAGGCACTATAAAAAGTGCAAGGAAAACTGCTCTAATTTCTTTTTCTGGGGAAAAGCTGAAGACTCAGTCTTGTGTTTTGAATTGAGTTTATTTAAGATAGCATGGTGCACATGTGTGCCCGTAATTGCTGTTATCTAATGAGAACAACCCAGCGGAAGTTTTTGGAGCTCAGCTAGGGTAATTGCTTTCAGACCAGCTCCATTTTAAAGTGTGAGTGATTTGTGGTGGGATTTAAAAAGTTAAAACCATAAACATTTGCTAAACAAAGTAAAATACATCACACCTCTTTGCTAACGAAATGGTTTTAAATTACCTCCAACGTGTGTGTTGGGGGTCTCCACTCAAAACCCACAACAAACACGGGCTTGCCTTCAGAAACTCCAATCTGCCATCCAACAGGTGCAGACAAAATAAATAACAAATTGACTCGTGGCAGTACGGAGAGAAGGATTTTGCCCTGGCCTGGAGGGAGGGAGGAATGAATCTACCCGTGCTTATCTTCTGGAACATATTCTCCACTTTTGATAAGTTATGGCATGGGTTGCTGGAGAGAGAGACCACAATTGTAGCTTTTAATTGCACATATAGACATACAGGTTCAGAAACACAAAAAATGTGTTTAGAAACACACACAGCAGGAAATTGAAAATCCCTTTTGGAACCAAACACTTATCTCATGAGGATCCCTAGATAAAAAGAGTGTCCACATGTATACCAGAGTGTCTCCTGCTCCTGCCACTCCTTAAAAAAATGTAAGAAATAATTACAAAGACCCAGACGACAGTTTTAAAAAACAACCATTTCCACAAAACAAGGGGACTGAACATTTTTTTAAAAAATTGAAATTTCAAATAATAAAAAATGTTAGGGCAAAATCATCAGTTACGGATTCAAGTCGATGATTTTTAGATAGAATTTTGCAAGACTGTTTTAGTTCCCACAGGGGCTTACACGTTACAGTCTGTTTTTACTGGATTGTTTCTTTTCTTGGAACTTAGTGTCCATTGCAAATCTACACAACTCTGAATTTTTATTTCCTATAATTAAACCAGCAAATTATGAAGGCAAAATGTCGACATACCCACCTGTCTGTTAGAAGTGCTTTCAGCATTACCTCTAGGGGCTAGCAGGAGGAGGAAAAAAGATATAATTAAAAATTAAATACTCTTCATTTAGCAAAAGCTTCCATATAATTTCGGAAGGGATCCATATCACTTTAGGAGGTGTCAACAACTGACAAACTTGTTTACATGAGAAAAAATATTCAGCCATTGAGCACAGATTATGAGTAATGGATAATAAAAGTCACTTAAGTATTTCTTAAGAATACAAATGTGCTGTAGCCAAACATTCGAAGAATGTTTCATTTTACCCCACATTCCAAAGGTAAGTCCACTAGCCATGCAGAGCTTTCTTACAGGTGTTTCCCAAACTTTCCCCGGAGGAGAGTGGATTCCCTCCCCTGGGGTCCTGGGAATGAAGCCCTAAGCAATGCACCAACATGAGTTCTTTGAAGTCTTTTGGTTTTATATTAAAATCATGAAAAAATAACATGTTTGGCTTAAAATAATTTTCCCCAAACCTCTAAGTCCAATTGAACCTGGAGGGAGACACGGTTTGCTGTGTGGCTCCCCTGCGCAGCGAGAGATGGAGCATCCTGCAGTCCTGCATCTCCACGCAAACCCCCTCCCTGAGGTCACTCACGCCCTCCACGTTCCTGCCCCCACTCCCACCTGCCAGCCCCAGTCCCCCTCCTCTTCGCTGTCTTCCTGGCAAGTCCCTGCCAGCTCCCTGACCTTGCCAGTCACCATCCCCAGCCTCTCTTTTCTGTCCCGCCCACTCACTGGTGGTCTCAGCTGGGCTTGTGGAAAACTAATATCGATCCCCTGATGATTCCCACGTGCTCACACGGCCAGACCCTCAGGTTTAGTACTCTTTTCTCAATCCAGACTCTTAGCTCCAACTTCATTGTCTCCACTTGGCTTTTTAACAGGCAACTCGAAGGAAGCAGGGCCAGGCTGGACATTTTTTCTTCTCTCCGAAGCCCCTTCCTCCAGTCTTCCATTCCCAGGACATGGTGACCCATTCCTGAGCTGCTGTCTCCTCCCTTCTCTCTCACTCGCCATCGCACATGTCAGCAGGTCCTCGTGGCTTTACCTTCAAAATCTGCCCAGAGTCTGGACACTCCCTGGCACACTGTGGCTCCACCCTGGCCCAAACTGTCGGCCTTGCTCCCGTGGACCCCTGCTGACCCCTCTGCACTTGCCGGGCTGCAGCCCTTCCCGTCTGGGGTCTACACGGGCACGGCAAACAGGGGTCAGAACAGGTCCTTCCTATCACGCCTCCCGATGCCACACCCGCTGTGCCCGCAGGCTGTGTCCAGGCCACATCGCCGCTGGCTCCTGTGTGCCTGGTGGAGAGGCCTTCCCACCTCGTCCCTCCGTCTGAAGTCCCATCCTGTTCCCTCCCTCTCTCCTTGGCTGGCATCCCGTCATACTATGGACTTTTCTTCATCTATGTCTTGCTTCTTTACCAAAGTGTAAGCCCTAGAAGGACATGGATTTTGTCTGTTTTATTTACTGTTCTTCTCTCAAATGAAACAGATGGAAGGCAGCTTTCTTCATCCCAGAGGCACTGATTAATTGTTGACTTTTTATTCACTCGATAAAAATCACCGAGTAAAGAGCAAAATTATTCCGCTTTCAACTCTGTCTTCTCTTCTAAGGCAAATGGAAATACTATGTGAAAAGGGAAAACAAATGTATAAATAAATGCAAAAATATTAACTAAACAGTAGCTAAATCTATCATTTTTTTCAGTTGTGGGTTTTAATGATCTAAGTATCAGGATAATTGTTGGTACTCTTCCACTTTGTTTTGCCTAAAATGACTACTTTAGAGAAAAAAATAGGCTTTTTGGCCAACAATTCAAGTTAAAAAAATATTACAGCAATGCTTTGAATCTATTCTAAGCCAATTTAGCTATTGGACAATTGGAAGATTTTTTGCTGGTTTGTTTTATGATAAATATCAATCTTCCTGGTAATTAGAGGTAGCTGTAGATTAAAGGTAAGTTACAGTAAGAAAAACTTAATATTCTTAAGTGTAAGAAAAAAACAGCTTGCCATATGAATGAAAAGAATATAAATTTCATTAATGACACCTGATGGAATATTTCATCCAAGATACACTAGGAAAAACCATTGCTTAAAATGCATGAAGGGCAGGAAGATAATCAAGTACTAATTAATTAGTTTTACTGGAACAGCATGTAACTTATTAAAATAAACATACAGCAACACCACATCACTAAGGACAGGTTTCAGGGAGCCTGCAGCAGAGAAGAGGAGAGACGTGCACTTCACGACTGCCTCACGGAACACGCAGGTGCAGTGGGCACAGTTACATCCTCTGGCGTCAAGTGACACCAATTGTGTCTGGCTGACCTGGCAATCACAATTCGGCTATAAGTCAACATGCCTGAAGGAAATGTAGTTGGCACAACAATTTGGTCGAAAAAGATCATTTGATCAAAGAGAAATATTTCAAGAAAACCATCCTGACTGCTGCGGAGTCCATCCTGAAACTATTTGAGGGGATCCAAACTTTTTCAAAATACTGTCACAGCCCTGGGGCAGGTTAGTCTAAAAGCTACCAACTGCTGGAACTCATCCATCCCTCCTCCCCTGCAAAGCATCTATGTGTACCTCAGTTGAGTTTAAGAAATGTGCGGACAGGATTCTGCCCTAGCAAGGCACGTCTGCTGTCTGACCCTCAGGCACAAGGCTGAGCAGGGCCCATGTGCTGAGGGCTCTGATTCTATACTTAATTTGCCCACTATTAACCATAAGAATTAGCCTTTTACAGAAACTCAGAGACTGGTTTCTAATGGTAATGGAGAAAGAGCCACGTGTGGCCCTGGCTGATGGTGCAGGGAGGCATCTGTGCCCTCGGGCAACGGAGAGCCACGAGCAGCTCCCTCAAGGAATCCCCGTGGAACTCAGAGCCAGGGAGTGGGGATGCGACAGGGCTCCCCTGGCCCCAGCTGCAGATCCTGCTGTCCCCTGCTCTCCATCCCTCTCGTGGGATCCCTGGGGCTGACCCTCCTGGGGGGGTATGTGTCTAAACTAGCAACAGGTCGCTAGTCTCCTACGACCCTAGGCAGGATCTAAAATAAGACAAAAGGCAAGGGACAGAGCGAGGACCAGTCTGCCGTGGCTTACGTGTGACGCCACAGTTCACATGTTGGAAACTTGGTCTCCAGTGTGGAGTGTTGGCAGGTGGGACCATTAAGAGGTGTTTAGGTCGTGAGGTCTCTGCTCTCAACAATGAATCAATGCCACTGTCACAGGGCAGGAGTGGGTTTCTCATAAAAGGACGAGTCCTCCCCACCCCCTGCCTTTGCCCTTTCGCCATGGATGTCATCTGCCATGGGATGATGGACGCAGTCAGAAGGCCCTTGCCACACGCAGCCTCTCACTGGGACTCTGCATTCTCCAGAACCCCTGGTCTGTGGCATTCTGATACAGCAGCACAAGACGGACTAAGACACAGTCCTAGGCCAGGAAGTCACAGGCAGAGTCAGGAGGCAGCAAGAACAGTGCCAGGAAAGCTGCACCGAGCAGAGTCCAAGCACACAGGGGCAAGGCACGGGGAGGGGCCATGTAGGCAGCTGCCGCACAGCACACTGGGTTTTCATCCACCTGCCCAGAGCGTTGCAGGTGCATCTGCTGTGGTGGAGGAGACCCAGCGGGATGTGCAGCCGGGACAGGGACCGGCTTCCTAACTGCGTTACTCCTCGTTGTGTGGCAGCTGTGGGAGGAAGAATGGTATCCACGTGCTGGCGACCAAATGCACTGAGCACCCCTGTGTACAAGTGACAGCAAGGGTGAGTCTGTCCCCCCCAGGATGGCTGGGAGCGTGAAATGCCACGATGCGGGATTGGGTGGTGAGCCCGTGCGGCCCCTGTTCCCTAGCATTGAGTCGGAATTCCCAGCTTCCATGCTGTGCAGATGCACTAGCCCGGCACGATTTCTTGTCCTGTCGGTCTGTGAAAGGCCAGTTCCTCTCACACTTGCTAAAGAGTCCTCCATAGAGACAGAAAGTCTGAAATAACTACGGGATTTCCCAACCTGACCCCTATCAGCTAGCCCAAGGGCCAGGCCACAAACAGAGCGCGAGCATCCTGCAGATGTGGCACAGCCTCACTCTCGGCCTCTCCGTCTTCGGCAAAGACATTGTGAGGGCCACAGGAAGTGCAGGGGCCCTATGCAGAGAGCTCCGACACAACGCTTACCATAAATGGACTGCTCTCTAGAAATTAGCACGAAGCTCCTCACAACCAACAGATGATGATTGTGACAAGTACTGGGGACACAGAACAAAATGCGCTAGACAACAACCATGGCCTTCCAGAGCCCACCCACAGTCTAGGTCAGTTCAAAGGAACTGAGCTTCAAATACAATAGGGTCGTAAGGAAGGCACCGTATGAGTGCTCCAGAATACACTCTGCAACCCAAATGTTTTCCTTCCCAAATGTTACCGAAGTTGGGAATAGAAGAAGAGAATCACAAAATGCCACCGAGGACCCGTCAACTCTGCCCAGCACGCTCACTGTGCCAACGAGGAAACCAAAGACCCCGAGTGGAGTGGCGGGCCCAGCACACGCAGGTGGCCAGCTCAGCTGTCTCGGCCCTGCGGCTCCTGACTCTCAGACCTGGATTTTCTCATGTGTTGCCTGCTGAGAACACTTGACTCAGGCTGCTGTAGGGTTCTCTCTCCTCCTGGAATGCTTGGTTAGCTAAGCCAGGCCCACATCAAAAGATAAATTCAATTGCTAAAAAAGCTAAAACCATCAGAATAACTGGTCTGGATAGTAGCAATTATTTCACTGCTGATAAACGGACTTGAACATTGGGTTGGAGTCTGTGTAGAGGGCTGGCACACGATTTCCCATGTTCCCAGATTTTCCCAACATACGTGTTTGGGAAGTCGCCCGGCGTGATTTGAATAGCACAAGACGCCTTCAGAGCAGCCCCCAGCTCATGCCCTCTAACCTGCGTCCTCCTGACCAGGTGGCATGTGACTGATGGTCTGTTATTTCCACACACAGATGGCCTGCAGTCAAATGGCGTATTTTATGTTTGCTGCACCTCAGACCATGAGAACACCTTATAACATTTAGGAAATGCGCAGCAAAGCCCCTAGGAAGGTTCTTACTGTGGCGCTTCTTGGTGTCGGCTCTGCCCTCTTCCCTGGTGGCTCCCAGGCAGCCCGTGAGCTCTTGCACCGATATGGACCTGTCGTTGTTCACGTCGCAGTACTCAACAAACCTCTTCACACACTTTTTGGGTTTTGACTTTTTCCGAAGGAATCTCTTGAAGGGTTTGATTTCCTTCTTGCCGATGTCCCCACTGGAGTTTTTATCGAGGAGTTTGAAATACCAGTGCACCACTCTCTCCTCCAGGGTGTGGCTGGGATCTGGTTCTGAGAGCCTGGAAGGGATACAACCTGGTCAGGACAACCGCACACCTGCCACGGCCTTTCCACCGAACACCTGCTTGTCACTGCTACGGTCCTGGTGTCTCAGCCTGTGTGCATGTGCCATTACATGTAACAGTTTTTAGAAGTAACTTATAAAAAATGATTTAGCAAACAATTTTCAAATTTGTCCTTCTGGACAAAAGCCCCATGTCCTGGGATCTTTGCTCTGCTGAGGGGGCAGGTCGGCTTAGACCTGGCTTCCAGCTGTGATGCACTGGAGCCCTTTACACGTGACCACTTACAAATCATTTCGGTCACAGGCATACCGAAAAATGCAAATAAAAATATTTTGAAAAGTTGTAACTAGACATTTTCCCTTAAATTAAAAAAAGATTGATATTTTAAGAAATAAACAAGTAAAAACTCTTCTAGAGGACTGGCTATGCATGAGACCTTTGAAATCATACCAAATGGTAAAAGGTACCTTCTCACCAAGAAGATGAGGGCCTGAGCACACTTGGGCATTGCTGCGCTCGACATTCTACGGGTCTGGGTGAGTTTGCACTCCCGAGAGACGCCAGTAGTCCACAGGGATTAGGGATTAGGGCACTCTGACACTATCGATTATTTTTCAGACTTTCAAAGGAGATTCTGAGATAGCAATTCATTTACTGCTTTCAGTTTTAGTTTTCAGATAAAAGCAATCTTTCCAAGAATATAAGATAAATTTGAAATTTAGGTGATGTTTTGCTTTATTTAATTTAACTTACTAGCTAACTGTGACATTTACCATTAGCATTAGTGCTTCCCCCCCTTGAGTCTTCACTAGCAGAGAGACAGCAAGGTGAGACCCTTTAGCTACAGAGACCAAGCGGCTTTGATGATCTGAAATAGATGGGTAATCAGGGGCTGGGGGCAGGAGGGGAGGAAGACCAATCTCTAAGGAAATAAAAAGATCAAAGTCTCCAGCAGAAAAATGCCTTTAAAGTGAACATAAACCATTGCTAGTTTTCAGGAGGACTATCCGGCTCTTGAAATGCCATAGCAGTAAAACCCTGGGGAGCTCCCACCACCCTGAGGTACGTGAGGCAGGTGCAAGGCTCTGGGAATTTGTGTGAGTCTGCTGTGGACACGGAGCTCAGGTCTTGGGCCCAGAAGTGCAGGGATGTCCCCCACGGACCCACAGAGAGCATTTCTAGGGTTTGAGAAGTCACACGTTGAACAGTGCGAATGCAATAGATGGCACTGAACTGTACACATGAAATCGGTTACGATGGTGAAATTCTCATGCTACACATTTTACCACAACAAATAAATCACCTGCTGAGAACTTTACATGGGACGTTTTCATTCAGAGTATTTAAAATCCAATCCATGACTCTAAAATGCAGCTCCAAAGCACAAAGCTTCCGAAGCAGGTGCACCCTGTTCCTTTCCGCTCCTCTGCCCTCCCTGTCCCATCCATCCCCCCACCACGAGGGCCAGCACAAGGGCCACCACCATGGAACCACCTGTGACAACATCTTGAGCAGGTTGGTCCTGTTATGAGAAGAGTCTGCTAAGCACTTGCATGTTTTTGGAGAGAGCTCCTTTCTTTTGGGCCCTACTGTGTCCACACAAGTGAATCAGTTCTCAAATATCTAATGATTACACTGACTTTGAGCTCTCCAGATCTCCTCGAATTCCTGGGACCTTCTGCCAACTCACAGCTCCACGATGAAACACAGCTCACCTGCCAGAGGAGGAGGAAGGGTCAGAGACAGCGTGGACCATGTCCGTGGACAGCGCGTCCAGGACGCTTGTGAGGAACTCGTGTTTTTTGGCACCAGGACAACCTGGAAAAAAATGGACATTTTTTCATGGTTCACAGAACTCACAAAGCATAACAGATTTCTTTCTATAATGGAGAGAAATGTTGTTTTAGTATTTGGACATCGGTGTCTTGGGCTCCCTTGATATTAACGCTCGTTTGACTCGTGCAAGCGCACCACGACACAGACACTGAACGCGGGGCTGGAGAAACCTGGAGACCTTCACACGCACCAAAGCAAGAAGGGACGCAAAGCCTGCTGATGCCACCTAAAGTTCACTGCGGGCTGCAGTGTCGGGCGGCACTGCTTCGCTTCTCCTGGTCTGTTCAGATGTAACCAGCCAAGGGGGAGGTGACAGATTTAGCTCTTCTCCGTTTACATGTAGTTAAGCAAAGGTTTTTTCTAAAGAAGCCCTCAGGAGAGTTTGGCAGAGAGAAGAGGAAGATGCTGAGAGGAAAACAGAGGGAGAGAGAGGACGAGAGGACCCCCTGCCCGTGCCCCTCCTCGGATGAGGACGCGCCACAAACACACTTCTAAACCCGAGACCCCCTTCAGCGCGAGAGCGCTGCCCTGGCCCGTCCCCTCCACAGCGAGAAGGCAGTGACACCGCACGTTCAGTGAAAAGCTGACTTGAGCTAAACTTCGGTGAATTTTTTAATGAGGAAAGTTTTAGAAGGCCCCTCTAATGGTCCTCGAAATCTCTGGAGTCTACTCAGCAAGCTGAAGACAAGAAAGTCTCAAAGCCCACGGCAGAAGACGTGCCGAGCTGAGAGGAAGGGCCATTTCATGACCCTCTGCAACAGCCCCCACAAGCAAGGTTTGTCCAGAATTAGAAAGCACGCTCTCGGGAAATTATCAGTAGATGCCTCCTCCGCTTTGAGGTGAAGAAAAGCAGCATTAGACCTGTCCTTTCTGGACTCTGGGGTACAGGGATGTTGGCGTGGATCCCACGGTGGTCACGTGTTATGACAGCTAAGTCATTCGTAGAGTGACATGCTTATATGGCTAAAGACACTCTGGTTTTCATCAATTTCCTTTTGACACTTGAGGTTTTATTATTATTCCTCAAGTGACACATGTGAGTTGTCTCTAGCAGGGACCCATTCATGCCCGTTGCCACTTCATTAAACACACACATCAGAAGACAGATGTGCAGTTTGAGAGTGAAAACCGGGCTGTGATCCCCCCTGCACACAGCTGACAAAGTACATTATAATCTATAAAAAAAAACCCACAACCATGGGGAGAATGTTGTTTTTCCAAAAAAATAACAGCAATTTATCTCATCAGCTTTTCCCATGGAAAGAAACAGAAGGTGTGAGGCTACGACACCACGGTGCTCAGGCCGCCGTGGAGCCACCTGGTCCTCTCTGCCCTCGACTTTGGGAGATGACATCCCCTTGGTCAGGATAGGGCCAACCTTCCATGCAGTAGGACTAACCGCTAAGAGAAATAGGAAAGTATGACAAGCGGGTCTGACCCAGGAGGACGACAGGCAGGTGCCACGCGGCAGGCACGGCCAAGAGATAGGCAGAACCTCGGGGGTGGCCTGCGGAGGCTGCGCCGCGTGGATCCCCAAACCCACCATCAGCCACAAGAGACTCGGAGAGCAATATGGTGTCAATGATGAGAATCGCAATTATCTGCAAAAAGCCTTAGCATCTTAGATAATCCTTAGTATCGAACAGCTTTGAGGAAGAAGTATGCTTATGCTGTGTGTGGTGGTTATAACTTTAATGGGGATATACCCAGGATTTTTGTGTTTTGGGAGCTGTTAGATTAACCATGTCCCCCAAATGAGATAAAGCAACAAAATATTTTTAATTAGAAAATGACATATATTCACTATGAGACACAAGAATAATGTATATAAAAGCTTTAGGACTCTAATGCAAAGAGGAAAATTTAATGTCAAAATGTGATCTACCTCTAAAACAAGAACTACTAAATAAATTCTGCTCATGTATTTTTTTTCTTTTTTGTGGTATAAATCACACGCTGTGAAGTGCACAGATCCTGTTAAGGATCGTATTTCTCAGTTGAGAGATACTTCAGTCCAAAAAGAGAGGACTTTTTATTTTCGTTTACAAAGACATGGAACTTCCTTTTGAGTACAGAAAAAGAAAAAATGACCCAGACCCCGAAGACAAAGCTGGCACATTTCCACAACTAACTTGCCAGGTGACTCTGTCTCACACTTTGTAGATACGTCAATTTTGGTTTGCATAATCAGAGATCACACACAAGAAGTCCACTTGCCACTGAGAAATTCTGGCCCATTTGCTCAGAACTACTCCTGAGGACCTGGGGAAGGTGCTGGACCCAGAGGTGAGCCAGAGAGAGGCCGTGTTCACGGGGTCAAAGTCTACACGTCTTGACGTCCCGGGATGTGTGACAGCGTGGTAGAGACAGTGACCTGCCTTAGACTCTGAGAAGCATGGCTGTTACAGTCCCACGGATAAATGCTAAGAAAACGGAACGGTCATCCCCAAATCAGTGAGAGTGACTGGGGAGGGGGTCACGACTGGGATGGGGTGGCCCCGTGTCCCTCAAGTCAAGAGCGGGAACAGAAGGCTCTGTTCTCCATGTCAGCTGGACCTGAGAGTGGCAGCGTTGAGCAGGGACTCAGAGAGAGGGGGCTGGAGCTCTGCCTACGTCCCCCACCCTAGTTCACATCACAGTATTCAGTGAGTTCTTTTGCGAGGACTTGCTCCCTAACGGGAACATGCGGACTCTTGTCACTCAGCCCAGAACCTGCTCTCATGCTTGTGACTGCCAACTATGGTGACTGCAGTTTAAAGCTATTTCTGAGGAATAAAAGGCAATAAATTAGAAGAAACCAGAAAAAAAAAACCTGAAAGAATTCATGATATTAAGGGAATTTTTACTCTATGAGAAACAACAGAAATATCATTAAATGAAAACTGTATCACAATGAAACACGCCAGTTCTTGCAAATGTACAGAAGAAATAACACGACTTGGGGTAAAAGGGAGACCTCCCCCCAAACAGCCAGCTCCTTCCCCGTCACTAAGAACAGGGAAACACTTGCTTCTGCCCAGCAGCTCTGTCAGGCACAGTGACCGTGGCAGAGAGAGCTTTGTCCTCTGAGGGGTGTCGGCTCCTGTGCCTGCAGACCTCATGGTAATTCCTCAGACTGATGTCGTGGACATCAAACTGTTATTTGCCCTGGGTTTTTTTGCAGTGTGTGACTCACTCTCCGGAACTGCCCACTGAGGATGAAACACATAAGCTGTGACCAGCACCTGGTTCCTTGTTTCCGCGTTTGGGCCACACCGTGGAGCCCGGCAGCCATCGGAACTGCGGCACTGAAGGCCGACTGGTGAGCGCAGAAGCCGCTGTGCACTTAAGGACACGTCCACCCACAAGCATGTTCTCCAACTGAACGCAGAGCAGAGCTCGGAAGTCGCAGGTCAACATGAGCGTGACGCGATGACAGCCCCCACCTCTCAAGTCCTCATGTGGGTTGGAAGAACAAGACCTCCCTCAGGATGCGCTCCATGTGGGAAAACTGTCCTAGTGCCCCGGCTGGACAGAGAGATGGCGAGCCCAGTAAAGAAGCATCCGCAGGGAAAGAAAACCAGATGGTCTTTCTCACAGCTAGGAAAGGAACCATCGCACCAATTTATTTACAAATCTTTGGCAAAATAAAGGAGTGGAGAGCTCGGCTTGCAGACGCTCATTTTCCCCATCGATCTGCAGAATCCCAGGAAAGCACCTGACGTCCTGTCAGAGTCCTGTGAAAACACTTGGGTCTAGCCCTGGTTTTCACCCCTGGGAGCAGGCTGCGCTATGCGTGATCCTTTCCCTGCCACAGCTGTGCACCGGGTGATGGCTGAGCTGGCTGCCCCCCGAGATGCCCGCCTCCTGCTTGTCACCATGAACCAGGGAATTCTGGGGAGTGTCGTTTACATTTTGAAGCTTTAAAAAATTATTTGACTTTTTTATCTTTTAAAATGAATGAGTTCAGCATGGTACTGGCATAAAAACAGACACACCAATCAAAGGAATAGAATAGGAAATCCAGAAATCAACCCAGACACCTACAGCCATCTGATCTTTGACAAAGGCACCAAGACTATACACTGGGGAAGAGACTGCCTCTTCAGCAAATGGTGCTGGGAGAACTGGATATCAATATGCAGGAGAATGAAACTAGACCCATACCTCTCACCATACACTAACGTCAACTCAAAATGGATTGAAGAATTAAATATACACCCTGAAACAACAAAACTTCTTAAAGAAAATATAGGAGAAACACTTCGGGAAGTAGGACTGGACACGGACTTCATGAATACGACCCCAAAAGCACGGGCAACCAAAGGAAGAATAAACAAATGGGATTATATCAAACTAAAGAGCTTCTGCACAGCAAAAGAAACAATTAACAGAGTTAAAAGACAACCAACAGAGTGGGAGAAAATATTTGCAAAATATACATCTGACAAAGTATTAATATCCAGAATATACAAGGAACTCAAACAACTTCACAAGAAAAAAACAAGGAACCCAATTAAAAAATGGGCAAAAGAGCTAAGTAGGCATTTCTCTAAGGAAGATATACAAATGGCCAACAGACATATGAAAAAATGTTCAACATCACTCAGCATCCGGGAAATGCAAATCAAAACCACACTGAGATACCATCTAACCCCAGTTAGGATGGCTAAAATCCAAAAGACTCTGAACAATAAATGCTGGCGAGGTTGCAGAGGAAAAGGAACTCTCATACATTGTTGGTAGGACTGCAAAATGGTGCAGCCTCTATGGAAAATAGTATGGAGGTTCCTCAAACAATTGCAGATAGATCTACCATATGACCCAGCTATTCCACTGCTGGGAATATACCCAGAGGAATGGAAATCATCAAGTCGAAGGTATACCTGTTCCCCAATGTTCATCGCAGCACTCTGTACAATAGCCAAGAGTTGGAACCAGCCCAAATGTCCATCATTGGATGAGTGGATACGGAAAATGTGGTACATCTACACAATGGAATACTACTCAGCTATAAAAACGAATGAAATACTGCCATTTGAAACAACATGGATGGACCTCGAGAGAATTATATTAAGTGAAACGAGTCAGGCACAGAAAGAGAAATACCACATGTTCTCACTTATTGGTGGGAGCTAAAAATAAATAAATAAATTCACAAACAATGGGGGAGGGGGGAGGGAAGAAGACGGAATAATTACAATTCCTTGAAGTTGATATGACAAGCAAACAGAAAGGACATTGTTGGGTGGGAATGGGGAGAGGGAGGAGGGAGGGATTTTTCGGTGATGGGCCACAATAATCAACCACATTGTATATTGACAAAATAAAATTAAACTAAAAAAAAAAATTGATAATTATGTTAAGCGAAATAAGCCAGGCGCAGAGACAGAAATACCACACATCCTCACTCATAAGTGGGAGCTAAAAGAAAGAGAGGGAGAGAGAGAAAGTGAGAGAGACAGAGAGAGAGAGAGAGAGAAACAATCACACACACAAAATAAATAAATACATAAATAAAATAAAATAAAATGAATGAGTTTTATACTTTGTATGAAAACACCCTTATTTTAAAAATTAGAAATTTTTTTTTTTAATTCCTGATTTCAGTAAATTTAGTTCTACAGTTTCTTCTTTTCCCTTTTCTTTCAAATACAAATCGACACATGCTCACGGCCACTACCTCGATCACATCACACGCCTCCTCTCCGTATCATCAGTAATTCATTTCACTTCCTTCCTGTGACCTGGTGTAGTCGGTGCTGACACAGGAGGAGTGAAGCGGTCGGGTGGTGGTTTCCACACTCGTTTATCAAGAGGAGAGACTGTATGACAATAATCCGTACCTAGGACCCACGTTTGCAACACTGATTTACTAATGCGGCCTGCACATCGCCCGGGCGGACAGGCTGCGGGACTCAGGGGCGGCGAAACGGGAGCAGAGGCCCAGATTTATGGATGGAGTCTTGGGATTTCTTTCTCAGGTAAGTGCCTTTATGGAGTGTGAACGGTCTGGGGATAATGGGACTAATTAATGTAGCTTTAAAGCATCTAACAGTGGCTTAAGAACTTTAAGCCTAGTTTTGTCCACCTAGTTTTGTGTTTGTTATTTCAAGCGTGTGGAAAACTAACGTAGGTGAGAAGTGAGTGAAAAGGAACGGATGGTAAAATGCTCCTCTAACTTCTGCAGAGCGCTCCGAGGGCTGGGCGTGTGCTCAGCGTGTCACACACACCCCACTCACACCGTCCTCCACCCCCCTGTTCACAGTCCCAACTCCTGCACCGTGGACGCCAGGTGATCTCTACCAATGATGAGCCCGGCACCGACTGCCGTGGGAACACAGGTGGCTCGCATGTGCCCACGTGGGATAAGAGGACCCGCCCTGACCACAAGGCCTATGAGGGGCGAGGGGGACCCATTTCTCTAGGGTCTGACCAGGAACATGCCCCCTGTCCATGGTGAGACTGCTTAACCCCAGGAGGGGTCACGGGCAGGGCTGCAGGTTGTCCCCCTCCCCGTGCACCAGGTTGCCACACCCGGGCTCGTAGGAAGCCTGAAGGGGCTGTGTTTTCACAGACTTGGTCAGAAGTTTGGTGTAGAAAATGAGAACTGTCAAAGAACTGTGGAAGGCCTGACCCCAAGTAAAAACCTTACAGAGGGGAGCTCAGGTGGAGCGAAAATTCTCCAACAGTAAATCCCTGAGCGTCTGAGTTCTGTCATAACAAGGAAGACGGTTTCCCTTACTGTCAGAAAGATCCCTTCTCCCGTGGGTTTAAACACACTGATAGGCCAGTCTTCCTCCCAGTTTTAAATTTCTTCCGTGGAAAAATTTGGGAGTACTCTAGTCTTATGCTATTTCCCCAAGGCAATAGGAATACCTTTTAACTACAGAGAGAGTTTAAAATGGACTGGAAAATAAGAACTTTGTTGCCTCTAAAGGTTGTGAAAATGGAAATAATGTCACTAAGATGTTTTTTCATAAATTCTCCTCTAGAAATCTTTAAGAAATGTGCTGAGGAGGTGAAAGGCCTTTACAACTAAAACCATAAAAAACTGGTGAAAGAAATTGAAGACAAAAGGATATCCCCTGTTCATGGGCTGGAAGAACTAATATCATCAAAATGTTCATATTGCCCAAAGCAATCTACAGATTTAGTGTCATCCATTTTAAAATACCAATGACATTCTTCACAGAAATAGAAAAAACAAACTTAAAATTTGTATGGAACCACAAAATAGCCCATACAGCCAAAGCAACCTTAAACAAAAAGAACAAAGTCAGGAGTCACACTTCCTGACTTCAACATACTGCAAAGCTATAGTAACCAAAACGTCATGGTACTGGCATAAAAACAGACACACTGATCAGTGGAACAGAATAGAGAGCCCAGAAATAAACCCTCACATCTACAGCCAGCTGATGTTAGACAAAGGTGTGGAAAACAGACCCCAGAAAAAGGACGGTATCTTCAACAAACAGTTCTAGGAAACTGGATATCCACGTGAAGAAGATTGAGTCTAGACTCTTCTCTCTCGACATATACAAAAACCAACTCAAAATGGATCAAAGACCTAAACTTAAGAATCAAAACTATGAACACCAAGGTCAAGGGTTTGATTCCCAAAACTGGCCACCAGTAAATAAGTAAAAGTAAGTAAGTAAGTAAGTAAGTAAGTAAATAAATAAATAAATAAATAAATAAATAAATAAAGGCTCAAAACTATGAAACCACTAGAAGAAAGCACAGGGGAAGTGCTACACAAAATGGGAGCAGGTAGTGCTTTTTTGAACAAGACTACAAAGGCACAGGCAGCTAAAGAAAAGATGGACAAATGGGACTACATCAAACTAAAAAGCTTCTGCACAGCAAGGGACACTGTCAACAAAGTGAAGAGATAACCTACAGAATGGGAGAAAGTGTTCGCAGACTACACATCAGACAGGGAACTAGTTTCCAGAATATTAAACAACAAAGCAACAAGAAAGCAAATAACCCAAATAAAAAATGAGCAAATGACCAGAATGAACATTTTTCAAAAAAAGAAATAAAAATGGCCAACAGATGTATGAAAAAAAAGTTCAGCATCACTAGTCATCAGGGAAATGCAAATTAAAACCACAATGAGATATCATCTTACCCCAGTTAGAATGGCTGTTATCAACAAGAAAATAACAAATGCTGGAGAGGGTGTGGAGAGAAGGGACCATCCTACACCATTGGTAGGAGTGTAAATTGGTACAGACATGTGGAAACAGCATGGAGTTTTCTCAGAGAACTGAAATTGAACTTGCTTACGACCCAGTAATCCCACTCCTTGGGATACACCCACACAAAATGAAATCAATACACAGGAGAGACACCTGCACTCCCACGTTCATTGCAGCACTATTCACAATAGCCATGATAAGGAATCAATCTAATGCCTATCAACCAATGAATGGATAAAAAAACTGTGGCATAGACACACAATGGAATACTACTCAGCTATAAAACAAATGAAATTCTATCATTTGCAGCAAGTGCAGATGGAACTGGAAACCATCATGTTAAGTGAAGTAAGTCAGGCACAGAAAGACAAACACTGCACGACCTCACTCATATGTGGAATCTAAAAGTAAGTGGTTCTCATAGGGGTAGAGAGTAGAACAATGACTACCAGAGGGCGGGGTCGGAAAGCAGGGAAGGAGAAGGGGTGGACCAACAGGTAAAAAACTCTGCAGTTCTACCCTAAGTGGAGCAATGCATAGTACACGCATGTACTGAAGCGACACACTGTACCCCACAAACACGTACAAATAAGCATGAAAAAAAATTTTTAAAAAAATACAGGTGCCAATAACTTCCCCTTTGCAATAGGTTAAGTACGATCTTGTCTGAAGCTTAACAAAATCTTAAGTTTACTAAGTATGCTAAGTTTTAGACACCAGGACTTTAAGTCTATTTATTTAATATAAAATATTTCAGACTACATAAAAGCAACTAATTTTCTTCCCAAATTTTCTTTACTTGAAAGTAGATATTAAACATATGGCAAATGTTTGATTTGTTCTTTCCATGTGTGTTACTGAGTGTCAGGAAAGAGCTCCAGGTACCCAGTAGAATTCCTTCCCGACTGTGAACATCGTCAGTGACTTATAAAGAGGGTCCCATGGGTGCCCACCAGACACAGTGCTTGTTCCTGGTAGAAAGCACTTCCTATTTGGTTGGGGAGGGGAAAATTCTAAATAATAACACATCATTTGGCTGATCACTTACAAAAACAACTAGAAGTAAATTTGCATCAACACTCACTCCTAGTTTAAGACACAATAGTCTAATAGGGAAAAAGAACAGAAACATCTACAGCCTCCAACTAACTCCACTGTTGATGTAAAGGGCATCTGAGAAATAAAAAGAAAGGGCCGAGCCCGTGGCGCACTTGGTAGAGTGCTGCGCTGGCAGCGCGGCGACGCTCCCGCCGCGGGTTCGGATCCTATATAGGACTGACCAGTGTACTCACTGGCTGAGTGCCGGTCACGAAAAAACGACAAAAAAAAAAAAAAAAAAGAAATAAAAAGAAAAGTGCACAAAGCAGAGAAGTCCTTAAGCCAAACCCATGAACACCCTGGGTGACGAGGATTGCAGAGGCGAGATGACATCTCCGTCTGACCGCATAGTGCTGTACATGGGGTGGTGTGGGTGTGTGCGCACATGTGTGCACGTGTGCAGACTTCACTAACATACGGCTTCTGCCCACCACCACAGCGGGACCTCACAGCCACCTGAGAAACTGTTAAGTACATCAATACTTGAGAGAGACAGACAGAGAGGGAGAGGGAGAAATTGAGGCCCGAGTCACACAAGGATCTAGTGGAAAACTAAAGACATAAGTTGTGCTCAAGAGCTATGACCTGGCGGGGGATGGAGTGACAGAGTGTGGCCTCCATCAGGGCATTGGATGACTTAGTCTCCTTGCTCACGTGAGACGCGGGGAGGTGTAGATCGGGCCATTCTGAGCAGGCAGGAGGCCACTGCGGATGGGGGAACCACACCCCCAGGCGCTGGTGCTGGGCACATGCCTGGCATCCCCGAGGCACTGTCATGAAACCAGGCATCTGGAGCAGACGCTGACGCAGAACAGTACAAGGGACTGGAAGGGCAGCATGGAGGGGTCTTCAAAGATGCCCCGGGTCTTGTGAGTCACAGAAAGAGCTTGGACTCCATGTGAAAGAGTATCTGAAGCCCTTGGAAATTTCAAGAGACACAATCTGATTTATGTTCTTAAAGTGTCACAGTGCCCACTCTGTAGGTCACAGATGGATGGGTGAAGGACCAAGGGGAGCCCCATCTGAAGCCACTGTGTGCTCCAGGCTCCAGGGACGGGGTTCCTGAGACCAAGATCCGAGTGAGGACTTGGAGACCGCGAGAAGCTGGTTCAGGATGCATCACGGAGTTCCACCGGCCCAGTACTTAGTGATCTGTTATGGCCAACATCAAACTGCCTCCCGAACATAACGCGTGAATACAGACAGTCCTGGCAGAGCTCGGGCTCTGGTTCCGTCCCCCAAGCTCATTGCTAGGAAACAACTCACATCGCACACTCCTGTAGCCACAGAAAGAACGTGAGATGATGCTTCCCACGCACCCGTCCCCTCCCTTGCATTCACCACGCACCTTCTCCGTCTCTAACTCTATGCAGTTTAGACACTAGAAAAAATTAGTTAGGACAGTTTCTTCAGTCACTTTTAATTTAAGACTCACAATGCCTGCAGCTTGTAAAGAGTATTGAGCCTGCATCTTTGTAACCACCCCCAGAGTGGAATCTGGTCAGAGTGTTGCACTGAGGGTGCTGGTGTAGGAGCCCCTCGCCACCCCACATGGGGCACGTGCATCATTCTGGGCTTGCTCTTGGGCATTTTGTGACAGATGCACCTTCATAATGACGGGTACACTTTTTAACCAACATGCGATGGGAAAAAAAGTACTGGACAGTGTGGTTAAAGCACATCAGTCGATATTTGCTCAAGCCTGTTCATACTCCAGAAAATCCTCTCTGGTACCATGAGTGAAGTTCCATTCCCAGATGAAGGAACCACAGGAAATGCATAAAATTCTTCCATCTTACAATAAAAAAAAGTCACTACTATTATGTATTAACTACTCTTTGTGTCTTTTCTATACTTGTTTTCATATTTTTATATTTTTCCATTTTTTTCTTATTCTAAACAAGGAGGTTCATAGGCTTTAGATTGTGCTTTGATGAGTTAGCACTTAAAAGTGCATCAATAAACATCAGCCCTTGATTAAAAGTCAGTGTCTGGAAAGACTCGGGAAACAGTTCAGGTGAAGACGTGACAAAGCAAAAACCGTGGGGTGACCGGGGCCTGCTCTCAGCCCTGCCTGTCCTAATCCATTAATGAGGCACTGGATGAAAATCCCTGTTTCCTCAAACGGTGACATTCCAGAAATTCTTCACCTTTGAATGTAATTCTCTTTGGATTAGGTCATCCAAGTCTACGATGTGCACTAGGAATTCACCACAGCTAATAAGTCAACTGTGAACATTTACCCTAAGGACCGATGCGCGTGATTCCGGAGTCCGGAATGTCTTCTCAAGGACGACATGAGGTCATTCAAACACTCATTTGATAACTATTTATTAACAATGTACTTTTGCCATCAAGGAGCTTAAAAAATAAAGTATTGGCAAAAGAACATGGAGGGTTTTGAGTGATATAAGTAAGATCAAAGTCAGTTTTGTAGGATGCATAGAATTTCTACAGGTCTCCTAAGTCTGGAGACCGCACGACGCTGGCCTTTGAGGAGAGCTCCGTGCCAGGCTTGCATGCCCTCTGTGAGGACACGCGCCCGTGTTCTGATGAGCCGATTGTCTGATAGACACATCTGCCTCATGTTAGGATTAGTCTTGCATCCTTTCGAGGCTTTTCCTGATTTGCAGGACTTTGTCCTTACTCTCAGTGTTAGTCACTCAGCTAAAGAAAATATCTACTTTTGCTTGGATTTTCTCCTGAGCAAAATTTTTAGAACATTTCTAAACTGACAATGAAATTTTTAAGTAGAACATTTCTAAGACTACTGAAAAAAATAACCATCAACTGTTTACTTCCAAAACATGTATTTACAGCACTTCGGGAAGCGGTTCCCACTCGTGTCCGGTATGTTACCTGAGCTTGCACGACTGGCTTCCTTAGCTACGGCTCATGAAAGCAGAACGGGCGAGCGTGGAAGGGACTAGAGAGAGCATCCTCTCTTCAGAGAAAAGGCACCTGAGAACGAGATGACAGAGCCAGCCTGGAGCCCGTGTCCAACAAGAGGGAAACTCGGGCCATGTGCTCGAGGAGTTGGAATGTCACAGAAGACCAAGATCAGTGCACGTTTGTATAGTATTCAAGGGTGATGATAACATGCTGTGTTCATAACAGCATCTCCGGGTTTTGCATCTGTGAAAACAGCTGTTTATTCTCATCTCTGCCTCGCCCTCCACTCACTAATGGTTTGCATTTCTGAGAATACTCATGAATATTTCTTGAGGTATCACTACCGCCTTGTAGGAGTGAAGCCAGCCCTGTCCACTATACATGCAGTTGCTAATTAAAAGCCTCTTTAATTCTACAAAAACAATAATAACAGTAGCACTAATATTGTTACTACAAATCTGATGAACATAACAATGTAGCCAGTGGTTTTGAGTGTTGATACTGTTGACAGCCAGAATGCCACCTGCAGAGACCTGGCCAGGTAAAGGGTGACCCAGCAGGTGACAAGAGCTCTTGTATGTCCCAGCTGAGCGCCGCTTGAAAACACCAAGGCCAGGGATGTTCACGGAGGCAGCAATGACCCCTCCCTTCCCTTGTCTATCAATCAGTCCCTGCACCTGCCTTGTCAGGTGGCTGTGGGCCCGGTGACGGCACCAAATACACACAGAGTATCCAGCCCAGGATGACTGAACTGTGTCTAGATGTAGATGTTCAGGCACAGACCAGTGTTTGTTTCTTTTTTTCCCTCACATATACAGTTTAAGGAATGCTTTCAAGTCAAATAGAGAAACTTTGCTTACCAAACTTCTAGTTCACTTATTTTTACTGTCAGTTTGCTTTACCACATCGTTTCTTTCATATCTTATGAGGAATTTAAGAAAGAATGTAAGGCTTAACAACGAGATAGAATCTATAAGTTTTAAAATCACAGGCTTCTAAAAATTCACTCGTAACTGTCATAAAGAATTAAGCTTCCACTCTATGATGTACTTGTAAATTATACTTTTTAGCTCCAACAACCCTGATTTTATTTCAAATGAGGTTACATTTTAACTCTTAATACTAGCAGTGAGCAAGTGCTTTCCTGAGCATACAGCAACATTTAGTGAAAGATGAACCCTGTTGTCTTCTATAGTGCTAATCAGCAAGTGAGTTACTGAAAGAGTTACCACTCGCCACGTGGAGTCGGTCTGGTGACCACTCTGCTCGGCTCCCTCAGCAGCAGCAGAAGCCCCCAGACCCACAGCCTGCTCCACCTCGGCTGTCCACACTTGTCCCTTGTACTCCAACCGACATGGTCAGATGTCCCCATCACCAACAAACCCTCCCGATGCTTTAGAGAGCTGTAAACCACATGACAACTGCAGCAACAGCACCACGGTGACCAATAACCCATCAGCGAATCTCAACAAAAATAGAATCAGTCATCCAGCGGTTTTCATTACCCTAGTACACTAATAATTACCTCTTCAGTAATTCAAACACAAAAGCAAAGCCACACACACACACACACACACACACACACACACACACACACACACACACACACACACACACACACACACACACACACACCCCTAAGGTGATGGCAGAGAAATCCAGTACTTGTACTTTTGCTCCTAAGAGAAATGACTCCCATGAGGTCAAGGGACCCTCACTCACAAAGGCTGTGGTTGGCCTCTCACTCAGGTTTCTAGAGATCACACCAAGAATTCAAATAGCACAGCAAACGGTACCATTTCTGCAGCCTCTGTGGTCTTATGATTTTAGTGGGGAGGGTTTGGAACAGAAATGAAGGAAGAAAGAAGGGACTTTTTGAGAAAATACTTTCCTGGGTTGACGTACCAATTAATTACCTGACAGGCTCTGGCCAGCCCAATGGTGGAACTGAGCTCATTCTGGATATTTTCCAGAATTTCTGCATTTTAGGAACAATTCCCTATTTTAATCAATTTTCAGTGTAAAGGCTAATTTAAGCTTTGATAAATGCATACAGTAAGAAATATCTGCATCATTGATTTTTTCTTTTCCTTCCCTGTGGAATCAAAACAAGTTTGTGGCAGTACATTTGGCAAAACTTGAGGAACTCACAAAATGCTGGGTCTCACAGAAGCACAAAGTCTGGATGCATTTTGGAAATGACTTAAGCAACAGCTTTAATTTTTTTCTTTACATTTAAGCATGCCACTCAGAGCCAAAAATGGTTGACTCAGATGATATTTTGATGAATGAGACATAAAATTTGGCCCAGAATCTAAACTAAGGATATTCTATACTGAACATTTCTACCCTCTGAAACATTTCTAGGGTAATGGAACCCACCAGCCTTTAGAATCCTATGGTCTATTTTATTAAACTTTGTTTTTTCTTTCAGTCCTGATTTGTAAATGAAGCCAGGTCTACACAAAGTAAATGTATATGAACAAAAACATACAGGAATCATTTTCTTTAAAAAAGAAAAAAAAAAAAAGAAAGAAAGAAAGAAAAGAAAGAAGTTCTTTCTATCACCTCAACCCTGAGTTTAAACTTTGAATTATTATTATTATTTTTTTTTGAGTCCCTAATGGAATCAGTAAGAGCACATCACATCACATTTCCAAGCCATTCTTGTGTTGGAGACTGAGAAGTATTTCCAGACCCTGCGCATGTCCCGGGCCACCTCAACCCCTCCTGACAGCCCTCCCTGCAGAGTCACCTTGGGCTCTGCACCCTGGATTCTGGCTCTTTCCTTCCTGGCAGAATCTACCAGACAGCTTCATGCCCCCCAGGACCCCAGGACTCCCAGTGCCTGGCACTATGCCCACCCTCTCTCTGACAGTGTTACATCCCAACATGGTGTCTTGATGTCCCATGGCTAGAATTTCTGTCCCTCTTCCAAACCTCTACCCACCCCCAAAAAGTAGAGGGACTGATCGGAGTAAATAAAGTCACTCGAATGCCCTGTCACAAGAAACATTAAGGAAAACACTTGCCTAGTGTCTAACTCACACTTTTTTAAGTTGTGGTCCTAACAAAATATACTTTACTAGTTTTACATGTTGTGAAATAAGTAGGTTCTTAGCAGTGAACACCAAAGTCAAAAGAGATCCATGTTTATCCTTCTATTTTTTTTTTTTTTTTTGTCCAAAACATGCTTACTACTGTCACTCAAGGAGGGCATTATTTCTCTTGGGAATAAGTCTATGGCCCCATCATTCTCCACGTGGCCTGTCAACCACAGGGTGTCCCACAGTCTTTGTCAAGCCAGAGCCCAGCCAGGTAAGTTTGCAGGTATGTGGAGGAAACCCTCCCTGGACTGGGCAGGATGCTCCTGGCTTCCATTCAGTGTCCAACAACGCAACCCCTGCAGAAACACAGCCACGCGAGGGGCCTCTGCAGGGTCCACGGGCCGTGAAAGGAGAGGTGTAGGCATCGCAAAGAGATTGGCTTTGCACAGTTTTCTTTGAAGGAGTTTTCAAATTACGGCAGCTGCAGTGGTATTTCACAAATTATGTTAATTTAGTGATTAGATTGAATTAGTGGGCGCCATGATTTTTCCAAGTCTGGTGTATTCAGGCAACAAATTTATTTGCACAGAAAATGTCTGTCAGATACTCTGTGGCTCAACCGTGTGCTGTTCTATCATGTCTAACAGGTATAAAGTGCGACAAAAAAGTACAGCATGCTTTTATTACAACAGTTGCAAGGTCACTGTGTGAGAAGAGGCACGAGGTAGAAAGGAGTAATTCCATGAAATGAGTTAACTCTCCTGCTGCTGGCACCACAGTAAGGGGCAGGAATCCAGGAGGTCAATGCATTGTTGATGGTTTTGTGTAATTTCCAGGCCCAGGAAGCTCCGGCTATAGATGCTGTGTTGACCTTGTCCTGAAAACGCTCCCAGCCCAGCTCCCAAGAGGGCTGGGCTGCCCGGCACGCAGGACTCATCGGGATCGTTCAATGGGCCACACCCAGTCCCATGCTTGGTGTTTTTATTCATACTTGCCTTCTTTTCAGACATGGTTAACATGCTCTTATCTCTGTCCTCAACAAGTTAGCTCGAAAATTTCCAGTTGCTACGTCCTCTATTCCAACTTCCAAAATGTGAAAACTATGCTTCCTGGTCTCTCTGCATCTGGAGGTCGGGGTTAGGTTGACTCAAGCAGTTGCTCTTGAGAAGCACTAGGAGGGCTGAGGGGCAGGAGCTCTGTACCTGCTGCTGCCGCCATTGCTGCTGGTGTGGTGACAGGCCATGGGGAGCTGCATCCTCAAGGCCGTTGTAGTGACCAGAGTCAGACTCCAGTTCCCACTGCTGGACATGAGTGGGAGTGAGATGCGGTTACATCAGGGAGCAGCGTCAGCAGGATCAGCAGTGTCCTGACCGCAGAACCACAGTGACAGAGACGTGCCTTCAACCTAACAGTGTAGCGTCAGCCTCAGCCTCTGCCCCCCTGTCCCTCTAGTGGCCCTGGGAGTGGGCAATCCTGTGTGTGTATAATCCTTCTCTGCTTGAAACCCCTACAGTGCTTTCTACTTCTTGAACTACATGCTTGACTATAGAAACCTATCACAAACATGATTACTGTATCAGTCCGTTTTTGTTGCTTATAACAAAATACCTGGAACTGAGTGATTTATAAAGAAAATGAAATTTATTGCTTACAGTTTCTGAGGCTGGGAAGTCCAAAGTCCATCTGGTGGTGACAGTGACCCAGGGGTCTCACATTGCAAGCTGGTGGAAGCAGAGAGAGAAGAGAGAGAGAGCATAGAGAGAGACAGACTCTCCTCTCCTTTTAAAGCCCTCAGAACCACACCCCTGACCACCATTTTTAATCCATTCACTACTGCACGGTCCTACAATCCAATCACCTTTTCAAGGCTCCACCTTTCAATTACCATAACAGGATTTCCCACCCTCTTAACAGTCACAGTGGGAGCCAAGTTTCTAATACATAAAACTTGGGGGACATAATTCAAGCTTCAGGGAGTTTTGAGGAGACATAATTCAATCCACTAAAATTACTAAATGTGTGATCAGCTAGTCACACAGCTGACCTCAAAACAGTATCTACAACCAACACATCTTATCAAAACAAAGAAGGCAAAATTTAGGAAAAGGCCAATTACAACCTGTTATCATAGTAAATTCTTGATAGGAAGACTCCTCTCTAAGCAATGGATTCCATGAAGTGAAAACCAGTGTCCCTGCTCTTGGAACTTCTGTGTCATGAGGAGAAGCTGGCGCTGAGCCCCGTAAAGCTCACCCTTCACTGAATGTAGTTGACAAATGACTCTTGGGAATTTGGTGTAACTGCATTAGAACCAATGAACTACATACTACACTGGAAACTCGCCCAGTGGAATTCCTTGTAGGAATCAGCTGCTCTGGGTGTGTGGACGGGATTTGTGGCAGGCCATGAGCTGTCTTCATCAGCCACACACAACACGCATGTCATTCCTAATGCTTCATTGCTATATTTCAATTTTATGCAAAACTGCTTTCAAATCAGGAGGACATAAATTAATCAGTGCACAAAATGTTTCTGTTTATTTTCATATACCCCCTGGAATGATTTGAAGTGAAAGTTTTTTGTAAGTCTAACCAACAAAACTCTGTGTTAAACCATGAAACATTATACTTAGCAAGATTTATGCTTTTTCAAAATTGCCTTTGGACAGATGAACTTATAAAATAGCTGCCTCCAAAATAAAATGTTTTTGAACATCAAACTCTGATTAAAATTAAGGCTTATAAGATGAAGACACTGGTAGGGAGGGCAGGATGGGCTCACAGAGGGCCAAGGAGCTACCTGAAGCATGGCCCCAGCAGATGGAATTAACTGAGATTTTCCTTTTCTCCATAACATCATGCTCAAAACCACAAATATTTGCTTTGTTCCTCTTCAGATTTTGCATTAACTAATGTGTTTGGTACAATGTGCTCAGTCTCCTCAGCTACATGATAAGCTGCTCCATGTCAGGAAACTTCTTATGAATACCTTCCATCCTGCCTTTTAGATTATTTACCACCTAGAGTGTGGGCCACAGTCAAGGGGTAACAAAATCCTCAATAAATTTTTGGCTATCCCCATTGCACCTGAGAGAAAATAGCACTAAAGTTTAAAACAAAAGGGAATTCATGAAGTCCTCATTAAGTCGCAAGGCCCTTACTGGGATCTGTTTATTTACTCTCTCAGTGAGGAATTATTCTACACCCATTTGGCATCAGAAGCCTTGCATAAACGTCCTCGAAGAAGTCTGGGTTGCTAAGTCAGTCTTTAAGTGAGCATCTGAAAATTGGCATATGAAAATGGATCCCTTCAGCCAAATATAACATAGTCTATTTTATAAAACCACAATAAAGTCATGTTGAAATAATGCTTAGAAACTGACTAAAAGCCATGCATGTTTTAAAGAGGTGAAGGCAATCAGAATTGAAGCTGATGGCTCCCAAATGTCTCCTGTGCCTGGAACTCAACCAGAGGCCAGGGACAACAGAGTCTAAGATATTGGGTCTGTGGTGCTGTGAATAACATGCCTTTCCCTATAGGAAACTTTCCAGAATAATTATAGCACTCAGATGTCTGCCAGTGTTTGGTCTCATAGCCTAACCCTTGGAAAATCAGCTGCACTCTGCGAAAGTTTGAGCTCCCATTTCTGGTGCGTGATTTCTCTTTTAGAACTACGTATTTAGAATAGTTCTAAAACAATGATTCTCTCAGGGGAGGGTTGTTTGACTGGGTAAAAAACAGCAGGATTCTGAGACCTGCTTCAGTCTACGGGCTCCCTGAGGAGAATGTCCCCATAAAAATGGCAGTGAGCATGCTAATTTTAATTATAGCCAGCACTTGAACAATTACTACATGCACTAAGTCCTGTGCCCAGCAAACTTTCAAACACAGTCTTATCCAAATCTCACAGCACCCTTGTGATCTGGGGAATCTGTATTAGTCTCTTTTCACTAATGAGTGAGCTCAGAGCTGGAATTGCTATTGAAATGACAGATGCCAGCTCTGGAATCCCCTGACAAGACTGCAAAGCCCATGGCCATACCATTGTACCCTCGTCACACAAAAACTCAACCTCAACCAAAGATGATGGAAAAGGCATCGAATTGATGGACTGGTGTCAGTCTTTCCTGAGCTGTGTGAGAAAGAGTCATGGAATTTTACCTTTAACCTTCTTTCCAAAAAACATTTACAAGGGAATTTAACCTTTACAAGGTATTAACTGTCTGCATATAAAACTCAGAAACAGCACAAAAATGAGGATAGCTTGTCATAGGCTAGATTCAAAGTTCTAATAGACATGATAGATGTTGTCTCAAAATTACCATGGTGGCCAGTACATTGGGCTAACACCAACAACATGACAGATAACAACGGAAATTGGAGTCCTGCACCTAGACTGTACACATCCAGGATATGTGGTGTTTTTTACAATCGAATAATCACTGCCTCTAGAATGTTCAGTAAAAGTCAAATACCTGGACAATCTTATCGACTATCTAGAGCAAAAGTATTTCCTCTGATAAGGGAATAATGATCACTTTCATACTTGGTTTCTGGATTTGTACTTTTAAAAGCAATTATCTTGCAAAAAATTGCCAAGGATAGCAAAGCTATCGATGCCTGGCACAACTGTATTCTGAAAAGTTTGTTCTATGACTGTGCATGCCTAAGATTTTTTGAAAATTCATCTAGTTAAGGAAGGACTGGCTTTTGGGATGGAATGCTAATAAGGATGTTACTTCTTATGTTCTTGAGTTAAGCCATTAAATATCAACCAACTCAAACAACCGTCTGTCACCCAGACGTCAAAAGGCCTCCTGTCATTCAAAAATTTAGATAAAGACATTGTAAGGTTTGGGGATGATTTTACTATTTCGTATTTACAAAGGTCAACTCTGTAGATCATGGATGAGGGGAACGGTTGTCATTAGTAATTCCTAGGATGGTCATTGTTCTCTTACAACTGCATGTGGAATCCAGAGTCTCTTTTGGCTACTAAGCCCACAGCACTGTGTCTTTCTCCAGGTCTGCCATCATCACCCAGCAAGCAGAACAAGCCTGAGCTGGGCCAGGGGGCTGCAGGTCCTGCGTAAGAATCCAGGTAAACAGTAGAATCCTTGAAGATGTCAGGTGCAGTTCCCTCAATCAACGACTAAACTGGAAACCCTACCCTCACTAGGAAACCTATAACAACACGATGAAACGTGAAAACGAAACCAAACAAGAACAAAGAAACTGCTCCAAGGTACTTGAATATCAGCTCGTTCCAAGCACGTTCTAGTTCTGTCCACCGCAAACTCTCAGTGCTCACTTCTGGTTTGTCACCGAGGTTCCTGCTCCGCCTGGAATATCATCTGTTCTCTGCCTGCGCGTGTCCTTCCCACTTTTAACAAATGACCTCAGAGCCCACTCGCTCAGGAACACTCGTTGCCTAGGTCAAGTCCTCTGAAGTCCTGCCACCGAGAATACCATCAGCACAGCACTTTGATCTGGACACAGGACCATCAGTGGTCTGTCCAGACACCTTGTCCAAAGGGCACACAGCCACAGGCTCCCGAGAACGGAGGCCAGACTGCCGAGAAGCAGCAGCAGCTGTCTGTTCTCGTGGCACATGTGTGCTTCCCAAAGGACGGCCTCCACCGAGCCACCCGCTGGTTTCAAGCAAATGAACGAGCATTGAAAGGGAATCCGAGTGGTGGAGAGAGTCAGCCTCATAAACTCTAGAAATGCTTGCACCTCAGCAGGGCTTCAAAAAAGTATCCTTCTATCAAACTGCGGAACACTGATGAGACCACACGCTGAAACACAGCTCCTGCCGCTAGCTGTGCCTTGCCGTGATCTGTCCACAGGCCCAGCTGCCCGCCTAGCAGTGCGTCCGTTTGGTGAAAGGTCTGAACGATCCATTCCATTTCCTGGATGACTCTCGTGTCCCCAGGGCTGTACTCAAGGGGAGTGTTGTGAAACAGAAAAGGTGATAGAAAGCTACAGGGAGGGATTTCTTCTTATGGAAAATGGCCAAATGATTTGTGTATAGTAATCCCAGCTGTATTAAAATTTCCCAAATGACAACAGACCGATTTAATTAAATCCTTGAAAACCAGAGCTCAGGCAGTCTGCGCACCCCAGACCAGCCTCCATCCTCTGCAGACAACGTGCCCGGAATCCTGGAGCCATCTGACAAGCAAAGACGCCGAGAGAGCAGTGGACTGGGCAGAAGGCAGGGGTGGGAGGACCTGTCCAGGAATCACTCCCCATCCTATCCTTCCCCATCCATGAAGAATTGAATCCAAGGTATGCCAGAGAACATGAAGTCGAGGCTTCAGCAGGAAAGCTTACATGAAGGGAAAACTGTACTCTGGTTATGTCATAAGATCGATGACATCAGATACGGTACACACAAACGCCCGGGAAACAGCAAACAAGAAGGATGCTGTTGTAGTCATCGGAGATGTCCCTTCCAAGCCTGGACAGCAAGCAGGGCTGCCAAGGGCATGTCTACCTGGAGAAAGAGGCTAAAAGAAATCGCCAGTCGCCTTCCCGCCTGCCAGCCAATGTGGAGGGTGGGGTCTTTGCACAGCATGTCCTGGGCCCTCCCCAACCTTCACTCTGTGACTGCTCCCCATCCACACCTCCTCAGCCGGCATGAGATTAAGAAACTGTGTACTCCCCAAGGAGCAGACTCAACAGAGTGAACACCCTGGATAAAATTCATTCTCCACTGGAGAATCCCATGCTAGAAAGCAATGGGCCCAATAAAAGAGCTCCAGAGGAGGTGTTCTAGGAGTGCAGATCGTACCGTCAGCATAATCCCATTTAAGACTCCACTTGTAGTTTAGTAATCTTTCAGCAAGCCCTCTGGAAACCCTATTAAAAAAGCAAACAAGAGTGAAGAAGTGGGGATTTATGAAAAGGAATCTAGTACAAATAAAAGTATAATTTATATTGGACATCCACTGCTAGTTTCATATTTTCAAACTTAGACCATTTCTCTAAATTACACACTGTACTTGTTTCTTAATATTAAAACTGTGTTTATTATCTCCTACAGATTTTCCGTAGACCTGCCCCATGGACTCTTTCAAACAGACTGTCACACACTGTTGCTGACACAGGGAAACAGGAATCCAGTTCCATTTTGGAATGAAATGCTTTCACTTAATGCTTCAATGTTTATTTATATATTTTTTCAGGCTATAGTAATTATGGCAGAAATATTTTCTACAGCCCTACATCTTTATTGGGAAAGTAGCCCCAGAAAGGATGTGACCGTCTGGTTCTCAAGAATGTTTATGTCACAGCTGAGCCTTTGTTCCCTCCACAAAATGCCACCACAGTTTGGACGGCCCTGCCACACAGAGCCCTTGGGTGGTGGGCTGACGGCAGCTACATCTCGAGCACAGTGGAGCCTACTGTATACATGCCGTTGCTGCCCTGCTGCCCAGGCTGAGAGCCGTGGGCCATTTGCACCTGCTCATTGGCAAGGCAACAGATCAAGCCATTTCGTGGGAATCGATTTTGATGGAATCTCTTGCTTGGACTGGATCACACTGAACAACTATCAGAATTGCTGGACTTTGTTGTTCTGTCATTAGGAAGTGCATGTTTTCCTTGTCAATATTCTGCCTACCGACGGTAATACAAACAACTACCTCGGGGTGAAAACTGTCTTTCCTGTGACCTCACTGGAGTCCTGGTCCATACTTGTCACATGCTTCCTCTTCTAAACTGCAGTGAGGTCACAGGTAAGGTTGCTGCTTTTCATAGGACAGCGTGAATGAGACGTGGCTTTGAAGTGTCGGTGATTTATGTACACACATGCTCGCTTACTCAACTCCAGGAAGATGTTCAACAGTTTGCCCAAGTGCATGCACTGTGTAACACTAACATCAAATTTAAAATAAATGGAAGAAAAGTCAACAGAGAGGAAAAATGAGGATAGAATAATCTAGCAGAAAGCAAAAGTTGGGTTAATATACGAAATGCATATTTGGTACAGATTGGTACACATATTGGTACATATTGGTACAAATGATTGACTTCAGAGCAAATGGAAAGAGGGAAAGCTGGTCAAAATGAAACACAGCACGGATGGACCAACAGGAGATGAAATACCACTTCTTAACACTGGAACAAGAGAAAAGTCTCTCCTGTGCCTCTAGTGCGAATGCTGTGTAGTAAGGCTAGCAGTTCACTCACTCACATCTCAACCAACAACACGACCATTTTCAAAGGGCGATTTTTCTAAGGTGCTTAATTATAGACCTAAGGCATAACCCTGTAGTCAGTAAAAGCAATCTTTCCCGAGGAAAAACGTGTTGTGTATGTATACAAGTATATACTTAGCTCGCTACTAACCCAAACTCAATGTGCTAGAAGTTCAGAAATTGAGCACATATCTTTCATGTCGATTTTCTGTATGTTTTTCTTGGGCTAAATTTTGACCAATGTCTAGGTCCTCCCAGACTGTGGGGACCCAGAGTGTATCTCTTCTCTGAAGTGGGTTAAATGAGAATCACATGAACTGAGAAGCCTAACCATTCACACACCAGACAGAAGAATGTCCCTTGCTTGCAGGGGCTACAGGGCAGGCCAACACTCTGCTCAGGAAACAATTTGGGTCCACACAAGCACGCAGAGAACTGGGCAATAAGGTCCTGTGTTTCTATAACCATATTTTCAGCATAAAAATCTTAAGCCGGTGCAGCCAAATATCTCCTTCAGTCATTCCCTAAATTCCTAGCAAAGACCCATGGATTCTGAATGACACAGCTTCCTAGTAAACTCTCCAAAATAAACAGGTCGTAAAACACATGCTTCGGTAACAGATTGAGTTAAGTTGCTATGTAAGTTTGTTAACAGCATGCCAGTGAATGATAGCTTTTAGTTTTAGAGTGATTGACCTATAGCCCTTCTTTTTGGGCGATAATTAGAGAGTAGGGACCATTGCCTTTTATGGCCCAAAACAATGCAGAGTAAATGTAGATTGTCGTACAGTGTTGCAGCCAGCAAAGACGAAACCCAAGTGGCCACAGGCATGTTTGTGGAAATGCTCAGCTGAGAGTTCCCATTAACTGTGTCTACTCTGATTGTTTCATGGAATGTATATAAAAATGTAGCTGCATCCCACATTTCTCTGGACCACCTCGAGTAATCTGAGTTGCCTGCAACAATCTGCACACACACACACACACACACACACACACACACACACACACGGTCACTTATTCCCAAAGAGGAGAAAAAGCAGAGGCTAGCACATGAATTCAGACTTTTCTGACTTTTTCAGAAGGCCCCAGGCCACAGAGGTGAGGGCTCTGACTTGGTGCATATGCCAGCAGTGGGAAGGTGAGAGCAAGACACCTGCCCTCAGGAGTGATTCACATTGGTACCAAGCTGTATAGGCGCGGGCGACCTCGAAGTCACAATCAACCCCTCCAGAATTTACATTTTCCTCCTCGCTCGTGTAAGCACTTTGCCTCTGGGATGTTGTGACACTTCTCCATGGCGCATACTTGCACATGTCTTTGGTGGTGCTGTCTGAGTGACTCTTCCCTTGCTGAGGTGGCAGGTCTTGAGTGTCATTTTCTTGGCAAGGCACTCTGGCCTTGGCAATCCCCATGCTCGCTGCAGAGCAGGAGAGCAGGATGACGTCCTCATCCTGGCCCCCGAGCCCACGGCCATGTGTCACAACACACACCAAGTTGCTGCCTCCTCTGGGCTGCACAGTCTCCTGTTGTGGGGCCAGGCCAGGCGGCCCTGCCCAGCGGCAGGGTGGGTAAAGGGGACAAGCAGGCTCGTGCCCAGACACGCATCTGACTCTGTCCCCTCCAGGCTCAGCACCTGGTGCTGCAGTTCCCAGGTCCCCGTCTATGCCCACCCAGCATGATGGGGAAATACAGGGCTTTCCAGAGACAGTTTAGGGATCCAACAGCAGACTGTGGCTAGCTACTCGCTACCTGGATTTGAGCCTACACTATTTATTGTTTAAAAGTAAAGAACAAAGAACATGAGAGAACAAACCACCACAAGCCAAAGTAAAAAGAAACCTGAATCCTAAGAACACAGGGAGTGATTTCTCGTCCACGCTGCGCTCCTGACGGGCTGTGTGGCCTTGGGAAAGTCACCAGACATTTCTGGGTCTCAGAAGCCTCACTGCAGAGCGTGGTGCTGGACCGGGCTTCTCTAGGCTCTGTCTGCCCCAACATTCCATAACCCTAAGTTACCATCTCTCTTAGGTTAGAAAACAGAGTGGGCACGTGAGAAGACGGGCCTCCAGAAGTCACTCTGCAGCGTCATCTGCCCCAAACTGGAGCCATGGTCCCTCCAACGCAAATGCCTGAGCCGGGAGGGGGGGCTGTCCCTGTGAGGAGGGTCCCAATTCACCCTCAAACCTTTGGCATTGCTCTACTGCTTAGGCACCCCAAGGAGCAAACCACCTCAAGGAGCAAACCCCGGCAGGAAGCCCTGGGAAGACTGGGAACATCGCCCTCCAGTAGTTATGGGACACAGTGGGAGAGAAATGCTCAGGTCATTATGTTCATTTTGGGAATGGGAGCCTCATTCAAATTTGACACAGATGGTGCCGGGGCTGGTGCTGGTGTGCGGGTATCTGTGTATGTCTGTGTGTCTGTGTGTCTCAGTGTGTTGGTGTGCCTGTGTGTGTCTGTGTGTGCCTGTGTCTGCATGTGTCTGTGTCTGTGCACCTGTATGTATATCTGTGTGTGTCTGTGTGTGCCTGTGTGTATGTCTGTGTCTGTGTGTGTGTCTGTGTGCACCTGTGTGTGTCTGCATGTGTCTGTGTGTGTGTGTCTGTGTGTATGTCTGTGTCTGTGTGCACCTGTGTGTGTCTGCATGTGTGTGTGTGTGTGTGTCTGTGTGTATGTCTGTGTCTGTGTGCACCTGTGTGTGTCTGCATGTGTGTGTGTGTATGTATATCTGTGTCTGTGTGTGTGTTTCTATGTGTCTGTGTGTGTGTCTGTGTGTATGTCTGTGTCTGTGTGCACCTGTGTGTGTCTGCATGTGTCTGTGTGTGTGTGTCTGTGTGTATGTCTGTGTCTGTGTGCACCTGTGTGTGTCTGCATGTGTCTGTGTGTGTGTGTCTGTGTGTATGTCTGTGTCTGTGTGCACCTGTGTGTGTCTGCATGTGTTTGTGTGTGTGCGTCTGTATGTATATCTGTGTCTGTGTGTGTGTTTCTATGTGTCTGTGTGTGTGTCTGTGTGTATGTCTGTGTCTGTGTGCACCTGTGTGTGTCTGCATGTGTCTGTGTGTGTGTGTCTGTATGTATATCTGTGTCTGTGTGTGTGTTTCTATGTGTCTGTGTGTGTGTGTCTGTGTGTATGTCTGTGTCTGTGTGTGTGTCTGTGTGCACCTGTGTGTGTCTGCATGTGTTTGTGTGTGTGTGTCTGTGTGTATGTCTGTGTCTGTGTGCACCTGTGTGTGTCTGCATGTGTGTGTGTCTGTGTCTGTGTGTATGTCTGTGTCTGTGTGCACCTGTGTGTGTCTGCATGTGTGTGTGTGTGTGTCTGTGTGCACCTGTGTGTGTCTGCATGTGTTGTGTGTGTGTCTGTTTGTATGTCTGTGTCTGTGTGTGTGTCTGTGTGCACCTGTGTGTGTCTGCATGTGTGTGTGTGTGTATGTCTGTGTCTGTGTGCACCTGTGTGTGTCTGCATGTGTTGTGTGTGTGTCTGTGTGTGTGTCTGTGTCTGTGTGCACCTGTGTGTGTCTGCATGTGTGTGTGTGTGTGTGTGTGTGTCTGTGCATTACATGACATGGGACAGCAACTGTATAACAATTCTCCTTGGTTCCTCCAATAGTAAATAACAGAAGGTGTTCAACACGAGCCTGTCTTGCAGTGAGCGCCGTACTATAGAGAACTCTAGCCACATTCATGCAGGTACGTGTGTGTTCTCATATACCTCTGATTAATTCCACATGATTTGGACAGTTTATTGTGCTACTGCACTGAATTTGCATATTTATTATCAATATTCTTATCTATAAAACAAATAGCATAATACCTCCTCATAGACCTGCTGTGAATATTAAGTGGATTAACACAAGTAGAGCTCCTAGACTGACACCTTCTAAGTCCCTGTAAATGTTTGCTATCACGAGTGCTTTTCTGGTGGTGGTGGTGGTGGCGGTTGGTGCTGTTGCTGTTTCATCACGATTCAGTTATGAAAATGCCCTGCACAAAGTCTGGGGACTGTACACCCACCAGTCACTTGGGTCAGAGCCTGCTGGTCACAAGAGCCTCCTCCTCGTCCACATGATGCCCCAGGTCAGCACTGCACAGGCTGCCTTTGGCCCCTGAAGCTGACTGTGCCCCTTTCTCCTGCCCCCTTCCCCTCCACCAGCCAAGGCCTCTGCAAACTCAGCTCAGGTCTAAGCACACATCCTTCAGCACAAAGCTGTCCCAGTCTTGTGCATCTCTGACTCATTGTCCACAATGCTGTCAGCGTGAGTTCTTAATAAAAAAATAATTATCTACTTCTCAGCCAAAACTCTTACAGGATATAGTCCAAACTCCCTAATAGGGCATGGGTTGAATCCTTGAAAGCTCCAGCCTGCTTTTGTCCTTTTAGAGTATTGCAGAGTGACCTCAGTTTGCTTCATGAATCTCTACAGACTTCTTTGGCTTGTTAGATTAAAAAAAATTCTATAGAAATTCCCTGGATGACAGAGCAAGAAGAGAATTAAAGAGATCATTTCATCCATATTAATCTGTGTAGAAATAGAGCTAAGTCACTGTCCAGACAGATGAGCTATAGAAATTAGAACCTCCTCTACATAGAGGGGCTTCCCAAAAAGATGCCACCGCATGGCCCCTCCAGAGTTTAGCAAGGCTGGTGCCAGGAAGCTGTCTCATGCCTGACCTGGATGCATTTGCTTCCACGGCTTGTCCTGTCCTCAGAGCTGAAGGCCATGTTGTCACCACCCTCAGCATGGTGGCCCTGCATTTCCTGAACAGCATCCCCGCTGTGGAAGACGGGCACCAGGCGCAAAAGGCACCTACTTTTGCAGTAGAGCTTTTTGTATCTCAGCTTCTCCCTTCGGAAGGAGATGCTCTGTGGAGGTGTCCCTGTGAGAAACAGTGTCCCACAGTGAAAAGGGCCTCGAATAAACAGTGGGAAGACAAGGGCTGGGACCACAGCTCTGCTTCTTGCTGTCTCTCCGAACACAGAGCGACCTCCTCACTATTGCATCAGGAGGTAAGTGATCAGCCAGAAACTGTGCAGAAGGGGACTCCAGGGCTAGTGCATTCTGGAAAAATAGTTTGTACAAGAAGAGTCGGTCCACTCAGCAATAAAGAGCAATGTCCACAAATGCCACGTCGTGGCTGGAGAAAAGGGAAGCCCACAGGGCACTGGGAGAGGCACGGGCATCTCTTTGTTCTTCTGGTGCCCGTTGTGCTCCTGTCTTCGCTTCAAAAAGATTTCTCCATTAGCTAAATTTCAAAGACTAAATTCCTATCTGTCGCATTCAAATAAACAATTTTGCCCGCGTAAGATAATGACGGGGCTTCTATTTAACAGCATGAAGTGTTGAATGAGATACTGATTCCAACTGCATTTTGAGAGCATGTCAGAGGGTGCCCCCAAATGCAGGGCGTCTTCAAGAAGGTCACGGAAGAATTTACATTATCTTCTAATTCAATTTTTCCACGAACTTATTGGAGTAGCCTCGTTCTATTTCACGACAGACAATGCGTGTTTCTCAGGAGATTTTAAAAAATCAGAAGTCTAACACTTCTGCAGTTTGGGGGCCTGGAGGACCACACCACCCCACATGAGCAGTCTGATTCCCAGACGCCTGAGCGGGAGCAGAGAGGAGCCTCAGGTTCTCCTCCGGAAATAAGGGGATTAAACACTTTAAATAAGTTAATTATAAGGAAGCCATAGAGGAAAGATGGATAAATGGGACAAGAACTCAGAACTCTAAAGCTGGTCTGCTGGAAATCGCTCTGCACAGTTTAGTCTTTCAGGAATTTCTGAAAGTCAATTAACAACTAAGAGGCAGCCGATATTTTTTCTTTTCTGTCAGAGAAGGATATCATTGATTTTTCTGAAAGATTGTCCTTGATTTGACAAGGCAGGGGAAAATTAAGAAAAAAATAAATCATGCTCTCAGGTAAAACCTTCTAGAAGTTTCCATGGCCTGCTGTTATTCATTATAAGTGGGGTTTTGAGATGTTTCCTGCCATCATTGGTCACCCGTGAGTGTCAAAGTAGCCTGACACACTCCATATGCATTGGAGCATCGTGCTCTCGGTTTGCCCAATTAAATTCTTAAAGAATTAAGTTACCAGGAAGAGTATGACTCAATTTCTACTGTTGGCTCAGCCATTTTCATTAATCCTGCTCCATTCTAGAAGGAGCAGTATTATCCAGTACCAACCTGGATAATTGGATCTGGCTTGTCGCGACCTCCCTTGGAATTTCTCCTGGGAGGGGATTTTCCACCTTCATCACCAACGCCGCTCAGTGTTGGCACGACCGACTGCACACTGCCTAGGGGGCCTGACCCAAACAGCACGATCTGGGCTGAGGACGAAGTATTCTTGACCTTGGCACAAAATCTGGAAAATAGCTTTTAAGAATTCTGCTATAGCATCCTCTGACATAAAGGGAAAGTTCAGGTATCAGCCAGTCTCCATTTCCCGATTCTCTACTCACTTACAACGCTGCTCTCCTGGTCAACAGCATCAATCATGGGATAATAAACCATTGTCCTCACTGCCAGAGCTGAGCTCCTGGGGTGCAGAAAAGCATCTTCTGCAGCCTTGCACCCCCAAAACCCCCAGCGTAGGGCGGTCTACACAGCAGGCACGCAATGGACATTTGCTCACAAGAGTAACAAAGAAAGGAATTTGGAAATATAATGAGAAGACAGAGCAGAGTGCCACGGTGCTGTCCTAGTGTTTGACCAGCTCCAGGCTAAACATGCAAGACAACGAGGGGGACCAGACCTCCTGCGCAAGGACACAGATGACCCAGCAGAGGGCAAAATAAGACAGCTGAGAGCAGTGAGAGGCGTCTTCACTGCTTCATCTGGCGCACAGGAGAGCCCGGAACACCACGAGCATGTGACTCTGTGTCATGCCTGACCTCCCCTGGGGATCTGAAAACCTGATTGCTGTGACCACTGACCTTACAGAGCTCAGGGTCAGTCTGAGAAAAAAGACCAATGACAGGAATTATGAGTAAGCTTAAGAAAAGATTGGGGGAGACATGGCCATGGCTGGTATTTACAGTAAAAGGGTCAAGCAATGTAGGAACTGTAAAATTAAAACTGCAAACTCTGCAGGTGCTAATGATGCCACAGACGGTGACCATGAGAGACCTCCATGCTCTTGGGGGTCATCTGCTTGGATGGGTCTGATCGTGGGCTCACCTGAAACACGTGGGCCCTTCACACTTGTCTCTCTAGGATTTTACACACATGCTGCTTACTCAAATTAATTAAATGAGCCTTACATTGTAGAAGGATTTTGTTATGGTAGAGTCTTCATAAATTCAGATTAGATATGAAGGAAGACTATGTTGGTAAAGTGAGTTGCAGGCCAATTAAAAGCAAACGTGTCATCCTCAAGTGTATACCATATTTGGAAGGTTTTTAAAGTGGTTAATTATTTTAGATAAACTCCTATAATAAAGAGAGATGGATTATTTTTAATAGAATAACCATCATTTAGCAACAAATGGAATATATTTGATGGTGTTCGAGAACAGTTTGTTCTCTTAAGTTACTTACACTGTTTCTGAAAAATCGCTACAGTATTATTTATCTGGCAGATGTTTTCTTTCATAATTAATATAGATCTAAACTGTATCACATCTATCTTCTGCATAATCATAACCTTCAAAGTAACAGAGGTCAAACTAACTAGGATTTTATATAGTGAAATTACTGATATAACTGATAATAATCTCCGCTATTTAAGGGATTTCTTTTTTAACTGGCCTTTTAGACTTAAAAAAAATCTGACTTTAAAGGGAACATTAAATCAACACAAGTCATGTTTCTTCTAAAATGACTCCCGTGATGTGACTCTAGAGTAACTGGTGCTGCCCGGAGCCCAGACTCTCTAAGATTCCTACTGAAGCTCATTTTGTGCCAGGTCATAGGTCACCTAACATTTGGTTCTCTGCAATTTTGGCAAGTTCTTGTGTACTTTGAGACTAGGATATTTATTGCACTATTATGTTGGGAAACAAGAAATAAAATTGGAGCCTGTGAACTTTAGAAATTTAAGAACTTTTTAAAAAGTTAACCATTTTGAAACCATTTGTCAATGTAATTTTATTTCCCTGATCCTAGTTTGTCCGTGTCTGTCTCTTTGTGGCTGAAGGGCATGTCAGAGCTCCTGCCTTTGCTCTCCCTGCCGCACATGGCACTCACGTGCCTGTGGGTTAAGAGCCCCGTATTGACTAGAGTAAAGGATGGTACCTTGCCACCCAGCCAGGTGGGTCTATCCGATATCCACACGTGCCTGTGTTCTCCGTCTCTGCACCTTTACTCGCCCTGTTGGTGAGACCCTGCCTTGTGCTCCGACCCCTCCTCGTTGGCACCGCTTTCTGTTCCTCCACAGTCTATTCCCCGTTCTTCTCTAAATGTCTCAACACTGGTTCTTGAGATTGGATGCAGATGATCTGCAAACATGTTTCTACTAATAGGGACCAGCTCATTTGTAGGGCCCAGGGCAAAACTAAACATGCAGGTTCAAAAACTAAGAAGCTCATGGCAGGAATGGCAGAACTTTAAAACAAGCGCCAAGAGCAGTGCCCTTTGGAGCACTGGACCCTGTGGGGCTGCCCAGGCCACCCTCGGGAAGCCAATCATTAGGTCCAAGCAGGTAGTATCTACAAACCTGTTCATTTCTTGGATGAGAAATAAATGGGTGGATTAATTGTGCAGAAATCTTAGATCATTTTATCACTGGTAGAGCACATAAATCAGGCGATCCCTGAGAGGATGCGAGGGTGTCTCTCAGGTGAGCGACTCAGTCCTGTGTGTTGGAGCAGAAACAGCCCTTATCATGCCCTTCCTAGACGTGCACCTGCTCTGTGGAACAGGTAACCCCAGAAAGCTGAGGAACGGGTCTCGTGGTGAAGAGGAGAAAATATGCCCAGGGTAGGCCCCCACAGCCTGGTTCACTGCGACAAGCAGCTTAGACCTCATCTGGAAGCAATCGGATCAGGACCATGGGAAACACACAGGCTTGGTTTGGGCTTTCCAAGATGGCACTGCTGGTGGTGTAGACAATGGATCAGAAATATGCTTAGAGTCTATCTTGAAACTTGACTGGAGGAGGTGGACTGAGCAACTGGCAAGATGTGAGAGAACTCGAAATTGAAAACAAAGGACTCGCCCAAGCAGAATTGGGTGCAGGACATGAGCGAGAACACTTGAGATTCCTTGGAGGCATAGAGGTCCCCGTGAAAGGACAAGAAAGGAAGATGGCTCCAGCTTCCTGTCTCCAAACCGCACTCGGATCTGGCACCTGAGAAGTCCATGAATGTAGGACCCCTGCCACACTTGGTGGGCACGTCCTGATGCCTGAGAAAGCCCCTCTGCGTGTTCAGCCAAGTCAGTTGGAAACAGCCCTACAGCTTGTGCCGTGCAGTCTGTCAAAGTATTAATAAAGGGAAAACATGCCAACGCCCCCCTGCAAGTAATTTAGAATTTTCCAGTTGACATGTCATTCTTTTCTCTGCATCTAAGGGGGACAAGGCTTTGTTTCTTTGTCTTTATTTGTACTTATTTTATTGTGAATGACTAATTCCCACAATTTTTCCCATACCATCTGTATTTTTTCCTCAGTCTCTTAAAAATGGAGAAATATCAACTGTACTAAATTTTCTAATAAAAATCTTACTAATAATTCTGCCAAATGTATCACCATTATTACTTTTTAGTTCTTGCCTTTTGCATGCCTACAACATCCCAGCATCTTATCAGCTTTTCTTTCCTTCTCTTTTTATTTTTTAAGAAACAGTAAGTATTAAATAAAGGGCTTATTTAACATACATTCCCTTGCATCGACTAAGGCCTTTTGCAGCTGCTTGTGAATAATTCCTGTAACACATCTGTGAGATGGACCCAGCACTGCAGGAGGTTCCCACACACGCTCTTTCCTGCCTACCATGTGTTCCAGCTCTTCCACCGCAGTGGCCTTGTCTCTGCTCATCCCTGGGATTCCTGTCTTATGAAGCCTTCAGAATGGAATTATGTGTGTAATTCTGACTATTTATTTATGGCAGTCTTTCCTCCATAAAACTGATTCAATGGTCCATTTATCTATCATGCTTTCTAAAAGAATGCAATTTCCTTCTAAAGGTTGGTAATCCTATTGATCTACAAATATAATTTCGTGTTTGACCATCAGTGGTCAAAACATAAATGTAGGCTCAGGTCCCTCTTCCAAGCATTGCCATTTAGAGTAGTCCCTTGCCATATCCAGAAATCCAAACCCAAAGTGTGACACTAAGTTAAATAACAATGCTCTTCAGGTACTGAATGAGTTGATTTTCTGTTGTTTATAATAGAATACCTGAAAATAGGTAATGTATAAAACAAAAGAGGTTTATTTCTTGCAGTTTTAGAGCCTGGGGAATCCATGGTCCAGGGGGCACACCTGGTGAGGGCCTTCTGGGTGGGAACTCTCTACAGGGTCCCGTGGTGACAAGGGTGTCACATGGTGAGAATGGGCTGACCAAGAGAGAACGAACATTCTCACTGGCTCTCCTTGCGAATCCATCATAGCCACACCCATGACTCCATGCATGGGTCAATCCATTCACCAGGGCACAGTCTTCACAACCCAATCACCTCTTCAAGGCCTCACCTTTCAGTATCTTAATGGATTTCCTGTGCTCTTATCATTACAATGGGGGCCAAGTTTCCAATACATTAATTTTGGGGGGACACATTTGACCCATAGCAGGTATATTGTCCTCAGACAGTGCTCAAAAGCAAAATACTGTGTCTTAACAATCCCCTGTCACATACAGTGTCTTTACCCTAACTACCCTGTACTCACCCCAGCCTTACAGGAGGAGGACATTGGGAAGTGTGTCTGGGCCTGTGGCACGAGCGGACAGTGTAGGACCGTGCCCGTGTGGCACAGGTGGCATGACGCACTTGTCAAGCCATCTGCCTTCTCAGGATTAGAGGATCTCATGTCTAAAATCATCCCAACAACTTAACACCTCGTTCCCAACTGAGCTAACAGTTAGCAGACTCGTGTCTGCACATTCAGTGTCAGATCTGGCTGCAGAAATTGCAGCAGTTGGCATTTTAATGGGTGAAACACTGGCATCTAGTCTAGTCTTTGCAGGGGCCTCAAGGGCCACAGGACCAGCCCCTCAGCAGCTGCGGGTCTGCTCTGAAACAAGGTAAACACTGAAGTGCTCTGGTGTCACACAGTATCTGGCACCGATGTGTGGTGCAGAGTCCAGTTATCTTTTGGAAAATATCTTAAGTGGTGCTCAGGGCAAGGTAAGGATCATCTTATGCTGCCTCCAAAAATCATAATTAATTGTGAGAAAATTTAGAACCATGCTAAAATATTGCTTGAAAAATCCAGAGGTGACTTTAGGGTTTCTACTTGAGTCACAGATTATAAGTATTCCTGTAATCACTTGGGGCCCTAAGAAAAGAGCTGTCATCACTGTAGGTGTTGAAAGGCCCTGTGTCTGGCCGACTCTGTCTCAGAGGGGCTTCTGGGGGGCCTGGATTGTGAGTGATTGCTGTTAGATCCACAGAGCTGCCAGGCACAGAGGGGAGACAGGCTGTTTGACCAAAATGAATGTCACTCCATGGACCCGTGTGCCACAGTCGAGAGGTCGTGGGGCCCAGAGGGTGCTCTGGTCTGGGGCTGAGACAGGAGGGAAGGGGCCACCTCAGGAACACCCATGTCCTGAGACACACGTCACCCTGCCTGTCCTCCACCCTCACGTGGGTGCAACTACGCCACTAACACCACAAAGTCCATGAAATCACGGTGGCCTTTACCCACAGTGGAGGGTAAAGAGGAAGGCAAGAGCAGGAATAGGATTTCTCCCTGCAGCTCCTCTGTGCACAGAGCACCGTCTACCTAGGCTCCTGCTATGGTGTCATCCATGTGCACGGCCCTTGGTATGATCCGATGCATCGCATCTTAACTAATAACATGTAACTGAAGCAGGTAATCACCTGCTCACGCACATGAGATGAATCAAAGGCTGGTGATTAACGTTGAACTGAGCACAAGAGCAAGCCAAAACTCGTATTTAAGTTCAAAAGCTCTGAATCATTCCACCAGCACAAGCTATAGGAAGTCCTAACGCCTAAGCCGTAGAAAAACCTAGTGTGGCTTCACTTTGAATAAAAGTCTCCATCATCATTTTTCCTGCCAGGTCCTGCCGAGCTGCCTTTCCCACCTCATGGGCGAGCCGGGTCCATGGCGCAAGCTCACCTTGAGGTGCCTTTGTGTCTCCTCTGGGAAAGGTTGTGCTGGAGCCCCAGGTGGCCTTCAAGGTGCCGCATCGTGGGGCTGCAGGTCTGAGCTGCTGCTGGCTCACCAAGCAGAGAAGAGGAAAGCTTTCGCCATCTCCTCCTCCTGTCACTTGGCAGAGAAGCTCCGGGGTCTGCTAGGAATGACGAACTCAGAGACACCTCTGCTGCCAAAGGCTCAGGTCACCCTCTCCCCACACTGGAAACCCTGTGTCAGACTGATGTTGCGGGACCCTAAACTACAGGAAACTCCCAAACAAGTGAATTGTGTCTGAGGACATTACTAGCTTGAAATGGGAAAAAAAGGATCTTTATTGGCCGAAACTTAGAAAAACAACTTGAAATTAAAACTGCATCTTTTAAAAAGAAAATGCACCAGTCTATATGTTGCTTGATGTATCTGCCCACCCGATGGTTGCTTCATTATTTTTGAAATAGATTTCTCCTCTCTCTGAAGAACAGCCTCTATCCTGGAGTTATTTTAAGGCCTACTTGTTTTTTTCCTAATAAGGATAATTATCTCCAAATAATCAAAATGATTAAGTGGTCGTGAACAGTATGCTCCCAAACATCTACAACTGTGGAATAAACTGACCTTTATAGTTTGCATAAAATGGCTTTAGTGCCTGGTTTTTACTTGGGCATGGGAGAGAAATAACGTCTTTGTTGTGACAGCCTAACAACCCTTCTCTGCTTTTAGTGGAGTGGAGCACAGTTTCTGCAGCTCTGACGTGCACCTCTTCTCCATGTCGGGTGCCCACACTCTGATGGCACATGTGACATTCAGACAGGACAGCAGTAATGGCGTTTCATATTTCTCTGTATCTGTAGTTTTTTTCTGTCAGGTGAATGACCACTTCAATCTTTAAATCAAGAATCCAGTCTCACATGTGCTATGCTGGATTCCACCGTGAAAAGACCTTCCAGCAAGTGCACTCCCAAGATGGGAGAGCAGTCCCTTTTCTCAGAGTCTCTCTTACCAATGAACAGCAAAACTTGACTGGACATTAATAAATCACATTCATATTCTATATGAGAAAACTACAGTGCAGCTCAGCTTGGAAGCAGTGCAGCTTTGTGCTGTCCAAGGAAAAAACCGAAGAGTCTTAGACCCTTTTATAAGTGTGTTGGGGACAGAGGAGAGACTGTCTGAAGCTCACGTGGCATGATTAAAACCAGCCGAAACCAGCAAAGGTTTAGTGAGAGCTTTAATGTAACGAGCACATGCTGCATTCATGATCTCTTTTTAAGAAACGTGTTGCCCACCAATCTTAAAACCTGACTTCACAGGCAGGAGATTCCACCAGACAGCAGAGGGAAAGGACTGCTTTCTGATGGGGACGGTGCAACCGAGCTACCCGCTGAGCCCTCTGAGGGCAAGGCACCGAGCGCACAGCGGGCCCTTGACTGGGGATCCGCGTGAAGGTTCACATCGGCACCTTTGTGATCTCCCCCCCACCCCCGATGCAGAAAGAAGCCTGATTCATGAAACAGAAGGAGTGCTGACCACTCACACGCAGGACCGAGTAATGCCACCAATAGATTGCTGGAACCTGCTCAGAAGGCAGACACTGGGTACACACAGAGCTGGGAAACAGCTAAAGACCCAAGACGAGAACATCTCAGAATTAGCAGGAAGACTCATGAAGTCCTTTGCCCTCAGTGCTGGTAGAAAAGTTGTGTTTGGTTTCCCTTGGAACACTGTTCTGCCAGCTCTGTCCCTCTGGAGCAAGTGTTTTTATACCACATGTTCCACAGATATGGAAATACATGAAGGAAGATTTTACAGATTTCGGATATTCTACTCTTCTCCATCTTTGTTTATATGCAGAAAAGCATCTTTATTTTTCAAAATTTAAAGTCCTCTTTATCAATGATAGTGCAAATAATGCAGGAACCACACAAGTTTTCCCAAAAGGGATTTATCTAAACTCGGTGCAAAGTCAAGGTCAAAGATGCACTGAAAATGAAGGACATTATAGAGTGGTTGTCATGGTCTCTGGGACATGTGCTAAACATGCACATTCTGGAGATATTTAAAAAAAAAATAAAAGGATCAGAATGATGCAAAAACAGACTAGCAAGCAGCCTGAAGCCTCTCACTGATGACACCAAATGTACCCCGTGGGGATGCCGCTGGCCTGGGTCTGTCCTGTGCTGCTCCCAGATTGTGTAGCCATTTCTGATCTCATGTAAATTCCTGGAAGGATGGTAGTTCCAGGACAGGCTTTAGGTTTAACTGCTGACGTGGTCATTTTGGGTGCATCACAAACACGTAACTGCTTTTTGTTGAAAGAGAACAACCACAAAACATGTTTCTGTGAATGCGTTTTTAATCACCGTAAATTTCAACTCACTACCTCTGTTTAATTTCAAATAGCTCGTTGCAATTAAACTCACTTGACACACGGCTTGAACCCATGTTGCATCAATCCTAAACTTCACCTTCTTGCCCTGTTGGGTCACTGCAAAGGGCATGTCAGACTGCGGCATTGGGATTACTGCTTTATTTTAGGTAGGGTACATAAAGGATCCTGGCTGTGGTGATATTTAGAGTGACACTGTTTCCTCCCCGTACATATCTGACCTTGCACTCGGTGGCTCCTCCGACTTCGCCACCTGGAAGTCTGCTTCACAGTGGGCTCCTGGAAGTCTGCTGGAACTCAAGGTGCCCTTTGGAGGAGGCAGGAGGCTCAGGGGACAACCAAGCCCACCGGGAAACAGAGTTGGATAAAGTCCGTCTTATCCTAGATCTGCAAGAAATCCCGAAGTGGCGGCGGGTGTGCTGCAGCCGACCCGCCTTCTACTTACCCTGCAGCTGGCGGCCCTTGTACAGATCCCTTGTCCTGGTCGGGTGAGCCCTCGCTGTGTTGTCACACTTCGGCTGTTCATATCTGTGAGGAGGGGATGTGGGGCAGGGGAGGAGAGAGAGAACAGCTGGTTTGAGACCTTGATATGGGGGTTTTCTTCCATTTCTTGAGTGTCCTAAAACCACCCCTGGTCCCAGCATGCACCATGGTGTCTAGTTCTTGTGTTACAACAGCACGACTTACTTCCTTTTCACTGTCTTTGTATAAACGTAGCACAGTCAGCTTACTTTGCACAGTCAACACAAAGAAGCACCCTGCGTGTCCTGCCATGTGGCAAGGGGCTGTCTTTCAGTCCCATTTCTGAAACAAATCTCGTCCAGAGGCTTCCAAACACCGACACTCCCCACCTTCTTCTATTGCACGATTTTATGAAAAATAAGTACCATGTCTGTCAGATCCTAGATGTGGTTTAGGGCGAGGTGAGGGGAAATGGGCTGTGTGGGATTTGCAAATGTGTGTATAGATGAGGGCAGTGGGGTTGACTGCTCAATCCCAGGAGAGGAGGTAACGTCTCCAAAAGACCCTCAGAATTTTAGAATGATTATCTGAAGATTAACCCATTTTCAGTCCAATTCATGAAGCAATAAAACGTTTGCTCCAATGTTAGAAAAAAAACCCTACTTTCTGGTCCCACCTACATCAATAGAAAACTTCAGAGAAATCCTGACCGGGGTGTGGCCCGACATCCCAGTAGGCGGTGGCCGTGGCCTCCTCTGCTGGTGACACCACTTCGTGAGAGGTACCTGGCAATTCTACTGAAGTGATGCTGGGAACCTCTCCCTGAAGTGTCTCAGGACTGAATGCACAGCTCCGAACACAGCCAGGTAGTGGAGACGCTGTGGAGCCTGTGCCACCTGGGGACCAGCCGGGTCAGCACAGGACACAGACCATTGAAGAAGAGCATTTGGCCACCGGGAGACCCAGGGAGCGTGACACACTGCTGGCCCAATGTGCACTCCGGGGGTCTGTCACCATCACTCTCCCCACAGGGTCAGGCTTCTCAAGGGCTGATCCCAGACGAGGACTCAGCATGAAGGGGATGCTGGGAAGTCCACGCCTGGGAAGCGAGCCCCTCCGACGGGCACCCAGCCCCTTCCTGTAGGACAGGTGCACCTGCACCATGGGCTCCCCCGGGGCCTCACGCGGCGGGCCTCACGCCCCTCCCGCCCCTCCACACAGGCCCTCCTCGAAAACGTCTCACACACCGAGTCCATCTCTGTGGCTTCTCCTCGGGGACTTGGGTCCCCTGCATGGAAGATGAGGGTGCCTGTGGGGGCCCGCAGGAGGGCGCAGGTGGACGTCCCCGCCCGAACCTGCTGGTTTTCAGCTCCCCAATGGATCCTCCTTTCTTCTGCCTGTTTTCCTTTTTCACTGTCCAAGAAAGGCCCCCGAGATATGTCTGCTTCCTGGAGATCATTTCAGTGCCTCATCTTTCATTATTTACTTGCTCGACAATCACAGAAAAGAAAGGAGAATGAAATCTCTCCCTTCTGGGACACGTTTTAAGTGTTCTTCTCCAGTGCCCGAGAGGGTCTGCCAGCCCCAGAGGGAGGGTCCAGCCCAGCTGTGAGGACAGCCAGGGACAGGCATGTCTGCCTCACCTCACACCCTCAACAGCCCCTTTGAGACCGGAAAACTTGACACCCCATTCACACAGACTTAATATGTCTTTTTTAAATGTTGTTTTTGAAATTAAAGAGTTCCTGCCACACTCCAGCAAACACTGAAGCTATCACACTCTGACCAAAAGCCATTGACTCATATTCTTTGGACACGTGGAGGCAGGGAGGGGGTTCAGGACCAGGACCACAGGAGTGTGAACACAGGGTGGAGTAAGCCACTTCCCAAGCAGGTGTCTCCTAATGCAGACAGAGCGTGTCCAAAATTCACCCACAGATGATGTGTAAAAGAAGCCAGCTTCCTACGGGATTACTAAACTCTTGATTCTAATTATGCTGTTAAATTTGGAGAACGCGGACACTCCCTTGATTGAAAGATCTTCGTGTTGGGCTGTCCATGAGTGTCTGTGAGATGGCGATAGGTTGGAATTGACACCTACATTAGAAGGGACATTCTCCCTGCTGGCTGCAGCCTGTGAAATGTGGACTGTAAAAAGACAAGCCAATGGCTCAGTTCCTGATGGATTAGTCAGCACCCAGTGATGGGTTCCCGGCTGTTAGCGGGTGTCTTGTTGCTGAGAATGTCTGAGGCCACACCCAGGGCTGTGGACCGTTCCTTGTTGAAAGCTGAACTGTCGGTATGAACTCTCTGCAGCGCCTCCAGAGGCTTCAGGTCCAAAATGTGCATCCCTCACACACGCAATAGGAGATCCTATCATTTCTAATCCCCATCCCGAATTTTCTGACTTTGAGGGCAGCTGGAAGCTAGCCTCGCTGGATGGCTGTTCTGGTTTTGTTCCAAATGTGGGCTGGAGATGTCTTAGAAGTCCTGTCACTGATGCCGATGTAAAAATATCTGTTTAAGTGACAGTATTATGCTCCTTTAGGAGAGAAGCAAGAAATTCCTATAATTTACAGAAATGGCAACCTCAAGAAAAAGAGTCAGGGCCTCTGATGTCGCAAATTTTTTAAAGAATTAAATTCAGCTTTGGCATTTATTGTCATTATTTCCAATCATGTTTATTTTAACTTACTTGTATAAGAAAAAAATGACCATCTCTTGACTGTCTGGCTGCCCATCAGATACCAGGCTTTTTGCCAGGGACAGACACAGCTCCATGCCATGTGGCTGCCCTGGAGCCAGGGAGCAGAGGTGGCCCTGAGGGAAGGACGCCCAGCCCACAGTCTGATGGCAGGTGGACAAATGCTTCATTAGCTGTCACAAAAGGGAAGGGAGATCGCAGTTCTGGGCACTAGTGCAATCGCTGGCAATCAGCCTGGTCCAGCTCAATCCGATAGCCCATCCCACCTGCTCCCCACTAGTAACTGGTGGCCGAGTTAAAACCTGCCCTGCCCCCTGCCTGTGCTTCCCCAACACGGTGACGTGGGTGCACACAGGGGCCTGGACTCTGTCCTTCAGGCATCTGCAAACTGGTGCCAAGATGTCAATTTTGGCACGAAAGGCAGGAGGACAAGAGGGAGCTGAAGCATCAGTCCCACCTGCTGTCTTCCCGGACGGTCGCTCCAGCTGGAATCCTGCACGGCCTTGGTCAGGCAGTGATGTGTGCTCAGTGTCCTCGATTCGGGTCTACAGCCAAATTAATGCGCCTTAATTCTCTTGCGTGGTGACATGAGGAAAAGACAGACAACGCCTTTTGTATTTACAGTTTTTAAAACTTCTTCTTCCCCATCAGGAAATACAGAGGATGACTGAGGAAAACAAATGCTTGAACTGTCTACTCAAGTGTAAATCAAGACGGCAAACTACCTCCCTGGACCTGATTTTTCAGGACATCAATAAGAAACTCGCATTTGTGCAGCAGAGGGCAGGTAAACAGTAATGCAGAGACTTTCAGTGGCGCTGCCACTCAGGCACAGCAGAGCCAGGAGGACGAGGGTTTGTGAGGCCAGCGTGCAGCCTACCGAGTCAACAGTGAACGAGCGGATGCCTGCAGAGGGCTTTCAGGATCGTTAAGACATCGCAGCACTTCTGCCCTGCACTGTCCAGCGGCTGCCCACTGAGGCTGGGTAATATGGCGCTCCCAATCCCGAGGCTGAAGGCCCTGCTTCCTGCTCTCTGGCTGCAGCCCCTGCACCCCACCCCGTGCAGCATCACCCCCAACACTCCCATCCAAACACTACAGGCTTTCCTCCCCACGAGGAGTCCCCACTCCCTGTCCCTCTGCCGGGAACACCCTGGTCTGCCTGTGACCAGCTCCACCAGCTCTGCCTCCGAGAGGCCCCGTCTCACCACCCCAAGGTGTCCCCACTGCCCCACCCCACAGTGCTGTACCGTCTTTGAGTCTATCGCCTACTTTACCGTTTGCATGAGTAACAGACACCGCAGTGACCTTCTCCTTCCTCTTTTCTAACAAAACCTAGCTTTTGTTAGAGGCAGAACCTGCTCTGCTTGGCTGTGGGTGCCGAGGGGGTGAGCCCACCCCAGCCCTGGGCACAATTAAGGAGCCACAGTAGCCTGGGTCCAGGCATGCGGGATGTCCCAGCCTGTTACTGTGAGGGGACGGCCACCCTGGATCCTTGCTGTCAAAAAGAGAAAGTCTTTCTTCTTCCAAAATATGTTGTTGTGGCTGCATGTGATGCTTCTAGAAACCATGACATGAACAAGCCACAGAGCAGCCCAAAATGTGAAGAAGGCAGAGCAGACAGGGAAAATGGCTTATTACAGGATGGCTTTGAGCTGCTGACGCCCTCCGAAGTGTCCCCGTCCCCTTAGAGTGGGAGTCAGCACATTTTGAAACTAGTTGAGTCGGGGGCTTTCTGTCAGTTTCAAGGAAAACAGTCGGACCATTAGAAATGTTCATCATCCGAGGCTCCCCGTCAGAGGCTGGAGCTGGTCCGTCTTATCCAACGCTCTGTCCTCAGTCCCTGGAGTAGCATTTGGATGTCATTGACGATCGGTATTTGTGCCAAATGAATGAATGAAAAACAACCAAGACAGAAATACAGCAGGAGTCTAAGGATTTTCTCCATTTGGTTTAATTTAATGTCCTTCCTTGAGACCCAAAGAAGAGGCAGTTGACTCCCTCCTCTAGGCAGAAATAGGGAAAATGAGAAGTTGATACTTCCTTCCTGGCATGGAACCCAGGGAAGCCGGGACAGACGAGGAGAGGAGAGGAGCTGCTATGTCTCCAGTCAACCGTAGAATAGAAATGTTTACAGGTTCTTCAGGGATAGCCTTATAAATGCTGAGCTCATCACTACAGAGCCAATTTGAGGAGCTCTGGCTTCAACAGCTTCAGGGTTCTGTTGGCCGGCACTACGCAGGCATCTTCTAATGAGACTTCTCCATTACAGAGGCGCAGTTCAGGGGCTGGGGCCGCAGCTGGTACGAGCCTGAGCTGGGAGCGAATGCCCCAACTACTGCACAGTGAGCAAGCCAGAGTTCCAGAACATGCAGAGACGTGGCTTCCAAGAAAGGCTGCTTAGAAAACAGCACTCCCTATGCATTGATTCACAGGGACAAAAGAAAAAAAAAAAAAAACTCACACCAAAAATTTGAAAAGATTTGTGTTCTCTTCAAGCCATGCAGACACTTGTTTGAAACGATCTCCTGTAACAGCCCCATGGAAGGGAAACCCGCTCTGCGCCACTTCCTCTGTTGAGCGCAGCACAGAGAGCACCCTGTCTGCCCTGTCTGTCCAGCATGGAGGGACAGGTGACTGGCTCTAATATAGCACTGTTATTACCATTTCCAAAGCAGGGCTCCCAAGGAGACTCATTTTATTAAATGTGCAGATGGTGGATGGGTTGAACTTGACCTTGGTGAAAGAGATATTAGTTGGTTACCTGTGCTCTGAGCCCCTGGAATCTACATGGACGTGTTTCCCTCTCTAAATGCCCAGTAGTTATACTTGAAAAAGTTGGGGAAAAATCTAGGAAGCATCAAGATGTTCATGCCTAGGCACTAGAGTAAAATCAGGGGCTAAATTTAATAACATTTGAGAGACGCTATTTTCATATATGTGTAAACTATTTTTATGTAAATCTAGGAAAAATCAAAGGCAAATTCATGTTTTCAGAAGGTGCAAAACATCCCCACTCATGTCTACACTTTTTCAACAAACAAACAGCTCCCATCCTTCAGGTACTATCATGTAATTATTTGTTTTGCTCTGACTCACACAAAACATCAGCTAATAAGCTGTTTTCGTGTCTCAGACCCTGGAATAACTCTGTCGTCTTGCCTTCAGCACACCCTCACTGTTGGCTGCTACAGGAAGCCATTTGGGGCGATCAGTTCTGCGGTTTATTAAATGTTTTGCTTCCTTTGCCAAAACCAGGAGCAAAAGGAAGCACCATTTATACTTGATAAACACCAAGTCCCCGCCACGCTGCCGGAGCTGTGTTTCAAATTTCCATCACGCATGAAGAATGAGGCGTGAACGTTGCCTAAGAATGTCGGTTTTTACTGCTCTCTGCTGTCCCTCACGGTCACTGTCTGCTGACCATCACAGACAGGGTTTTCTCTAGATTCCGATGGCCAAAGCCACTAGTTTTTACAGGCAACCATGCACAGAGATCTGAGAATGTGGCTTACGCCGTCTAGGCCTGGAGGCGCTCATGGAAACTGTGGGTACGTATGGGGCATCGGGGCTTCCCAACTCTTGTGCCCCAAACTTCCCCTGGTCTGTACCACACATGTGCTTTACCTGGTGGACGTGCCGGGGATCGGGCGTCCTGTGTCCACCAGGACACACCAGCAGTAGCCTGTGGAGGGGTGGCACTGCACCGGCTTGTAGAGGCCACCGTGAGCACACTCAGGGATCACCACGTTGTCATTCTTGGGCTGCTTGGCTTCCTCGAGGGCAGACTGGTGCTCCTGGTCACAGGACGACGCTGGAGTAAAGAAGGAGAGGACAGTGGGTGAGCAGCGAGTCGTCTTCTGCATGGAGGCTTGAAAGGCATGACTGATGAGGCACAGAAAACTGTGGACAGAGTAAGGGGCAAGTCACTGCAGGGCCAGGAGGGTTGACAAAAGTGGAGAGGGGCAAAGAGGAGAAATTCGGCAGCCTGGGTGGTGCTCTGCCTCCTGGTGGGTCTGACGGGCTCACGGGATCACTGATCTGTCTACGGTGTCCGTGGAAAGGATGGACACGCTTTCCTCAGCAGACAGTGCTGCTCAATGGTCGGCACGGGCAGTTGTCCTGGACACGTGGTCCACAAGTGGACCTGCTGCCTGCACGACTCCGCAGTGCCACAGGTTAGAGCCAGACCTGAGCACAGAAGCGGTCTTCCCTCCACCCTCAGCCACGTGTCAGGGAGGCTGGAGATGAGTCAAGCATGCACAGGGCAGGGACTGCTATCTCCGGCGATTCCCTGGTGTGGCTCCTGCCCACACCCTGTCATTGTTCACACCCACCCATGAGGGTGACTTGGAAGGAAATATCCACTTTCCCACCCCAGCCTCCCCTATCCAAGCAGAACAGGTTCTCAAGGTCTGCAAGGTGATCAGCCCAAATAGTGGGAACCTCGACTGCAATATTCCTCAAACAGACCGTGTCACTGGAAACTAGTAAATAATAATAAAAAGAATAACAATAGTAGGCATTCTTAGTTCTGTGTGCCAGGCATTGTACTGCATGAGCCCTGAAGCTCATTCACATAAAAACAAAACAGCGACTTTGTACTAAGGCTTACATCATTTTATGTTAATACGCTCGGTTTCTCCTTATGTTTACACAGGTCTGACTTACATCCATCTTCTGCCCAGTTAAACCAAGGACGCCTTAGGACAGACACACACGCCTCAGACACACACACGTGCACACACACGCACACACGCACGCACACGCACATGCTCACACCCTCCTGACCGCCCCGCCCAGGGCACAGATCAGCGGGCATCTGGGAACAGAAGGGCGTCCTGACCTGTGGCGCAGCCGTGGGCACAGCCTCTCCACCTGAAGGAAACACCTCGTGATATGAAATCACAGGGGGGACGCGGAGGAGAGCGTGCCCAGATCAGAAGTGATTTCTCATAAATTGTGCACTAAGCCTGCTTTGAGACTGATGAACCACAGTTCGTAGCATTTTTATGACCGTAAATGTGGTATCAAACAGGTGGACAACACAGGAAGCTGACAGAGCTGGTTCTGTGTCAACACTGCCACGGCGAGGGGCACTCAGAGCAGCAGAGGAGTGACAGCGCCCACGCGAGCGATTACCTAAGGACTGAGAGCGACTTCAGATGCAAAGTGTAGCTTATCGAAAGTGTCCCGTAGATGTCAGTTGTCGCTTTTATTACGTTCCCAGTGCTGAAATAATATCTGGCATATGAGAGACACTCAAGGAATTTCTTTTGAGATAATATGTTGTAGTTATACTATTAACAGTTAGAAAACCATCTAGACTTTTGCTTCTCTAGTAACTCCATTCACAATATGGGAATCATCACGTATGTCATTTTATGATTGCTCCATCTACTGACTATTAAATTATCTTAAAGCATATAATTTGTGTATTCACTGGAGAAATGCAAAATCAAACATGACCTTTTAGAGTCTCCCCCATACTCCTGTTCAGAAGGGAATAACGGTTTCTCCTGCTGTGACTTCATGGGCTGAACTCAGACGCCTGAGACGGGGGCTGATGCAATTGGAGCCGAGTCAGGTGTCTGTCCAGATGCATAATCTCAGAGCTCAGAGACCACTCCACTCCCACAGTAGGTGCCCAAATCAGTTTAATCAACAAGAGAGAGGAAAGAAAAAATCAGCCATCAACTGAAAGTTCACATTGGTAGTTTGTCACGAGTTCTGCACTGTTATTGTGTACTCTAGATTTTTCTCAGCAAATGCAGAAACACATAAATAACATCTGAGTTACATGGTTACCTTAAAGAGGCTTTTGCTCCAACTGTAACTGGGAAACCAACATAAAATAAAAATGGCAATGATCCATATTTTTTTCTGAGGTGCACAATAAGTTACATTAGATCATGTGAAGAAACCAAGGAAGACAGGGGTGAGCTAACTGTTTTTGGAGGCGCTGGCTGTTGCTTTGCAGAGATCAGCGCTCAGTGGACTTACGCACCGCAGACTGCCAGCCACGGACGGCGGGAGCCGCCTTGCCAGCAGGCGCCCTGCAAAACTCACTGCTCACTGTCGTGTTTACCCGGCACTTTCTCAGAAATTTTATTAGTGAACAGAATTTACAATGTGATTATCTGGCCGCAAAATATTGTTCGTGTTCTAGCCAAGGACATACTGTATCTATAGAAACAGCTCTGGAAAATTCTTGAAAGGTCCCTTTTGAGGATTTTATGTCATATTTGAAGACTCATCATAAGCAAAATAGACTTGATTAAATCAACAGCCTCTTAAGATTTGCTGAGCATATTGTAAAATATCAAAAATATTACAGCAGAGTCTGAGGACACCCCGTGTTTGTCTGTGTAAACGTCCTGCATGACGAAGGCTGGCGACCTGTGCACTTGTGCCTGATGAGTCTGATGTGGGGATTCAAGCTCGTGGCATGACCGCCGTTACACTTTCTTTTAGTAAAGGTCCTGTCGAGGGCAGAGATCTTTAAACAGTCTAATGACAGCCTTTGAGAATGGAAAGCTAAACGGAAACACAGTTGGTGTGTGTGGAGGTTGCCTTCCCCTCGCTGAGGCATCCCAGGCCCTCGATCTTCTGCTGGAATCCGCCCTGGCCACACTAGGCTGCATCGGAAAGAAGCGAAGGGAAGACATTTCTCCTGTGCGGTTCCTTCTGGGGTGAGACAAGCCCTTCCTCCCGGAAGGACCTCAGTCTTTCCCGTGAGAGGAGAGCACTGGGGACTGGTCGACATAAGCAAGTCCTGTTTCACCACAACACCAAAGCTGTGGACCCCGGGAGGCGCACCCGCACGCGACCTCGGAAAGGAACCTCACACGTCTCAACGGTGTTGTGGAAAAATGTCAGTGACACCTTAGAAAGTGCTAAAGGGCACTGGAAGAAGGGGACTGTTAGCAAAACTAAACACTGGGAGACCCAGAATTACGATGGTGGAAATAAGAAAACAGAGAGGGAGAAACTGCTCAGAGGAGCGTGGAGAAGCACATGTCCTGCCCCAATGCCCCATGCTGTCCCCGGTCCAGAGCTGTCCCCTGCTTCCGGCTCAGTCACTCAGGCTCTGCACCCCTCCCGAACAAACTCCTGCACGTGGAAAGAGTCTCCCCCACACCTCGTTGTCCAATATTCGCTTAGAAACATGATGCAATTTCAATTTACTTCTATGAACTTAAAGTTTTATACCCATGAAACAGCTTTTTATTTTTAGAATGCTACCTTTATAAGGATGGTAGAATGTCCATTAAAAAATCAGTTTATTTCCCAAACTAGTCAGTGACTTCTAATGTGTTTGAAAGTTTGTTTAAATTATCTGACAGCCAATGAGAATTCAGATCATAACAAACAGCCACCAGTTATTTTTTTAAAAATCTTAAATGATCGTCTCGCCCCATGTAGGCTACTTGATTTCAGTATGATGATGCCTGAAGCATTTTTACAAAAGCAGTAATAAACCATATTCGTTTTTACAGGAGCTTTAGATTTGTCTGTATTGCAAGAAATCATACATTGTATATGTAAGGTTTTTGGCTGGCTCACCTCCATTAAGAGCTCTGCACTGATATTTAGAGAGCTACTGTTCACCTCACAACAGGTACAGAATCCTGAGAAGCTTGTGAAAAACAGAAATACCTGAAGGTGTTTATTTGACCAACCCTCCTCCACTGCTGGTCCACAGCTACTGCCATGGAGAGAGACCCCCTGACACCAGCAGCCCTGCCATGGCTCCAGTCACTTCTGCTCCACTCCAGTTCCTCTATGCCCCGCTCGGTCATCTGCACACTTGCAAGGACAGCTGCTGGCCTACATCTTCCCCACGGGCTCAGTCTTGCTGCATTTGGTGCTGGGGAGAGTGCTGGCCAGCTGGTGGTTGGTCTGCTGGATGTTATTGTAGCTATTGCGGAAATCTGAGTCCCTTTTCTGAACATGCAACCTGCTCTTGGAACATTATGTTTTCCCAGACACACCCAGTTTGTAAAGAATTGCATAAAGATGTTATTCAATAACAGCCAATACCTGAGTTCTTTAGGAATTCCTGCAAGTATTGATAATGTGCCCATACATCACCCTAGCAGTTAACTATTAAATAAGTGGACATTAAATACAATGTCCATATTTACATATGTTCATATCTAATTTACGCTGGTGGGTTCTACTTTCTATTTACTCCCATCTTCTTACTTATGTCTCTGTTGAGTATGAAGAAGCAATTAAGCAAACCTAATTTTCCAAAGTCAAAGGGTTTTTATTTAATTCTGTGGTAATCCTTCCAAAAATACAGCAGGCTGTGCAGTGTGGGATGGAGAAGATGAAGAAAGATCAGGAGAAACAGAGTCAGGTCTCAGGGCAGACACAGCCTTGCCACACAGTCTAATCCCTGAAGTCTAAGTGGGGGGACTCATTTGCCACATGGAATCTGCTATGGTCTGAATGTTTGTGTCCCCCAAAATTCCTGTGTTGAAATCCTAATCCCCACGGAGACAGGACTTGGAGGTGGCACCTGTGGAAGGTGATTAGGTCACGAGGCTGAAGCCCTCAGGATGGGATTAGTGCCCTTACGAAAGAAGCTCCTGAGAGATCCTCACCACTTCTGCCACTGAGGACACAATGAGAACACTCCATCTATACCCAGGATGTAGCCCTGACCAGACGCTGAACCTGCCACACCTTGACCTCAGACTTCCAGCCTCCAGACTGCGAGCAATAAATTTCTGTTGACTGTAGCCCACCCAGCTTAAGGCATTTTATTATATCAACCCAAATGGATTCAGTATCTAAACTGTCCAATTGCCTCAGAAGATGGTCAGGGGGAGCTAAGGGAATAATCGTGAGTGTATTTAGAAAGAAGGATGAAGTCTCTTGCAAAATTGAGAGACTATTTAAGATACTACAAATAATACAATCTTTTAGGCATTGCAATAAAATTATACTCTAAATGCAAATGTTTTTAGTTACAGTAAATCTATCTTTAGACAAGAAGATTTAGTTCATTTTTGTTAGGTGATGCACTTTGGTAATTAAATGGCAAAACTCTCAGAAAACTAGGAATAGAGAAATACCTTCTCTGATAAAAAATATCTCATTTTTTAAAAAAGCCTATAGCTAACATTATACTTAATGATAAAACAAGGAATGCTTGCACTTTAGGATTGGAAATAATCTCATCTCTTCCTTTTATAATTATACTGCAAGTTCTGGACAATGCAATGAACATAAGAACAAGAAAGCCATAAGGATTGAAAAGAAAGATGCAGAACTATCTTTAATCACACATGACATAATTAAGTGAAAAAATCCTAAAGCATCTACAAAGAAAAATGCTATAGAATTAATCAGTGAATATAGCAAGTTTTGAAGGTACAAAGTCAATATAAAATCACCTGTGTTTTTATATACTACCAATGAAGACTTGGAAAAAAATTCAAATGCCATATGCTATAACATCGGAAACATAAACTACTCAGAAATAAATTTATGAAAAGATGTGCAAGCCACTGAAAACTGAAAAGCATTGCTGAGAAACATTAAAGAAAACCTCAATAAATGGAGATACATACCAAGTTAATGGATGAGAAGACTCAGTAATGTTATAATTTTAATCCCCCCAAATTGATTTGTGGATCCAACAAAATTCCTATTAGAATCCGAGGAAGCTCTTTAGTAGAAATGGATATTTTGGTTCTAAAATGTGTACGGAAATGGAAAGAACCTAAAATGTTCAAAGCTTTCTTCCAAAAGAACAAAGTTAGAGAACTAGCATGACATTATTTGAAAAGTTAACATAAAGCCAGTTATTCAGACAGTATGTTAGTAGAATAAGGTAAGTAGCTAAGTGTTTTATGGAGAAGAATAAAGAGTTCATAAATATACTCGAAAATATGTGTTTAAGAGCCAACTCACATCACAGAGAAAGCTTTACTTGAGATAAATTAGAGAGCTAAGCATAAAAGCTAAAAATATAAGGACTCCAAAAGAGAACATAGGAGAATGGCCTTTTGACACTGGTTGGACAAAGATCTTCAGGGCAGTCACAGAAAGCACTAACCACAAAAAAAAATTCAGTAAATTGGACTTCATTAAAATTTAAAATTCACACTTACCAAAAAACATATGAATCAGGTAAAAGACAAGCCACAAACTAGGAGAAGGTCTTTCTAGCACGTATGTCTGAGAGAGATTCTAGACTACGTAAATAACGCCTACAAGTCCACACAAAAGACAAGAACACGAATTTGGCAAAGATTTGAACAGACACTTCAAAATGAAAGATACACGATTGAACAATAAGCACTTGAAAAAAAATCAACATCATTAGCCACAAGGAAAATGCAAATTAAAACCACGATGAGACATCACCGCACACCTGCTAGAACGGTCCAAGGTAAAGACACTAACCCCAAGCGCTGGCAGGCCGTGGAATGCTGGAGAGCTCATGCACTGCCTTCAGGAGTGCAAAATGGTACAGCCACCTTGGAATCCTTTGCAGGCATTTACCCAGGAGTAACTAAAGCACACATTTGCAAAATGACTAGTAGCAGAACACGATGTTATCTTTATAACAGCCCCAAACTGGAAAAAGACAAACGTCCATTAATTGGAAAGCAAATAAACCAATGTTGCATATGCATACCATGTACAGTGACACACGTAAATTACAGAGAATGGGTAAGACACATAACAATAAGAACAAGTCTCAAACTGTTAAACTGACTGAAAAAAAGAAAGAAACCAAGGGATACATCATGCCCTTAACTCTGGAACGGGTAAAAGTGACATGTGGAGATGGGAGTCAGACACAGTTGCCTGTGTGCGGGAGGTGGCATCGACTGGGAGAGGCTGGGAGCTTTCCAGAGGGACGGATGTGCTGTCTGTCCTGATGGGAGCATGACTAACACGGGCCTGTGCGTTTACCAAAGCTTGCTCCCTGGACACTACCAACTGCATCTCACTCTGCGCAAATATCCTCAACAAACAAATCAGTGTCTATACGAGCCATGAAAGTTATTCCAATAAGTAAAAAACAGGAATTCTGAGAGATGAGAAAACAGTGGTTACATTTTAATCAGCAACATGTTGTTTCTTTTTTGAAATGTGTTACCATGGATACTATCTCAGAGTCAATGATATACAGAAACACATGAAAAAGACATAGTTGATGTCCCTGGAAACAGTGTTTAATGAGTGCATATTCTTTTCTTTCTTTTTTCTTTTATTTATCATGGCTTGGTGTTCCACTGTATGCATACTCTATTAAGCAAAGGAATCTTGCAAGAAACAGCCACGCTTGCCAGGTTTGACACACATGCAAGTGCAGCTCTGCTCATCGCAACACTTCTGGGCCTTGAAGTGCTGATTTATGGGCAAGAGAAGGTTTTCATTAGGAAGTGAATAAGGCCACCAGAACATGCCATATCTGTGCAGGTGCACGTCCAAAGGGCCTGGATCAATGTCGGTGTGACTCTGCTCTGTAAGAAAACCTCGCGTGGAGGCAGTGCTCACGTGCAGTCCAATGGGTAACGTGCGGCACCATCTCGCGGCCGTCTGCCTTCCATGCTGTCTCGGTTTCCTTGGGGAGCGTGTGGGGACCTGCTGCAATTTCCTCTGCTGCCCGTCCCCCCAGTTTTCAAAGGCCCATCACACGCTCTGATGTGTGTGGACCAGGGTCTGCTTACCCCTCCGGGCCTCTGCCCAGTCCCGGTCACTGCTGCGGCCACAGCCTAGAAGGCAGAAAGAGCATTGTTCCCTGCTACTGAAAGACTCCCAAAGTGGGTAGTCAGTCAGTTCAGGGAGACCCTCCCAAGGAACAGCGAGACCACGAAGACGGATGCAAACAGCAAGAGGTTTATTTGAACACACGGGTACCCGGGCGACACAGTCTTTTGGAAGACTGGCGCGCCGAGTGAAGCTCCTGGGTCCTTTTTATAGCAAAAAGCGCGGGTACAGAAGCGAGAAGCGAGTTTAATTGGTCAGTTCAAATAAGGCCTGGGGTGAGCTTCGGTTATGTGGGAGTCCTTGAAACAGCTGAGGGGCACCCTGGAAACTGGTGGGAGTCCTTGAAACAGCTGAGGGGCACCCTGGAAACTGTTGGGAGTCCTTGAAACAGCTGAGGGGCACCCTGGAAACTGTTGGGAGTCCTTGAAACAGCTGAGGGGCACCCTGGAAACTGTTGGGAGTCCTTGAAACAGCTGAGGGGCACTCTTGAAACTTTAACTGACTTGTCTATTTCTGGGAACTATCCGCCCTTTGCCTCGGGCCGGGGCCCAGGTGCATAACCACAGATATCCTGTTCGTTATCTGGTCTCAACCTCAGGCTGTACTTTTCCTATGCTAGGGACTTTTAACCAGGGTAATGTTTTGTGCCTTGCAAAATGGCGTTACTACGGCTAGCTTAAAAAGTTCTTTCTTCATTCCCCCATTTCTTTTGTGGATAGCTCTAATCTTAGAGCGGAGTTAAAAGTTATTTTCATTATCTATAGTCTGATATTTTTGTCTAAGAACCAGGACTTTAATTGTACTTATTCTATCATTGATGAATTGGACTAACCTGTTGATGACACAGGGCCCCAGAATGAGCAACAGAAGAAGGAGTACTAGGGGCCCGGCGATGGTTGATAGTAGGGTAGTGAACCAAGGGGAGCTATTGAACCAACCTTCAAACCAGTTTTGATCTTTTTGGCGCTCTAACTGTCTTTTATCTAGTCTTTGTTTGAGTTTGGCCATGGTGTCTCGTATCACACCTGAATGGTCTACATAAAAACAGCACTCCTCTCTGAGGGCCGCGCAGAGGCCTCCCTCTCTTAAAAACAGTAAGTCAAGGCCTCGCCTATTTTGGAGTACTACCTCAGATAGAGAAGTCAATGAGTCCTCTAACTTGCTGACTGAATCCTGGAGGGCCCGGAGGTCAGTGTCCATGGCAGTCTGGAGCTCGGTTAGGCCCCGCTGGAGGTCTATAGGTCCTTTAATCAGAGCAGCCGAGCCGGTACCTATACCTGCCACAATTCCCAGTAGGACAGCTAGGGTAAGTGTGAGAGGTTCTCTCTTAAACCTGGGATGAGGGTTGTCATAGGCCTGCAACAAAGTTTCTTCAGGATGGTAATAGATGCGAGGAATCAGCTGAACCTGGACACAGAAATCCTTAGACTGATTAAAAACTGAGAGGGAAACGCAAGGGGTGAGACCGGTGCTGCAAGCCCACCAGCTATGGTTGGAGGGGAGAAGGTACTGATGGTCCCCGGAGGAATTGATGGATAGGGTCTGGTTGCAAAGATGTTGATGGGTAGAAGGTATTGTTCCTATACATAACCCTTGTCCTGTGACCTCTGTGAGAGTAAGCTTTCCCTGGGTCCCCCAACGGCAACTCTCGGCGCTGGTATAATTGGCCTCTCCCAAAAAGGCTATTCCTTCATAGTAGGGGGGGCTTATGGCCAGACAGAGCCAGCAATGCTCTGTGGCGTTCGGGTTGGTGGCATTTAGAGCTAGGAAGGCCCCCTGTACAAGACCAAAGAGCCTGTCACCCGTGGTGGGGGGTAGAGTGCCTGGTGATAGGAGGCTCTGTGTAGCAGTGCTCCTTTGTGCCGCGGGGGGTTGCCTGCTAGTCATTGGGTACAGCTTGTTGCTAGGAGGTCCCTGTTCTGCAAGGACGGGGTCGGGGCCCACTGCCACAGTTGGCATATTGGTGATATCTAGGCGAATGGTGAACAGTACACCTGGATCGTTTCCCGTCAAATAGAACCTTAGTCCCCAGGTTCTTCCTTGTGCCCAATCTCTGGAATTTTTTCCTTTCTCTGTGAATTTTATTTTAAGGGGGTTACACCAGCCGGTGTTGTCACAGTTTTTACTGCTATCATTACGTTCTACAGTTATGAGGTCCCATGAGGAACTAGGTCCCCAGTAGACTGTCCCCGTGGTTTCACAACCCCATTCTTTGCAATATAGGGATTCCAGCCCTCCGCACCTTCTAGCTTCTGAAAGGGTCCGGCCATCCCGGGGGCACACGTAGAAGGGGGAAGCGGCAAGCCTGTTTCTAGCTCGGGGATAGCTGCACCCTGGGACCCCCCAGGTGATCTGATTATAAGCTTTTGTGTAGTCTGAATCAGGGGGTCTGATCTGGGCCTAGCCCGATGCTATGTATCCCGGGATATCCCAGGTCTCAATACCCGCCGCCAGGGCACATACATCAGGTTTAAGATCGGGCCACCAAGTCCAAGGCGGCTGGGTAGCCTGTTTGGTCCAGACAACTTCTCCAGTTTGGGACAGTACCTTCCAGGTGAGGATCACAGGCCGGTGGGGGTTCTTACCCGGTGGACTCATTTTTCCGCCGCCGAATACGCAGCTTAAGAGGATGATCAGTCCTTTCCAGCTCCCAGGTCTCGTTTGGTGCCGGGGGTGGTGCAGGCTTGAGATGGGAAGCATGGACCCAGGCAGCGATGCCATCAACTTTTACTGCGGTCGGGGTGGTCAGCAATACCAGATACGGGCCTTTCCACCGAGGCTCAAGGTTGCTGGGTCGATGGCGTCTGACCAGCACTCGGTCTCCGACCTGGAACGGGTGGGGGACAGCTATGGTACCGGGCTGATATGTCTCTTTGATCTGGTCCCAAATCTGGGTCTTCACAACTTCTAGAGCCTTTAAGTGGGTAAATAAGACAGGGAGAAAATTATCATCGGGACCCAGTGTTTCTCCCAACTCAAGTATGGGGGGGGGTCCCCCGTAGAGGATTTCATAGGGAGTTAGACCGAACTGGCCAGGGGTATTCCTGGCTCTGAACAGCGCTAAGGGAAGGAGGGCCACCCAGTCTTTTCCACCGGTCTCTAAGGCCAATTTAGTTAAGGTCTCTTTGATGGTTCTATTCATTCTCTCTACTTGACCTGAGCTCTGGGGCCTATACGCACAATGTAATTTCCAATTTATCCCCAGTTGTGTGGCTAGTCCCTGGCTTACCTGAGCAACAAAGGCTGGGCCATTATCTGACCCGATCACCTTAGGGATCCCGAAACGGGGCAGGATTTCTTCTAGTATCTTTTTACATACAGTCAGGGCCGTTTCCGTTTTGGTAGGAAAAGCTTCTACCCATCCAGAGAAAGTATCTACAAATACTAGCAGATACTTGTTTCTATACCGGCCAGGCTTTACCTCTGTAAAGTCTACTTCCCAGTATACGCCGGGTCGATCTCCCCGTTGTCTTTTTCCGGTCTCTCGGTAGGTGGTAGCCGCATTAGTCATGGCGCAAGCTGGACACCGATTGGCGACTTCTTGAACAGTGGACCGGAGGTTCGGGATGGAGAGGCTGGTGCGGCTTGCCAGTTGAAGGAGCTTTTCTGGTCCTAAGTGTGTTAGCTGATGTAACCGCTGAATGAATTCTTTTCCCTGGTCAGGAGTGAGCTCTCTTGGCTTGGTCCTAGCTTGAGCAGGCTCGATTGGCTCTTGAAGCTTTGTAGTTTTTGTTAGCACCTTGACCGACAGGGCGGCTTGTTTTGCAGCCTCGTCGGCCCTCCGGTTCCCGGCCGCCACAGGGTTATTTCCTCTCTGGTGGCCTGGGCAGTGGATAATGGCGACCTGCTTAGGGAGGTAAATGGCCTCTAGCAGAGCCAGAATTTCTTGTTTATTTTTAATGTCTTTTCCAGCAGAAGTGAGCAGTCCCCTCTGTTTATATATTGCCCCATGAATGTGAGCAGTGGCAAAAGCATACCTGCTGTCCGTGTAGATGTTGATGTTTTTTCCTTCGGCTAGGCGTAATGCCTGCGTCAAGGCTATTAGCTCGGCCTTCTGGGCTGATGTCCCTTCTGGCAGGCTGCTTGCCCATACCGTCCGTTTGCCATCTACGATGGCGGCCCCTGCTTTCTTCTTACCTTCCGCAATGAAGCTGCTACCGTCTATATACCAGGCAGGCACTCCGGGCAATGGCTGGTCCTTCAGGTCCCGTCGAGTCCCAGCTTCTTCAGCAAGGATTTCTGAGCATTGGTGTACTGGGGTGGATTCTGACTCGACTGGTAGTAGGGTAGCTGGGTTCAGGACAGCAGGGGGCGCGAAAGATATTCTTTCGTTTAGCAGCAAACTCTGGTAATGAGTCATTCTGGCATTGGTCATCCACCGATTGGGGGGCTGCCGCACGATACTTTCGAGGCTGTGGGAAGCAATCACAGTCACATTTTGCCCCAAGGTTAACTTATCAGCGTCTTTGAGGAGGAGTGCCACTGCAGCAACCGCTTTTAGGCAGGTTGGCCACCCACTGGCCACTGGATCCAGTTTTTTTGATAGATAAGCTACTGGCCGTCGCCATGGTCCTAGGGTCTGAGTAAGCACTCCTCGGGCTACACCGGCTCTTTCATCTACGTACAGAGTAAATGATTTGGTGAGGTCTGGGAGAGCCAAGGCGGGGGCAGACAGCAAGGCTTTTTTTATGTGGTCAAAAGCCTTTTGATGCTCCTCGGTCCAGGTAAAAGGAATGTTTTCCCTTGTCAGGGGGTACAAGGGTGCAGCCAGGGAAGCAAACCCAGGAATCCAGAGCCTGCAGAATCCGGCAGTACCCAGAAATTCGCGGACCTGCCTGGGGGTTGTGGGAGTAGGGATCTTCATAACTGTAGCTTTCCGGGCCGGGGTCAGCCATCTTTTTCCCCCTTTGAGCAGGTACCCCAAATAGGTGACCTCTTTCTGGCATAACTGGGCCTTTTTAGCTGATACCCGGTACCCCAACTTACTCAGTTCCTGCAAGAGCTTTTGTGTCCCTCTTTTGCAGCCTTCATATGTGGGAGCTGCCACTAGGAGGTCGTCCACATATTGGAGTAATATGACCTGGGGGTTGAGAGCCCTAAAAGGAGCTAAATCTCGGTGGAGGGCCTCGTCGAAGAGAGTGGGAGAATTTTTGAACCCCTGTGGCAGCCGTGTCCAGGTCAGCTGACCTGTGTTACCTTTTTCTGGGTCTCTCCACTCGAACGCGAACAGTGGCTGGCTGTTGGGGTGTAGTCTGAGGCAAAAAAAGGCATCCTTGAGATCCAGGACTGAGTACCAAGTGTGACTAGGCGGAAGGGAACTCAGGAGGCTGTATGGATTTGGGACCGTGGGATGAATGTCTTGCACCCTTTTGTTAATTTCTCTCAAGTCTTGGACTGGCCGATAGTCATTGGTCCCTGGCTTTTTTACTGGTAGCAGAGGGGTGTTCCAGGGCGATTGGCAGGGCACTAAGACCCCTAGGTCTAAGAACCTTTGGATGTGGGGTCTGATGCCTTCCCGGGCTTCTTTAGTCATTGGATACTGTCGGACGGCCACCGGTGAGGCACCTGATTTCAGCTCTACTACTACTGGTGGGACGTTATTGGCCAGTCCCATACCTGTCTTTTCTGCCCATACGGTGGGAAAAAGTTGGAGCCAGGATGGGTCGATGGAGGGAGAGGCCGGCTTTTCATACAGCCGGTATTCTTCTTCTAGGTTTAGGACCAGGCACATGGTAGAGTGATCTCCCCATGTTACTTGTGGGCCCTCTGTGGAAAACTGGATTTGAGCCTTTAGTTTGGTCAGGATGTCCCGGCCCAACAGAGGAGCAGGGCACTCAGGTATGACCAAAAAGGAATGGGTCACTTGCCTATGTCCGACCCTTAAAAGTCTCTGAGTGGTCCAGGGGTAGACTTTGCTGCCGGTCGCTCCTACTACGACTGTCCGCCTGGACCCTACCTTCCCCATGGGTTGGGTCAGCACCGAATGTTCAGCCCCGGTATCGACCAGAAACTCGATGGGGGTCCCCTCCACTGTCAATGTTACCCTAGGTTCGGGGAGGGGGTCCGAACCCCGACTCCCCTAGTCATCTAGGGATAGAACCTTGGCTTCTCTGATGTTCTTTTTCCGGGGACATTCTCTTGCCCAGTGACCCTTCTCTTTACAGTACGCGCATTGGTCTTTGTCTAGAGGGGGTCTTCCATCCCTAGGTGTTTTCTTTGCCCGGTTGCTCAGGTTCCCTGTCTGCCTATCTCTAGACCCTCTTTCACCTACCACTGCGGCCAAAATCCTAGTTAAATTTTTTTCTTGGCGTTTATCACGCCGCCTCTCTCTCTCTTCTGTCTCTTTTTTTTCTCTTTCCTGTCTTTCTTCTTCTGTTTCTCTCTTGTGGTACACCTTTTCTGCCTCCTTTACTAAGTCTTGTAAGGAAAGGTCTTGGAGCCCCTCTAGTCTTTGTAACCTTTTTTTAATGTCTGGGGCTGACTGGCCGATGAAGGCCATTGTGACCGCAGCCTGCTGCCCCTCAGAAGAGGGTTCAAACGGAGTGTACCTTCTATAGGCCTCCATTAGGCGTTCTAAGAAAACCGAAGGGGGTTCTGCCGGTCCCTGCAAGACCTCTCTTACCTTGGCCAAATTGGTGGGGCGCCGGGCTGCCCCTTTGAGACCTGCCACTAGAGTCCGGCGGTAGACCAGAAGACGCTCCCTACCTTCGGCCGTGTTGTAATCCCATTGAGGTCGATTGAGGGGGAAAGCCTCATTAATGAGGTTCTCGAGTTGTGTAGGGGCCCCGTTATCCCCGAGAACGTTCTTGCGGGCCTCCAGAAGAATCCTTTCTCGCTCTTCAGTGGTGAAGAGGATCTGGAGTAGCTGTTGGCAATCGTCCCAAGTGGGCTGGTGAGAGAACATAAGGGACTCAAGAAGTCCCGTGAGACCTGCTGGTTTTTCAGAAAAAGAAGGATGGTTAGACTTCCAATTGTAAAGATCTGCTGAGGAAAAAGGCCAATACTGCAAAGGGACCAAGCCATTTGGCTCAGCTGGGGGCCCTATGGCTCGGAGGGGCAAAGCTACGGTGGAGTCAGGACCGGAGCCGTCTCTCGGACTGCGAGGTTGGCGGCTCCTAGTCCCCGCAGCCGGTCCCTCAGGGCTAGGATCACCGGGCGCTCGGCCTGGTGCCGATCTGTTTCCCTGAGGGGCCAGAGGGGGCAGCGGAGCCGCCGGGTAAGGTGGGGGTTCAGAGAGAGAAAATAGGTCATCTGGTGTCGGGAGGACGGGGGGTTGGGGAGGGGCGGAAGGCTTCCTTGTAGGTGGCCTTTGAGTATTTTCTGATCCCGAAACAACAGCGACTTTGCTGGAGGGTGGCACCCAGGGAGGGGGATTCTGGGCGAGGTCTTGCCATACCACGACATAGGCAACCTGGTCCGGGTGTCCTCCGGTCTCCTGAAAAACAATCTTTTTAACTGCAAAAATGACAGAAAGGTCAAAGGTTCCCTCTGGCGGCCAACCTACGCCGAATGTGGGCCACTCAGACGAACAGAAAGTCTGCCATTTTCCTTTTTTGATCTCCATGGACAGATTGTGAGCCCTGGCTTTGACATCTTTCCAATGATCTAGAGTAAGGGAGAGAGGCGTAAGGGCACCTTGCCCCATCTCGAAAATTTCCAATAGGGGAACGACGACGCAAAGACCTATCACAACTAAGACAAAAAGAAACCAGAAACGGCGACGAGACCGAGTGCCGTAGAAATAGAAGAAAGAGTCCGATGGCAGAGCGCGCCTCCCGAGACGCGGTGAGACCAAAACACAATAATCCTCTGCCAAGGGGTCCACCAGGCGTCCCTGGTCCTCCCCTGATCCTGGGACGTCTCCCAGGATTGCCGGGTGGCGAGCCCCCGAACACGTCTGTTCGCTACCCGCACTTCGCTCCCAGAGCGACTAACCCGGAACAAACTGAAACCAAAATGCGCGCACTCAGAAAGACAGTCAGAGTCACAGGATTAGACACAGAAACGAGACACAGAAACGAGACACAGAACGACTGCTGGCCAGCTTACCTCCCGTTGGTGGGTCGGTGGTCCCTGGGTGGGGGTCTCCGATCCCGGACGAGCCCCCAAATGAAAGACTCCCAAAGTGGGTAGTCAGTCAGTTCAGGGAGACCCTCCCAAGGAACAGCGAGACCACGAAGACGGATGCAAACAGCAAGAGGTTTATTTGAACACACGGGTACCCGGGCGACACAGTCTTTTGGAAGACTGGCGCGCCGAGTGAAGCTCCTGGGTCCTTTTTATAGCAAAAAGCGCGGGTACAGAAGCGAGAAGCGAGTTTAATTGGTCAGTTCAAATAAGGCCTGGGGTGAGCTTCGGTTATGTGGGAGTCCTTGAAACAGCTGAGGGGCACCCTGGAAACTGGTGGGAGTCCTTGAAACAGCTGAGGGGCACCCTGGAAACTGTTGGGAGTCCTTGAAACAGCTGAGGGGCACCCTGGAAACTGTTGGGAGTCCTTGAAACAGCTGAGGGGCACCCTGGAAACTGTTGGGAGTCCTTGAAACAGCTGAGGGGCACTCTTGAAACTTTAACTGACTTGTCTATTTCTGGGAACTATCCGCCCTTTGCCTCGGGCCGGGGCCCAGGTGCATAACCACAGATATCCTGTTCGTTATCTGGTCTCAACCTCAGGCTGTACTTTTCCTATGCTAGGGACTTTTAACCAGGGTAATGTTTTGTGCCTTGCAAAATGGCGTTACTACGGCTAGCTTAAAAAGTTCTTTCTTCACTACTGCTGTCACCATGCAGGCCCCTCATGCTCGCTCCCTTCCGCTTGTCCCCACTCAGGACCACTGCACCCTTTTCCAGGAGTAAGAAGATCACGTCACTGCCGGCTGCCTCCTGTCTCCCCATGGAGGCTGTGTTCTTCCCTGTGCCTGTGAACCTGCTGTGCTAGGGGCTCCTTGGCTGGGGACGGTACTTGCTTGAGGCTTGGACCTGCCGTCCTCGCCTCTGCAGCGACTTTGAGAAGAACATCCCCCAGTTTTCTCAGTTGTGCGGAGCAGACCCCAAATGCACGCAGCCTCCAGCCAAGCCTGCGAGACCCACAGATGCCAATAAGCAAGCACAGGCCCTGCCAGTTGCCGCTGGCACGTTCTCAGGAGGCTGTTGTTATGGAGGAACAGCTGTGGGACACCACAGTCTTGCAACCTAAACTTCAGAGCACAAGACCAGCATCTTCTGTTTTTCTTTGTATCTATATGTAGCATTTCCAGAATCCTCTCAACAAATGTACCTAACAAAATCCCCATCTGTCGCTCTTCCAGGCAGTTTGTCACGATCCTCGGTGGAACATGGCCCCAGCCTTTAAGGTGCTGCTGTGGTTTGAACGTCCCCCAAGCTCATGGAGAACTTAATCACCAGTACGGTGTTTGAAAGGTGGGGCCTCGAAGAGACAACTGAATTGCAAGGGCTCTGTCCTCGTGAATGAATTAATCCACTCATGGATTAAAGGGTTAATGAATAAAGGGGTTATCCTGGGTATGGACTGGGGGTGTTATAAAGAGAGTAAGTGAGCACCTAAACGCACGCTTGCTCAGCCATCACCATGTGATACCCTGAGTCTCCATGGGAACCTGCAGAGAGTCCTCGCCAGGAAGAAGGTGCTCACCAGAAGTGCTACCTGGACCTTGCGTTTCCCAGCCTCCAAAACTGTAAGAAATAAATTTCACTTCTTTACAAATTACCCAGTTTCAGGTGTTCTGTTATAAGGACAGAAAACAGACTCATACAGGTGCATTCCATGAACTGATGTCTTCACTGAGCAGGTCTCTGTCCAGCAACCCCGTGTAGGAGGCCCAGGCAGAGCCTGGGGAAGAAGCAGGACAGGGAAAGTCTATGGTAGGAAACGGAGCTGAGGGCAGCTGGGCCAGACTATGCCTGGGCCAGGGCAAGGAATTTCCACATGCAACGGGAAGCCACGTAAGGAGTTTTAAGAGTGCCATGATCATATTTGTGTTTTAAAACTCTGGTAGCATGCTTCTAAACAAAAGAGCAGATCAAGACTATGTCTTTAGTCGCTGCCAAGGATAATGATGGCCTTAGCCAATCTGAGGCTACAAGACCCATACAATATAAAATAACAAATAACACAAACATTAATAAACCAAGATAAAAATACGTAGACAATGGTGCAAGGCAAAAAATGATGAAATGCCATAGCACAGGTGCAGAGCACTGCTGCTCAGTGGGCGGAGGGTCCCCAGTTCACCTACTGGTCCGAGTTTGTGGACCTTGTCAGCTTGCTGAATAAATGTGCAGCTCATACATTTGTCTTGCAAGTTTCAAAATGAATGTAAATGCTACTGGGGTTCATAAAATATAAATTATTTTTAATACTGGAGAGAAGTATAATAGACATACCTTCTTAGCTAGAGGCTAGTAAAAGTGTAACTGCCACCGATAAGCGATGTCCATAAAGTATTTTGAGGTTTAAAAAGAATTTCACATTTAAAAATATCTCAGGGATAGAACAATAAGCAGTTTGTTCAGTAGGATTCCACTTTTAAATGAGCATATGTGTTTCACACGTGGCAGAGGTTGGAGACTGACAGATGATGTTTAGCAGGTGCTGATTGCTAAATCCTTTCTACGTGCCAGCTTATTTAACTGTGCATGAATTCTGTGAGGAAGGATTATTATCATTTACAAATGAGGCGACTGAATCAGAGCAGTCGAGTAACTTTCTCCGTCCAGGCCATACGGGTACCGAGCAGCAGAGACAGGATTTGAACTGAGTTCACCACGGCTCCACTGTCACACTGCAAGCAACTCTTCCAGAGCAGCTACACCCGAATGTTGCAGTTACTTAGTCTTTTTTCTTTCCACCTGTGTTTTCCAAAATTTCCACAACTAGCACAAATTACTTTTGAAGTAAGAACAAGCAAACAATAATAAATGTTTTAAAAAGGTAAGTAACATGGCTCCTTGTGTTCAAAAGGGTGGAGAGTCCTTGACCTCAGCCATTTCCACAAAGCCTTCTGCAGAAGGGAGCCTCAGAGAGGGCGCGGGAGGGGAGGGCTTGAGGACACGGGGACCAGAGGGGGACACACATTCCTGTCAAAAGAGTGGGTTACACTCAGATCAGAAACAGAAACCGCAACGCCATGTCCTGAAGCTGTCCGGGAAGGGCCCTTTGTCCAGATGTCTTCCCTCGCCACTTCTGATTGTCTGATCCATCCTCTTGTAAATGCTCATTGACCTCTAAATCCCAGGCACATCGTCAGTCTCTCTTTCAGTCCAGGCAAGTGTAAGGACATTCTTCTCACACGGAGATAACGACTCATCTCTGGACAGCTGAGGCGACAGTGTTTGGTCCACATCCACTTCACAGGAGCAGTCCGACCAGGTTCCCAGTGCCCCGTCCCCAGGGCCGGCCCACGCCACGTTCCAATGGCTGAAAATCAGCCCTTAGCGACCCCGCCTCTCGTGTGGATCCTTGCCAGTTCCTGTCCTCAATGCCAGCCTCCGTTTCTCTTACGCTGTCATTTCATTGGCCTCCCAGTTCCTCCTCAAAGCCTCCTTTCCAAGCGTGTCCCCCCCCACCTCTCCTTCCTCCAGCCTGTCATCAGAACCTTCTGCATGACTCAGAACTTGTGCACGTCCTCACCCACAGTCACAGCAAAGCAGCCACAGTTAATGACAATTTAACATTTTTCCACTTATAACTGCTGTTAGCAGGATCTTCTGAGACCACAGAGCTGTAACATACAGAAAATCTTCTCTAAAATAGATCTGCAGGATTCGCTCAGCAATAACTGTGAACTGAGCTCCTGCTATGTGCCTGCAGCCAGAGGAATGGGGACAAGCAAGACCGAGAAAGTTCCTCACCCCCTGGAGCTTGAGTTTTAGTGAAGAAAACAGGAAATAAACTTTTAAGCAAAGAAGCGAACAAGACCATCTCAAGAAGGACTCCGTGAAGTGGACCACGTAGCTTTGGCTATTAGGGGGGAGGCGGGGATACGCTGCTTGGCACAGGGTGGTCTGCGAAGGCCTCTGGACGGAAGAGACTCGGAGCTGAGGCTGCAGGAGCTGTGGATGCCAGCTGGTGAGGACAGCCTGCCTCTGCCCAGCGGGGCCTCCTGCATGCAGAGGCCCTAGGTCTGGGAGGAAGGACCTGGGACTGCTTTGAGGCTGCAGGGCCCAAGGTGGAGCGGGGGCTTTCCAGCAGGACCACCCACATCGCTCCATCCAACCTGAATATAAGGGTAAGTGTGTCCACAGATACGTCCGCTGTCAATAACTGTCCTCCCCTTCTTATCAGGGTGGCTTCCAGCTACGGATGTTCACATGTCGATTGCTGTGTAATGATTACATTGACAAAAACCCAGTGGCACCAAAGGAAGACCCTGGCAAGAAACTGACTCAGGCAGTTGCTCCCAAACATCAGCCTGACAGCCACTGGGGGTTGGGGGGCGCCTTTGAAACCACCGACGACAGCCTATCCCCAGGTGAGGCCCAGTGATGTGCGTTTCCCACAAGCTCCCAGACGATGCTGAGGCCAAGCGTGTGTTTCCATCTGTCACGCGTTTCTCCGTATGGGCTTTCATTTTTTCTTAGAATTGATTACTTAAATTTTATACATGTTGTCTTCATCAGTCATGGGACTTTTGTGGTTCTCTTCTTAATTATATGACATTTAAATGAGGGATCAAAGAAGGCAAAAAAATAAAATAAAAATAAATGCCATTTTAGAATTTGATTTACTAGAAAAGGCAGACAGGGTGGGGGGATGGGGAAGTCCTGAAACATAGTTATAATGGAATAAAATTATTCACATGTTTACTTTCAGTAAAGGACCAAAGTGGTATTTTTAAGTTAGTATTGCAGGCTTTGTCTACAAGATGCATAAATTTACAATGAACTATAAATTTAATTCCAAAGGAAGAATTTAAAATCAGTTTTTAAATCTAAGATTATCGCCATAACATTTGCATGCACCGCAGCATGGAACTGGCCATTCTGCATACTCTCCCTCAACACTCCTAATAACAGGATGAGGCACACAATAAAATTGTGTTTTATCAGTGAGGAAACTGAGTCTCAGAAGATGCTGGTGTCTCTCTCAAAATCACAGAGATAGGAGACTCTGTGCGGAATCCAGACTGACAGTAGTGCAAATGAACCCTGTGCTGACCCCCACATCCCACAGCCCATGGGCTGACCTCTGACCCTCACAGCCCATGGGCTGACCCCTGCCCCTCACAGAACATGTGCTGACCTCTGACCCTCACAGCTCATGGGCTGACCCCTGCCCCTCACAGCACACGTGCTGACCTCTGACCCTCACAGCCCATGGGCTGACTCCCACCTCACGCCGTTCAGAGCTGAGCAGCAGTCCTCTAGGAACTCAAGAAATGGCAAACTAGATGCTATGGAAGTCAAATATATATTTCCAAAAAATAAAGGTTTGGCTAAAATGCATGTATCCAGTTTCTTCAGAAAGAAAATAACAAGCACAGGTGTCCTCTCTCATTTACTTCTTCCTGTGTTTATTTCCCATAGCAACAGATCCAGACTTAAACAAACTGTCCATCTATAAGTTATTCCAACTGAAACATGAGTCCTGAGCCCCTGAGGAAGGAGGGGAAACAGCGTCTTCAGCCGGGACAAAGACGAACCACCTCAGAGGGCATCTTACAGCCCCTTGGTGGGGAATGCCAACCCAAACCCACCCTGCCAACATCTCACTCTGTGTCTTTCCTATGTCCCCAGTATCTGCAGAGGGACCCCCATGTCAAAAGCTACCTTTGCTGCCAGTGACAACAGTGCCAGCATCACTCCTGAAAACTCGATTCCAAGTTACTCTTTATTCCATTCTCTCCTTTGCCTCATTTAGTCTAATTCTCCACAGTGCTTCCTGAACCCCCTCCCTCCCCAAAACTGGACCCCCAGGGCCTCCAGCAGCGCGTGCCCACCACAGTGCTGCCCCCTCACACCCACCACCGCAAGGGCTCAGCAAGCCCCAGCAGGTGGCTCTGCTCAACTCAAGAACTGCTGCTGCTGCTTATCAAACTTCCTGATACTGTTACTAGTGAGTGCAATATTCCTCACCTGTGGTCCTGGGGACAGCCACTGAGCCATCTTTTGTATTTACATATGAGACTTAAGGAACGAGCGAAGTGTACACACACAATTGTCCTGTAAAATGTTACTTTTTTTTCCCTTAAAATTCTACACAATTAGGAGACTGGTTCTATTTAAAAGAAGTTAAGGAAAGTAGTCTGATTTTATGTCTGGATGCCTTACAAAAAGAATTGGAATATTTTCCATTTTTCCAAAAAAGCCCCGCATTAACTCCAGTGGTTTCACAAATAACACTGACAGTGACACCTACGTTAAAATATACTGTGATGGTACAAGCCAGTAGCCAGAGGTGGCCACATTTCTTCAAAATAGTTCACTTTGCATGTGGATAAAGGAAAAAGTAGTGGCTTTTTAAAAATTTGGGATGAGTTTAAAGAAAAACAAAAGCAGCATTTTGACACAAATAGCAGATGTTTGGGAACCTTGCACCACACCGCCCAGCCCAGTGAGCTGGACACGCCATGACTTGGGAACGATGAAACCTGGGTTCGAGTCTCACAGACCATGTACTCGGAGGTTGACCCTTAAAGCCTGTCTCTCTATCTGTAGGATGAGAATAACAGCCCCACGTGCACATTATTGAGAGAACTGGATGAAAACCCACAATCGACGCCTATTAGCCTTTCCTGCAGTGGGTGGGAAAGGCACGAATGTCAGAGGTGGCAACCCCGCATCTTATTCTAGGACGGGGTGATCTGTACGTAGGGGTCTTTAACCTTCACAACAAGGAAGAAAAGATACTGCAAACACTGGCCAATCACGCCCTGAAACTCCTCACTACCTCCAGTTCATTGTTGCAGGTGCTCTGCTGAGATAGGACTCAACAGACTCATGAAATGACGTTAGAAAGCAGCTACGTTAGGACAAAACCATTTGGTGTTACAAGAAGTGATTCAGTCCCAGGGCGAGATTCTTCTCCCTTCTTGGAAACACCACAATGGAGTCATTTTTGTTCTAGGGAGAAATTGTTGTTTCTAAAAGGAGCCTGTATGCCTCCAGCCCTGAACCAGGACTGCTCTCTTGCACAAAGGGGAATAGAGGGAAGGTATGTGCTATATTTGCAAGAAAATTGTTCAGAGATGAACAGGCTCAAAAAAAATTACAGCAGAAGGACCTGAGAGATCCTCTACACCAGTCTCCTGCTTCTACAGAGTTTAAAGAAAACAAAGTAACATTTCTACAACAATTTCACCATTAATAACCTCCCGTTCATGACCTCATTCATTATAATTGCTAACATTTCCTGAAGTATGTGCCAGGCACCATTCAGATCACCTTCCATGAGCTACCTAACTAGATGCCCAGCTCATGAGTCACTGTTTTGCAGGGGAGGACACAATGCACGGTAAGATCGCACGGCTGGACCCAGCTTCCCCCGCCCACCCTGCAGAGCCGCTGTAGGGAGCAGGCCCTCGCAGCCAGCGCCCAGGCTTCCGACACCACGTCAGCATTTCTCTCAGGCAATCCTAATCACCTGTGGTGTAGGTGTTACAACCACCCACATTTTACCCCTGAAAACACAGACGTAGGAGACAGGACACAATCCAAATTTTCAAACTCCAGGGTTAATGCTGCTTCCATTTATTCAGTAACCAAAAACTTAGAAAGAGGCCAGCTGTGACCAGGGCAGGTCTTTCCAGAAGCCAGACCCTCAGTCCTGGATCAGCTCAGAGACATGGCGTGACCACCTCCAGATGGCCATATTGCTGTCTGGTCTCAGCCAGTGTTCCATAAATGTGCTGGCCCGAGGCTGAGGTGCGGTTGCACCTGAACTATATCTGTAAGAGAGTGAGCCTCATGAAGACGAAACTGGACCAGGTAGGACAGTCCAGGACGAGGATCCTCTCACCTGGGAGCAAGCACGGACCGTCTGAGCAAGGCTGGGGCTGATCTACAGCGTAGTTTCCATGCGGACTGGCCACATGGAGAAGTTCTGATATTTTCCAATCACTTTCAGCCTGATCACTGGACCCAAAATAACCATCACAATTGAAAGCAGAACATTTTCTATAATTGAGGCAAGAGGGAAAGATGCAAACATCAGCAATTCCAGCGCAGCAAATGCTTAAAGAAATTAGAAGCAGAGAGACACTTCTTACATGTAAAAAGGTGTCGTGGTTGAACTTGGGCCTTAAGATGTCTTTGTGAATTGTGGGTGGGTTTCAATAGGCAAATGGCCATTTCAAACCTCCCAAGACCCAGTGGCTTGAATTCAGCTTCCAGAGGCACTTACTTTTCAGAGAACCTCCAGAATGAGCCCTTCGTTCTCCAGACATGAGTTCCCATGCATGCTTTGGGGGAAAAATTCAAATAACTTGAGCATAGATGTTTGACACTGAGAAGCAAAGTGCTAACTAGGGACATAAATTGTTCTGCATGTTTGGGTCAAAGACAGGTCTCAGGCTGGTGACCTGTGAACACAAGTGACGTTGTCAAAGAAACCCTCTATTTACTTCTGCGCCTCTTCCTCTGTGAAACTTTTCCTAAACCCATTACACTAAGAATTCTTCCATGTTTTCCCCTGTCATCCTAGGGGATTTCGTAGAGGATGAGCTAGTTGATTTGCCTGTGATGCGTCTGTTTCGGGTCCGACGATCAGACCAGCAGCTGTCAAAGTGTGGTCCAGGGATCCCTGGTGGTTACCTTGGTCCTTTCAGGAGATCTGTGAAGTCAGAACCACTTTCATAAATTATCAGGGTGTTCTTCGCCTTCTCACACTCACAAGTGTGGGATCCTGGGTGTGTGCGATGGTGATGAAATCAACGACCAGGTGCCTGACAGGTTGTGTCCTGGTGTGCAAAATCCTCAGCATTGATGCTGTCCATGAACATCGATGGCCCATGGTAAGAAGAGCTCTTCGGGTCCTCAATAAGTCTTAAGTGTATAAAAGGATTCTTATGCCAAAATGTCTGAGAACTGCCGAATTAGACCATAAACTTAGATTATTTGAGGATGAGTGTGTACATTTTAACTGAGCACATGGTGGCATCTCAAATGACAGTAAATCTCTGTCACACTGGTGGTACTCCAGGCTGCTAGCATGGGCCTCGCGGGGTGCTCACACAGCTGTGCGACTTTGGTACATCACGGTCCCCACTTGGCAGGGCAGGAAGTGAAGGTAGGAATGACAACAACCCAAACAAGGCTCAGGGCCAGCAGGGACAGCCGGGCACATGGGCTCGTGCTCAAGAGCCGGCCACCGTCGCCTGTGCCGGGCCAACAGTGGCTGTGCCGGGCCCCTCCGGGCAGCCTGAGAGCGTGAAGGTCCACAGTCACCCTGCTCGAGCACGATCCTGAGGAAGGGACAGAGCGATCGCCATGGAATCGGGCGTCTGTGCTGGAGGGGGAGTCACTGCAGCCGGCTGAGCTCTGCGACCCTGAACAGGACCAAGCCGGGTGCAGCCCGTCCCGTGGTCCGTGCTGTGCAGGACTGTCCTTCATCTCTCGGGTGTTAACAGCCACCACACATGGTCTGCTTGCATTTTCCTTTCTGTGACAATGGGTGACCCTGGGTGTGGCTCTGCCTTCAGGCTTCACAAAGACACCCAGACTCATGAGAAGTTGTCCACCTCCCCCTGCAGAGGCACAGGGATTGCTCCCCGGTGCCCTCCTTATCCAGGCCACTGGCAGAGTCCCCAGGTCCTGTGCAGAGGAGGCTCCACACCCACTGAGCTGCTGAACGCAAACTCACATTCCCAACAGTATTTAGTGTGTCCATAAATGATCACATGTATCTCCACATAAGACTTCATGAGGAGGGGGAGAAAGCTAAGGATGGAAAAATTATTATGAAAGATGTATCAAAAACAAGCATATTTAATGCTCATTTTATAACCTGATTCTACTATAATTTTCAGCCACAGCATAACTGTCTTTAAATGTTTAGCTGCAAATATAAGTGGCTCAGGGGGGACCATATCCTGTGAAAGTTGACACTGGGGGGGGTGTGACTCACCCTTCCCAGAGCTCTGCTCAGTGCGCGTCCCATAAACACGCCCTGTCCGTCCCCCTAGACGTGAGGATCACGTGTAGTTTGACGCTCTTCCTGAGAAGAAGAGAAAAACCTAAAGCAATGTTTTGGCAGAAGCGTTCAAATAGAACAGATTCTAAATATTTAATTTGTACAGATTATCAACGCCACAGAGCACAGCACCCCCGGCATGAAGCCACCTAATAAGGCAACGTTTTTGTTCTGGTTCACACAGGGCGGCCCGCGTCCTCCGCACAGCCCTACACACGTATGTTACATTTAGGGGCTGGCTTTGATTTGGAAAGAGGACCCCCCCCCCCAGCTGTCGAGAGCAGCACCAGGGTGGCATGTGCAAATCTTACAGAGTTCAGGGGGTCAGGGGTCAGAGCAGCTGGGCTAGCGGTGGTGGCGACACCTGCATCTTGTCTGTGGCTCCACACAGGGGGCCACCCACCCGCGACACATGGCACGTTCCCCCAACAACTCTAGCAGAGTGCCCGGGTGCTGCAGGAGCAGCTGGAAGCTCTAACGACTCTGCAGCTGGAACATTACCGGCAAGCATGTCTCCTCACCTTCCCTGAAGGTGTCCAGGCAGGTTTTCACATCCATGAAGGCACTCATGCTGAAACATCTCCACCCTCGCCTGGTGGGAACACATGCTCTCCCATGGCTGCTGTGGCTGTAAGTGACCTCCCCATCTGTGACACGTACAAGTGTGGGCCACATTCCTCTGAGCACTGTCCCTATGTGACAGGCGCCTCACCCCCACCTGCCCCACCCCAGCACTCTGGAGCTTGGCCCCTGCCTTCCATGTGCAGGTAACCCCCAGGTGATTCAGCTGCACACTCAAGTTCACACAGCTCTGGCCCCAGCACCTGGAGCAATGACGTGAAGAGGGGAGTCTCCTATTTAATGAGCAAACACAGGAGCGTCCAAAGCTTCAGATACATGCACTTCCTTCAGCCCAGGGCTTCCAGTAGCCCTCAGGAAATTAATCCCAGGACATAATCACTAACGTATCCCTCACAGAATTGTTTATAATACCAAAATATTAAATACGGTATAAAAATCTACTCTTAAGAAATGGGTTCAGTAAACTATTATATCATACAATGGTGTAAAATAGAATCATAAAAATAATGTTGTATAAAAGTATCACAAATATTACTGTGCATAGGAATCATCTGGAGAACTTATTACAAATTTAAAATTCCTGTGCTCCATCTGACAAGACACAGATTTAGCACAGAGTGCCCAGGACACCGTGTTTTTCCATTAAGTTGAGATGGTTATGTATGGACCACACTTTAAGAAATGCTGCTATGAAATAACATTTGATGACATGGAAAAATGCTCGTGCTATACTACAAAGTATAAAAGAAGATGGTATTAGCACATGCCTGATGGGATACGACATACCCACCAGAGTATGCACTGTGAGGTGTCTCCGGATAGTGAGTTTACAAGATATTTATTTTATTTCTCTTGCTTGCTAATATTTCCTGCAATAAACATTTATGAATTTTGTACTGAGCAAAAAGATGTTTTCAATTGCTATTCTAAGCACAGGGACATTTGTACCCTGGCAGAGCCAACTCTCAGATGTAGGTGGATATAACAACAAAAGTGAGTTGTTGCTACACAACAGCAAGTGTCTTGCTTTGTGCCCCGGTGTTGCAGAGAGGTGTGTGGAATCTGAGACCTTCGCTAGTCCTCTTTCAAAGATAGTCCCTGTACAGCTCAGACAGTTACCGCTGCATCAGTGACAAGCTTCATCACAAGTTACATGCTCTTGCAAAAGATGAAGAAATGAATAGAGAAAAGAAGACTTTTTAAAAAACACACTGTTCTCCAAAACGAGTGTATAAACAGCAGTAAATGCAAGGAGTAGAGATATTTCTCCCTTTTCCATCCACGACAAAGTGCTTAAAATGCCTTTCTTAGTAATTAAAATTATGTTACCTTCAATTTTCCCCTTTCTTCTAATTTTCTTTTTACAAATTCATTTTCATATTATTTGGGGCATGTCTCCCAGATTTGTAAAAGTCCCAAACATCTTTTTAGAAACAACACCCACAACAGATGTTCCAAACCCTCCTCCTATAGAACTTTCCTCAGTATCTCTGTTTTTCTGTCAAAGAGGGGAACTTTTCAAAGGAGCAGAAATATAACCGATATACGATATAGTACTGTGAAAAATTGGCTCCCTCGCAGCTAGGAGTTGAGAATTCATGGTAAGCACCTGTGACCAGATCTGATAATTCTGTCAAGATTCCTTGACAAGAAGTTGCATCTTTTTCAATGCCTTCTTGTACAATATCTAATTTCTCAGTCTCTTACTTCTAATTTTACTCCCGGGCAGCCACTCATCCCATGGCCAATTTCTGAATACTTTTAAGTTTTAAAATCGTTCCAGACCCCAGAAATAGGCTCACACAAATATAGTCAACTGATCTTTCACACAGAGCAAAGGTGATTCAATGGAGAAACAGTATTTTCACAACTGGTGCTGGAACAACTGGACATCCACATGCAAAAAGAAGAAAAAAAATGAATCTAGACACAGAACTTACACACTTCCCCCAAATTAACTCAAAATTGATCGTGGGCCTAAGTGTAAAATGCAAAACAGTATAACTCTTAGAAGATACTGTAAGAGATTTAGATGACCTTGTGTTTGGTGATGACTTTTTAGATACATCAAATGCACAATCCACAAAAAAAATAATTGGTAAGCTGTATTTCATTAAAATTGAAAATTTCTGCTCAAGATACAGTTAAAAGATTAAAAAGACAAGCCTCAGACAAGGAGAAAATATTTACAAAACGCATATCTGATAAAAGACATGCCCCAAATATACAAGGAACACTTAAAACTCAGTGATGAGAAAACAACCCAATTAATCAATTAGACAGTGGCTAACGTTAGGAAGTTGGCACAATTTTCCTATAAACCTAAAACAGCTGTAAACCTGAACTGACACCCCGCCAAACAAGACACACAGATGTCAAATAAGCACTTGGAAAGACAGGCAATATCATAAGTCATCAGGAGATTGCAATTAAAACAATAACAAGACACCACACATACCTGTTAGAAAGGCTAAAATCTAAAAACACCAAGTTCAGGTGAGGTATGGAGCAACGAGAAGTCTCCTTCACTGCTGAAGGGGGTGCAGAACGGTGCAGCCATTCGGGAAGACAGTCGGGCAGCTTCTCGTGAAGCTGAGCACGGTCACAACATCCAGCAATCCTGTTCCTAGGTATTAAAATGGGTTGAAACCTCACGTCCACAAAATCCTGTATATGAATGTTATAGCAACTTGATTCATAATTGCCAAAAGTTGGAAGCCACCAAGATGTCTTTCAAAAGGTCGATAAACTGTGCTACGTGCAGACAATGGAATATTGGGTAGAGCTACAGAAAAATGAGCTGTCAGTCCATGAAAAGACTGCACGATTCCAACTATGTGACATTCAAGAAAAGGCAAAATGAGGGAGACAATGAGAAGATCAGTGGTCACCAGAGGTTGGGATGGGCGAGGGAGGCATGGATAGTGGGCTATTCGGAAGTCCGCAGAAGACTTTCGGGGCAGTGGAACTACTCTGCGTGACGCGGCGATGGTGGATGTATGTCATTACACACTTGTGAAGACCATGGAACGCACACCGCCAACAGTGAACTACCAAATGTAGACGGTGGAAGTGGGTAAGTAATGATGTATCAATATTGGCTCATCACTTGTAACAAACGTAGCACAGTAATGCGAGATGTTAATTGCAGGAGAAACAGGTGAAGGGTAGGGGTGTTAAGGGGGTATGCGGGGACTCTGTTTTCTGCACAATTTTTCTATAAGCCTAAAACAGCTCTAAAAATAAGTCTATCAAATATAAAGTAAAATATTGTTCCAAACCTGAGGAAAAGGCATCAAAAGTTAAATTCTAATACCAGAGACTGACTCGTACCACCTAGGCTCCTAGCATGGCTACGTACTTATCCCCATACAACTGCTATTTGAGCTAATCAAAGTCATTCTGATTTCTCCCCGTGATTTCATTGCTCAAAACTCTAAAACTTCACTTTGTCACCTCTAAAAATAGCTAAAAACATTACAAGATGCATAGGAAACTCGTAAGTATTCAGTATTTTATTAAGCATCTACTAGCTGTTCAACACAGCTGTACAAATTATAAAAAGGCATAAAAAGGATAAAAGGAAGAAATTTTTAAACATAGAGGCTAGGCGACACAAAGAGAAATACATTTAGTAATTTATTTACCAGCATCTTCTTCAACCTGGGATGTCTTATACAGCCATAATTTCACTTATCGTGAAGTTTGGTTGTAACACATTGCTATTTCATAAACAAAAGCAATGGCTTTAGATAAATATTTCAGCACTCATGAGAAAACATAATCATTGAAAAGTGCTTAAAATATTTTTTAAAAAATCTTGAGTTAATAAAATCTCCCTTCCCAACCAAGCATTTTAAAGAAACTTTTCTAATTTTTTTTTAGTTTTAAAAATTGCCTCTAAAATAGAAAGTATCTTGTTCTTCTTGATGTAGAGTCACACCAAAACAGAAGGACAAACTTATTTCTAAGTTTCCAAACAAAAGAGAAAAAATGCCTTTTAGTTAAGAGTAATTTTGGAAAATTTATTTCCCAAGTTGAGTTCAAAAAATTATGAGCAATAAAACCACGAGGTTGGAGAGAATGTCTTTTAGTCTGGGATTTAACTATAAATAAAAATACTGGATCTCTTCTATTGGCTAGTATGTCATCCAGCCTTTTCTACAATGTCTTCCCAAACCATTCATCTAATAGTCATGTGAGTCTTCCGGTGAATTGAACGTACCACAAACTCTACAATTTGCAACGTCTAATTCTGCCTTAGAAGGGTTAAAGCATTAATAATAAAGGCTGAAAATTCCTTTGATGCTTTTTAGCTTAGCTAAAAATTTCAGTTTTGAAAACATATTAAATCTACAAATGTACAAATCAAAGGTAAATCACGTGGTACATGGACTCATTATAAAACCTTTGCTGTGATGTGCTTTATGTAGTATGCATTACTGGAAATTGCACTGGAATCGTGTTCTTCATCAGAGACCCTGCAGCTGTGGATAAATACTCAAGAGCATGCTTGGGTGGCACCAAGAACATTTGAAAGAAACATCCCCACTGGCAAAAGGGACAGACAAATTGCTGTGGCTTCATAGAAACACACACTTTTTAGTCTTAGTTAATGTGAACTGTACTTAGCTGGTTTTCATAAAAATAATAATAATCACTAATTAGAAATAACCATTTTATATAAAATATCTCACTTTTGTCTTTAGCCAGCATTTGGTTTAGTGGAATAAATTTCATTTTAGTTCAAAATAGAAACTGGTATCACAGATTGGTAAGAATACATCCAAATGGCTTTTGCTAGGATTGCTTTATCTATTAGGCTACAAAATCATTCTTATGGCAAAGGAACTTCTCAGCAGAAGAATATCTGGACCTAGAGTGGCTGCAGAGAGAAGGGATGGGGGACAGACCAGGGTCTATTTTACCTCTTTGCTGGGCCTTTTTACTTATAGGGTTTGTTTTCAATGAAAAAAATCCAAAGCCAAGCCACACTGACAGAAATGATTCTATCCTGCTCCTTACAACCCAATTGCATACCCCCCAAATTAATGTGTTGAAGCCTTAACCCCCAACATGACTGTAATCAGAAATAGGACTTTTGTGGAGTTAGTTATGGATAAATGAGGTCATCATAAGGGTAGGACCTGATCACCTATGACCAGTGTCCTTACAGGAAGAGGAAGAGACACCAGGAAAAACCATATGGGGACACAGTGAGAGGACAGTCATCTATAAGTCAAAGAGAGAAGCCTCACAAGGAGCCACCCTGCCTGCACCTTGATTGTGAACTTCCAGTCTCCAGAACAGTGAGAAAATGAATTTCTGTTGTTTAAGGTGCACGGTCTGTGGCGTTTTGTTATGGCAGCCAGAATAGACTAATACACTGTGTCAAATTTTATTTTTGAAGAAAGCTAAAGGAACTTTTCCCTAACTGAAAATGTCCTAAACCAAGATTGTGCACAGGGAATTGTATTTGATACACTCAGGGTTGTCAGGTAAAATACAGATGCCAGGTTAAATTTAAATTTCATATAAGTAAGAAATAATTTTTAATGTTAATAGATCCCATGCAAAATTTACATTTTTAAATTACCATTTCCTCTTATTCTTTCCCCATTCAGAGTCGCTGTTGATGTTATTTTTAATCAGTCTCTCTAGCAGAGACGGCCCTGGTCCCTGCTGCAGGGGACGTCCCTGCTGCAGGGGACAGCCCTGCCCACTCTGAGCCCCCAGGACAGGACTGCATGTGGGCAGAACAGCGCACTCCTGACCAGACAAGACGCTAACTCACAGGCTGGCTGCTCTCAACAGTTTAACCTATCCTACCCGACAGCCCTGAAAGGAAATTCAGAAACTCGCACCCTAGTGATAAACATACAAGATAAACTGAAGCGTCAAGCAGTCACTTGGACCCTCAACTACGGCTTAGGCGAATGGTATTGTTTAATATGTAAAAGGGGATCACAACAGCTACTCACACCTAAAGTGAGGACTGCATGAAAACAGCCCTTCCCTCGGAGCGGCCCGGCCAGGCGGGCCCCAGACATCCGAGAGTGTAAGAAAATGTCAATATTAACTTCAAATCTATCTGTGAGAATACAGAACCTTCAAATGACTTAAATATTGTGTCTTAATGCAGATATGTTAATAAAAATGTACCTGAGTAAGATTTTCCAAATGTCTTTAGAATGACCTCTCCCTGGTTTGCCTTTTCATCTGAAATGCCTGATGTCCTCAGGTCCTTCAGATCTTCCAGTTCTGCTTTTCCACGAACTTTTTGAACTTCCTTCACCTTTTGGCATTAGTCACTAGTGTGATTTTCAGTCAAAAGCTCAGAGAAACACTTGTGTACCAGCATTTCCAGAGACAGAGATGTAGGATGTGGTGTATTGAAGGGGATGGAGGACAGACAGGGTGGAGAGAGCCGAGGAGAACACAGAACCTGCAGGAAACTGCTGAAAACACGCAGGTGGTGTTTGTTTAGGTCAAAGCGATGACTGAACATGTGTTTGGTTATACACATGCACGTGTGCACATACACACACTGCGCTCCTGGGGACTGAGTCAAATTCCTTAGCGATGCACTGACATGTCTTTAAACTCACAGTGCAGCCATCCAGTTCAGCGCGACTGGGGTGATGGGCCGCGCCTGGCAGAGGCCCTCAGCAGTCAGCAGGGCACAAGGGTGAGCTGTACAGACATGATTTCATCAGCTTCGTGAACTTTCTTCTATTCAGAAGGAGGAAGGGCTGGTAAAATTCTTTACTAACCACCTGACATAACTGTGCATTGCTCACAGCTGGGACAGAGTGGCTCTCTGCAAGACAAGACGTGTTTAGAAAAGGGGCCATCGGTGGAGACGCCTGCTGCTGCTGTCCGTAGAGGTGGAAGCAGGGATTCTGGTCTCATTTGCAAAATGACCCTCCATTATTGATGGACCACATCAACTCTCATTTAATCTTCAAGCTAACTGATGAGCAGGCCAAAGACACAGAGTCCCTGTGAAATCTGTTCTATTAAGTTTCATTCTTAAGTGAGAAAAGCAAAAGGAGACATGTCAGTCAGTGCATACTTCAAACCAAATCAGTACTCAAAACAACCCCACGAATTTCATTGCAACAGGTGAATTTTTTCTCAGTGTGTATTAGACGAGATTGGGCATGTTCTGGGTGGGATGGCCACGGGCACTCAGCACACGTGTCCTGTCATTATAACTTCCATGAGATGGATGCTCCAAAACTTGGTTACTTTTGCAACAAACTCACACAGAGAAGATTCTCAAGAAATACCCAGAATCCTCGTTATTTGCAAAGTCCAGTACTGATCTTGGATGTGCACAACTGGAGGTTAATTCCATTCCTATATATGGACTGGACACAGATGGATCCAACCGGGCTGAGTACTGGGGGCTTCCCTGTGAGGTCAGTCTTATCATTACCATTTTTAAGATGAGATGCTGAAACTCAGGGAAGCGAAATGCTTCGATCAGGATTGCACAGCTAAATTTGAGAATCAGCCCAGAGTCCCCCAAACAATGAACACCCTCTGTGCTTTCCAGGGGCCACGCTAGGCTCTAAGCAGGAGCGGCCACAATTCCTGTGTGCCAAAAGGCTCCACGAGACAGACGGCACACGGGGGAAGGAGCATACACGCCTGAGATCCGTTCAGTCCACTGGATTCCCGCATGCAGGAAGGGCGGCGTTCTGGAGCTAGTGCATCCTGATGCGCCTTGTCAACATGCGGGTGCCTACCACTCCCTCCTGCCCTCAGTCCAAAGCCATCCTTCCTGGGTTATACAAGGAGGGAGACGTGGCTTTGCTTGTGGGGTCCTGAGTGGAGACGCTCTTTGTCCTGCTTCTCACATGTGAAGCCCGTCCCTGTGTCTGTGCTGAGCTTCTGCCTGGAGCTATTTGCCAGAAGGTCACTTCTGGGACCATCTCCCCTCCCGAAGCACAGCCTCGCTGGTCGGCAGGCACTTGGGACAGATGCGTCCACAGGTATGTGTACAATTGAGCAACCTCAATACGGTCGCTGCAGATACACCTGCAGGGTGGCCAGGCCACTGGCTGTGGAACTGAACATGCCTGTCTACCTGCAGGCAGCGGGAGGGAGCCAGAATCACAGGTCTGGGCTAAACTCCAGGCTCAGCCAAAGCGTAGATCTGAAAAATGTACTTACCTGTGAGAAGGCAACCCCAAGTGCACAGGGCTATTTTAAGAATTAGGTTATATTATGCATTAGAACACATAGTACCATGTCTGATGCATTATAAGCATATTATGTACACATTATACACATCGTATGTATACTCTATATGTGTGTGTGTGTGTGTGTGTATGTGTGTTCTGTGTACTGTAGCTATATTTCTATAAAGGAAACTATATCCTAGCTCATTACTCAATGGTGAATTGAATCTCATTTACAGTCAGAGAATAAAGTATCAGTCAAATATACTTCCTTGCATGGTGAAAGCGCAGAGGCCTATACATGTACATGTGTGCTGGTGTGTGTTCTCACCAGCTTAGAAGTAATCTGCTTGCTTTCATTATTATTTTCTGTACTTATGTTGAAATGCTGCATCCTGATTATTTAACCACAGTTTGAGTGGGTATTGAAATCTGAAAATTAAATATGATTAAAATTAAAATCCCCTTGTATAATTAGGAAAATTGGATAAATTCAGTTATGCATATTTTAGGTAGATTGATTAATGTTTTTAAATAATATACTTTTACAGTCTACATTTAAGAGGATTTATTTGATTTATTGTAATATTTTCATCTCTTCAAATGACCAAAACTTTATAATTTAAGAATCTAATTTGTATTTTGATGTTTTGTAATGTTATGTTTGAAAAACAGAATGAAAAGGAAAAGCTTAGAAATGAAAACAGAAAACATAATTTATATTATCTTCCCCTAGGGAATGCAATTTAGCGTGATTTAAAGCAGAATCAAAAGATAATTATCTTTTGGCACTAATTTTAATATGTGAAATAAAACAAAAATTATCAACCCTGAATAGAGTAGAAAAATATTTCCACTGAGGGGTTCCATAAAACTGTGGGACGTTGCAAACATCAAGGGTATCTCCGTGGATATAAAACAGAGCTCTTTTTAGTGGTTTGCGGAGGGAGGCACATTTTTCTCCCAAGCAGGAGGAGGGTTTTCACAGATGACAAAACTGGGCCCTCCATGTTTTCTCCCGCTCGCATGCAAAGTTTAAAAGACGGTAAATGCAAAGGCCAGCAAAGCAGGAGGGTCACTGGGGCGGATGGAGGCACGTGTCCCGTGCCCTGACAAGCATTCTCCCCAGGAGGTCTCTGGAGCTCTGCCTCTGGCCCCAGAGGAACACACGAAGAGCCGGGAGGGAGGGAAACCAGACGTGCCGCATCGCCAGCTTCAGATTTAAAATAAGTAACTAAGACTGCAAGTGCCCAGATTCTGCACTATCTGCAAAGCTGCACCTGGTTGTGAGCCTGTGACAAAGAGCTTCAGCCTCATCATGTGCCTGCAGGTGACCACGGGCAGCAGCGTCTGCTAGGGCGGGGCAGATGGGCCGGCTGAGTATGCTGGGTCCCGGGTCAGTGCCCTGCCCGGCCGGTCCTGATGGTGAAGCACCCTGACCCGGGGTGCAGAGTGGGGGAGAACCTCGGCGGTCCCAAACCACCACTGGCTGTGAAGCTGGCCGTGACGAGGCTGGCCCTGCTCACCGTGGCTGTTTCCAACTCCATGGTGTCCCCAGTGGGGAGGAAACATAACGCTGCACACGTCCAGCAGACCCAGACCCGTCCACCCTAGGTCACCATGCTCACGTTTAGGGGGTAGCAGACAGAAACGCCTGCATGCGGCCTCCTCACAGAGAAAAGCCACACTGCCCCCTCTCTTCACATGCTGTGACCCTCACCTTCCCTTCTGACCCCCTGGAGGGGACCCTGGCCTGAGTCCCACCTCCTTCCCTTCACTAGCATCAGACCCTCTAGCACACTTCTTTGTCCATGTGGGGTCCCCAAGCTATAGGCAGCAAAGAGCTCAGCCACCTCCACTCCACACGCTGAGACCCCAGCTTGGCATGTTGTGTCCTTCTATGACTCCCCTGCACCCCCAGCATGTGGGGTGACCGGCTGGACTCAGAGTCTATGGATTTAAGTGTTAGTCACACCCACACATTCCTTCAACCACATGACCGGGCACCACGGCCCGCCAAGTGGACACACGGGACCCACGTGGTGCTGCCTCAGGCTTCAGAAGTCTCCGGGTAGCGTGTGACCAGGCTCAGGAAGAACAGCAGAAGACGAACCTCCCGGAGCCCTCTGCCCTCTAGAGGCGAAGCATCAGACGGGGGCATTCTCCACGTGTGAAGACGCCCGCCCAGCTGCTGGGCCACACTCCCTCGGGAGCACCGTGGGAAGGGGGCAGTCAGAAGTGCCACTGCCAGGACCAGAAGAAGAGTGGCAGCTGGGTGAGTCTGGGGAGCCACGTGTTGCAGCAGCCCTATCGCCCCGACGTCAGTCACCAGAGGACCCCGGACCCCTGGAGCTCTGATATTTGGTGAGAGGTGTGCACACACCAGCAGGCAAGTTTCTCTGACGTGTCACCAACCACTGGGTCTCTCATCTTCATCCGCTAGTGAGTACAGGTCTTGTGGAGGCAGGAAAGAAGATGTCCAATCAAAGAGGAAAACATCTCAGGCCGGCAGGGGACAGTAGACAGGAGGGCGAGCTGGAGCGGGCAGCACAGAGCCGAGCCTGCCACCTGCCCGCTGCACAGACACGAGCTAGGAGACCACCCTGTGCTGCTAAGATCCATTTCTGCTCTTCATCAGGCATTCATTTAGCTTTGCTTTTCCTTGTTGTCACAGGAAAGGTCCTTTCCAAAAATGCCGAGGAGAACTCATGCCCAAGGGAGCAGGTGCCCCTGTGCCAAGAGGATCAGAGTCACAGAAAACCCCAGACAACCGGGCACGGTGGGGCCTGTTTCAGACAGAAGTGAGATGAGCAGAGGACGGGAACTTGTCCCCCGTGACTAAGCACTCTCAATAGCGATCTGCGGGGACCTGGGCAGGGAGTGTTGAGGTGAACGACAGCAGAACAGCGCGTCAGGTGGAGTGGCCTGTTGACTGCCAGCCACCAAATCTGGGTGCCGGCTCAGTGCCCTGAGTGTGGTTCCACGTTTGTCACTTCACTCTGATAGTCAGGTTCCAGGGCGCGCAGGTCCCGGACCCTCTCCTGCCTGAGACAACACCAGCGCAGGCCACCCCATCCCCAGCCCAGCTCCCCTCCATCTCCTCCTCCTGGGGCAGGACGCCCAGGGCCCTGCAGAGCACTTCTAAGTCCCTAGTACAGAAATGTTCTCATCGAAGCTTCTTGAGGTCAAGCACCTACTTTCACTCCTTTTACATTATCTTCAGTGACAGGAAGAATAATTCTCCCACTGCAGGATCCTGCAAAAGACTAGCTAATTGATGGAAATCGAGGCAAGTTCTCTAGCATGGATTTAAGAAATCTGTGCACTTAGAGCAAAAACAACATGATGGCAGTCATCTGGTTCCCAGTGTTTTGTAAAAGATTATGCCACCTGACAATAACATGGTGACAGCAATATGGTTCTCGCCCCATTTCTTTTTTTTTTTTTAATCCATAAAAGGATATGGTGCCTGTTTGCAGGGGAGGGACATCACCCAGATGTAAGTATACACACAGTTAGTTTAAGGATGATTTTTAAATTAACTCTTCTCACCAAATAGTCTTTCTGCCAATACAGAACGAAGCTGGCCTTACACTAGCTATACTCGTTTGTCATGAGCTCTCCTTTCTATGAGTCATGTGCCATGACCGCAAATGGCACCTGCAATGTGAAAACTGTCCACATTTGTGCCTCCCCGTCGTGCAGGGAAGAACCCCTCAGCTGGTATCAAAATGCCATGATCTGATGTTTTTACTCTAGAGAAAATGCTTTTTGTTATGAATGGGTTGCAAAACCCTAAGCACATTGGTTTTGTAATTTGTGAATAGCACTTGTTATTTTGAGATGGTGTTAATATGAGGATACTTCAAAAAGTTTGTGGAAATATAGAACAAAACCATAATACAAATCTTTCCACGAACTTTCTAAAGACCCCTTGTAGCTTTTTCAACAACAACAACAAAAAAAATGCAGTCTCTTCTTTAATATTCTAGATGGGTTTTAAGGGAAATCAGAAATCTGGGAAGCACTTGATGTGCCACAGGGAAAGAGTACAAGTGAGATTTATACTTGTTTAATAAATAGATATATGAGAAATTTTATATAATTAAAAGACAGTAACTTACAAAACTTCATATGTGATAAAAATCTTGTAATCATTTTATGTACCTTCTATGAATAGAACAATATTCAGGACAGTAAAGAAGTTAGCACCCAATTTTATATGAATAGGAAAAATTGAGTAATGTATTCTTAATTAAAAAGCAATTCCAGATTTTACTCATCTATTTAAGGTATATTGATTCACACAGTAAAAGTAATGGTTTTCTTACCAAATGAACCAACAGTAGAATATTTCATTTATATTCAATATTGAATTTCAACCAATATAAGTTCAGCAATTAACTACAGTGGTACTTGGATTATCTCTCTTTTCTAGCTATTTATCCATTTGGTTATTTTTTGTTCATTTGTGTTACTTAGTTTGTTTTAGAAAAAAAAATAATGATACCATCAGAATACCCATGGACACTATGATAGTAAAACTCTTTATTAATTTAATAACTAAATATTTAGTGAGTGGCAATGTGCAGATTTTCATAGTACTTTATTTTTCTTTGCAAGAAAGTCCCTTCTAAAAATGACTATCACTATTGGCTACAAAGCGTATTTGACCACATGCTTACAATGTGAACCCATTATGTGCACCGTGATGCATGGCAGTCATATTCTACATAGGATTTAGTAACAAAACTAATATTGTATTATTTTGGTGTAAACTCATGGGGGAAAGTACTGCTTTTAGCTGATATAACAAAACATCAGAGGAAAAAATGTAATGCATTTCCAATCTGTCCTTTTCCACAAAAGAACATGAAAAAGTACTAATCTCTTTAGACAATTTTTTTAAAATATAGAATAATAAACAAGTCACAAATTATTTATGTTGTGTTAAATAAATGTGCCTATGTCTACTGAAGATGATTATAAGTAAAGTTATCCTTTAAAAATAAAAATTAAATACAAATAAAACTTTTCTGATGTTTAAAATTTCAATGACAACTGTAGTCTTTAGGTTAATCCTATGATTGCCATCTCATTGTTAAAGCTTAATAAATTAAATGCTATTTTTTAATGTCTTAAAGTGCCAACTAGGTCTTTCTTCAGACCCTCAGAAAGAACACATAGCTGGATGGCTGGTATTAAACACAAATATGATCCAGTAATTCTATGCCCCATGTCTATAAATCGACTCAATGTCATCTCCTTGTATTCTACTCATTTAGGCTGATTTAAATCAAATTATGGTGTAGGGTAACTTACATAGACTGAAATTTCCTGAAACATTATTTTCAGTCTGACTAAATATTAAAAGCCTGCTCAGTTTTTACAGGTCAATGATAATTGGCAGGTCATTTAAAGGCTTGAAAATCTAGTGACAGCAAGTAAAAGTGAAACACAAAAATGTACTAAATATGCACTTCTTCCACAAGCTTATTATTAACTGAAACTTAAGCTGCCAAAACCTGAGACGGTTTTCTACTGACAATTAAATCTGCTTCTTTAAAAAATGTGTATTCCAGTGACATTGTGGACAATGATGTTGCATTTGTTTCTAAAATTAAGTTTAGATAGCGCCACATTCCTTCTCTCATGAGAAGCTTTCGAGACCCACCAGTAGAAATGAAACACACCACGTCTTAATTATTTCCCCGTGCACTAATTTGTGCAACGCAGAAACAAATCAAAGAAGAAAACTTTTGAAAAGAGAACAAAATTGAACACAACTCGGTTTCTAAAGTTCATGAGAGAAGCATAGAGGTTACTATCTCTATGCAATAGGGCAAACTTGTCCATAACAGTCATTTCTGAGGCAAAGCATTTTTAATTCTACAAATAGGTTTAAATGTTCCTGTCATTTGTGCACACGTAGCTGATGGTCACAACTTTGAAGTTCTCCCTTTCAGCTCTCAGAGGCCAACAAGGGTGAAGAGGAATTCTCAGTGGTAACAAGGGGAGATAAGCACTTGAGATACAGGGGCTGGAGGTAGGGGTCACGGAGCCTCGTGGGGCGGAAATCACGCAGCAAACACGTGTCAACCCTCTACTGCCCTTTCACGGCCCCGTCGTCACCATGCTGCCTGTGCAGCTGCAGATCGGTAAACATTCCCCCCGCACAGCGTCTGCCTTGGGGCTTTGGGGTAGCTGGTAACGTATCAAGACCCAGGTGTGTCCCCTCAAGAGATCTTCTGTGTTGTTTGTTTTGCTTTGTTTGGGGTCTTTTCGGTAGCTGGCCAGTATAGGGATCCGAACCCTTGGCATCGGTGTTATAACACTGCACTCTGAGCAACTGAGCTCACCGGCCAGCCCCCGATCCTTTTACGGATGTGTTCATAAGGGACCGAGGTAGGTGAAAAGAGAATCAAACCACTCTGAGTATCCTAAACGTTGATAACCCTTTTGATTTTTTGTAAGTGGTTATTCAAAATACACTTTAAAAGAAAGCACCCAACCACAGATGTGGAAGCCTTCCTGTGAAGGCTGCCCTGTGAATGTTTGCGAATCTGTCACTGGAGGCTATCACAGAGCAGTCACGTTGTTACTGACCCTGCGCCCCCTCAGCAGCTGAACTCTTCTACGCTCACACAGCTGCCTTCTTTCCATGAGAACTTATGGCATCTTCATTTGAAAAGGCAAGGGGAGACACAGAGGCAACCAGCTGAGCGCTTAAACGGAAATTACAGGAAGAATCGGTTTTCACCAAACCAGTCAAAATCACTAACCGAAAATGAAGCAACCCCTTACTTTTCTACAAAAGGTTAGAATAGTCTGTTTTAAAAGGTAAACCTTCTGTCAAACACTTTTTTGTAGCAAACGCAATTCACATAATTTTGAAATTTTTAAACTAAATTAGCCAAGTGTTTTGGCATCTCTGAAACTAGGTCAAAATCAAATATTTATTAACAACCATTTCTGTTTTTATACCTAAAACAATAGTTTGTTTGGCATATACAGATAAATCTTTTGACGACTTTAAAAAATTAGAAATGTCAAATTTGTGTTATACATCTAACCTCAAGGAGATAAAACCATTTTCTGGATATTAAATCATTCGTTACAAAGGGCCCCATCTTACCTGAATTCTTATTGGTTTTGTTCTGCCGACTTTTAACTTGTTCAGTCCAAAGGGTAGGGTAGCGTGACGCGATATCTAGTGAACCAGAACAAAACGAGAACCATTTCTAATTCATCATGAAAGCACAAGTTCTTCCATTAAAGATCTCAGCAGGTAGCCTAAAAGCCAGAAACTCAAGACAACAGATAAATACACATAGTAGATTTTAAAAGAAGTAGTTAAAATGATTATATGCATGAGACAAAAGGAAATAACAACATACATTTAAAACTATTATTTTTAGCATATTGATTCTTCATCCAAACATGTATTTACAAGCTATTTGAATCCAGACAGGTCACTATGAAAGAATCAGGTATTGGGAAAAAGTCCAAAGAACATAAATACACCCCCGTGTGGTGAAGATCGTTCTTCATATATTATACAGGGTTTTCACTCAGTTCAAAAATTTAATACAAAGCACAATGTGTAAAATGTAATTTTTGCCTAAAACTTGCCAGAAACATATCTTTTTTAGTAATGTTTAACAAATAAAATTGAATAGTGCCTGACAACAGAGGATCTGATGCAGACCTCTGTGCTCGGACGCCCCTTTGATGAGTGTCATACACATGACCTTAGACAGACGACCTCAGCGTCTGCATCTGTGGGACGGCATTCTGAGCACTCAGCGAATTAGTGCATGTGCTCACATGGCAGAGCACTTAGTGCCGTTGCAAAGCACGATGCAATTTTACATTTTAATCTTTGATTTATTTATACTGTGTATTCTCTGTATTTTGTCTTGAAATTCTTAAGGCATCTGACGTGAGAATTTGTTATACATATGGCAAATACCTAGGACAATTTATTAAAGGTAAATATTGGAAATTTATCCTTGTCCTGACTACTTATAAAAATGTGAGACATGAACAGGGAAAATGGCATACTTTATTGCACCTTTTGAAATAAGCATTTTATAATATCCAAATCTGAAAAATTTTGACTCATGAATTTTGATTTAAAAACCAAACCCTCAGCATTCTGCTACATGAAAGCACGTGGCAATACTTAAAAAAACCCTTGCTCCAAAGTCAGAAGAGAAACAGCGGGTGCCCTCAGGCCACTGGAGGGGCCACGTGCTCCGTATCCCGCTGCTCGCCCACCTGCCTCCCTCTGCAGCCAAGCCCTTGCCTTTGCCACCCCACTTATGCTCACCTTCCTCATCTCCTTGAGGCTGAGTCTCCAGCGCTGGGGCCACGGCATCATCTGAATTCAGAACGGAAAAGATTTGCAAGGAGACTACAATCATGAGAGTAAGTTAAGTAAGTGCACAGACCGACGGATGCCAGGACTCACATGCAGCCCCGCCATCACCCAGACACCACCCATGACCCACACAGTGAACGGGCACTCCTGTGAGCTGCTCCCTTAAAACGCTGCTCGTGGCCAAAACCAAAGTTCCCTGAGCCAGATGTTCAATGTGGCTCTAAACTACTGGAGCCTATGGTGGGCCAAAGGATGATGGGGAGTGAGAGAAATAATACGGATGGGAAAGGAAGCTCAAGTCAGAAAAGTCACGAGTTCAGGTCCCTAGATGTTGTAAGAGAAATCGGCAGGGGTCGGAGGACTGGAAAAGAACTCCATATCCATTGTGTGCAAGACACGCATTTCAAATGAGCAGTCTTTAATCAACTGAAAAGCACACAGAGGGCTCCCTGGTACACTGTAAGGTGAAGTACTCCAGGCGCCGCAGGACGGCAGGTGACCGGGCTCTGAGGTCCTTCTCCAGAAGCTGGGCCCAGCCCGGAGGCTGTTACAAGGCACCAGTGAGGACTCCCAAGAGAACCCCTAATCTTTCACCCAAGCTTGTTCATGCAACTTTGTTAGATTATAATTTCAGGACCAAAAATACAAGAAAGTATGGTGGAGATGAGGGCTGGCCGCAGGGCTTATCTAGTTAACCATTATTCATTACTTTCCCGGTTGTCTGTAGAATAAAAATGAAGTTTCTCATAAGGTTTTTTGGGGAAAAACCAAAAAGGATTTTTTTTAAACTGTCACATTGAACGACCTCCTGAAAAAATTTGCTGTCAAAATACTGATAAAAATGTAGCACCACTTATTTGAAATATTTAAGTGCAACATTGACAGTAACAATCAACCAGGAGTATGTTGCTGTTGAATAGTTTGGAATCTTCTTCCAAAAAATTAAAATGAAATGGGGAACACATTTAAAACATATTTAACATGTTAAGAGTCTTAAAAGAACACCACCCGATGCGCTATTACTGGTGTGCGTTTTTGCTGAGGCCTGAGCAGGTCACCACTCTGGAGCTTCCAGCCCACTCCTCAAGTCAGTAGGTCTTGACTGTGTGTAAACCCGGCCTGGCGAACCATGGGGACAGGCTCCAGAGGACATGGGTGGCGACTGCCTGTGGCTGCCCATCCCCCCCGCCCAGCTCCAGCTCCAGAGGCTGTTCCGTTCTCTGCCTGTGTCCTTCCCTCCCTCCCTCACCGTGACCACTCTCACCTGCACGGCCCTGTGCCCTGAACAGCTCTATGCCAACATAAACCCAGCGCAGCTACTGAACTCAGCCTTAAGGGAGTGAAACAAAATCCACGCAGAGCTGTGTTTTTCAGTTTCCATCTATTAGAGTTTGTTAAAGTTCCCGTTTTTATCTTTAAACCGGCTTTGTTGCTTAATTTCAGGAATCCCCCTGCTATGCACACGTCTGCGGACCAAGGGGGTTCCAGTAGTGGAGACACGTTCTTCCCTTAGATTCATTTCTGTGTCCATATACCAATTCCCCACAGACTTTCTTTCCACAGTGGGTTCAATATGCATCACAATGAACAGGATTAGGTCGATGTTTAGTCATCTGCCAGTTTGTACGTATTCCATGAAAATGTCTTAAAAATACAGACATCTTTCTACAAATTCTTTCAGGGCAGGGGCACAGTTTTAATACATGCTTAAGGAATTGGGCTGACCATAACTCAGGTCTATTTGTCTCTATATTACTTCCGTTTGTTTCTGGTCCATTGTATTATAACCCACTTCAGAAAAAAGAAAAGTGCCCAAGGTTTTGGTACTATAGCATAATTTTGATTCATCTTGTAACTAACTTTTAACTTTAAAAGTGGATGTGAAAGCAGAAATGTGTCCTCGGGACTAAAGTGTGATAACTGAGGAACAGGCACAGAGAGCAGGGTGAGGCCTTTCCTGGGAGCTCCTCACAGGCACGTAGGTTACAGCTGCTGAACAATGGCTTTCAGGGAAATGGCGAACTGTTCTACCTGGTTCTTGTTTTTACCATTCTCAGAGGTAGTGATTGCTGTATGTGGAAAAAGTATCATTCCTTCTCCTAAAGCAGAGGGAGACATCTTTGTCAGGGACCTCAGTGATCACATGAGAAGCCAAATTACTGAACCTCGGAGTTCTCTCCACGGGCACCGACCCAGATTCTCCAGGTGGTACCTAACAATATCTACAGCTGGTCCCAACACAAGCCGAGTCTAAGAAACCCTGATGAGGACCGACCCGATGGGTTTTCCAGCAGAATATATGCCCAACACTTAGCGAGGTAACTGGCAATAGTAAGGGCCGAATCACTGTTTGTTGAATGAATAAAGAGCTAATAAACTGTTTCACCTCTCATTTCAATACTAGGGTATTTTCACTTGAGAGATCACTTTAAGGCATAGATATTGTTAGATGTCACATGTCATCATGGAAATTCATTTTAGGATAGTTACCTGTTTGTCCTGCTCCTTCTCGTTGGGGTAACTTTTCATTTATGGAACCTAAAAGAGTAAAATAAGGAATAAAATTATTTCTGACCATCAAATAGTCAAAATTATGCAAATATTTCATTCCATTTTGATTAATTCACAGTGCTTTGGCACTTTCTAGATAAATTCTGCAAGCTTTCTAATACCCTGAGGTGACATAAAGTCATAGGCCCTAAACTAGGAAACAACAGATTAGTTTTGACTTCTGGTACCAAGTAGTTGAACACGAATGTGAGACCCTTTCACCCAATATATCATAATTTCTTCACCTGAAAAATGCCATAATAACCTTCTTAACATTACTATAATGGGGTGCTGAAGTAAATTAGGTGAAAAAAGGAAGTGTTTCTTAAAATAATAAAAAGTTATCCAACTAAATATAATTAAATGATAATTACTATGCAACTAAAGATATGCAACCGAAGAGAATTAAAAACCCTGGTTTTAGCTTCATTCCAATTCATAGAGAGGAAAATTGAGGAACTGTCTTTTTATAGAGGAGTATGCAAAAATATACTAAGTAATTTGTGACCAAGTAATTTGTGATGAAGATTTTAACATTTATATGATACTGAAAGATTTATAACACAAATATGACGCATCGTTCTTTTCCAATAGATTGAAACGGCTGTATCAAATTTTTTCCCCTTAATCATTATTACAACCAGTCAGAATAATAATAATAATAAAACAGTTCTGTTCAGGGAGTTTATCTACTGATTGGGTTCAGAATGTTCTGTTAAGAATTAATTTGGAATTACCGTAGTCCTATGCCAGATAACGTGTCTCAGCAAAAGCCTCTCAGAGCTTGAAATTTATTGTTTGTTTTTCCAGTTTTGAATATGACATCGAAACACAGACTACCATTTACATTAGAGATACAAACTTTATCATGTTTTTGAGAATGTTGAGAAACATCTTGGAATTGTGACAGTGATGTAGTGAGAAACGTGCAGCGATTCATGGTGGCATAGGACCGCGGATGGCAGAGGACGCCTCAGAGCGTCCCGGACACCACCAACTCCAGAACTGACAGAAGTCACACTAACGTGGCAGTGCTCAGGTACTCACCCAACTCAAGCCAACAGTTTTTCTTAAAGGGGCAAAATACGGCCATTCTGAAGCTCTCCTTTTCAACGGGGACATTCACAGGCAACACCAGCTTCAGGGAAGCTGGACGGGGATCACTCAGCAATGTCCTCAGCGGTTTCTGTTCCAGCACCCGCTGGCCCCACTCACAATGCTGGACACACCAGTCCTCTCCCACCCCGGCTGCATATCCATGAAATAGCTGAAGAATGCACATTTGGAAATCTCATGTTGCTGAAGGATAGAAAGCAGCACGTTCTCCTGGTTCATCGCTTTGAACACATGGTTAGGTGCTTGCTAAATCGAGCCATTTCATTATTTCCCAGCTGCAACAGTTACCATCTGGTGAAACATTACATCGTTTCCAGGCATCAAAACAGAGGATTTTACTTCTACTGAGAACCCCCAGGATACAACCCTGGCCTCGCTGGGTGGCCTTGTCATAAAGCTTTCGGAACCTACGTTTCTTGTTTCTCCCTTTTGTACCACCTCTTTACAAATCCAGATTTCTTAAAGAGCTTAAGTCTCTTAGTCACCGGTTTATTTTTATCATGTGTTCCTGCAATGAGTCAAAAAAATATTTTCTACTTTTGACTGGAAATGATAATAATTCCATAACATTTCTGAATACAGCTTCGCAGGTTTTAGTATTGTGAGTGCAATGTAAATATGCTAAATAATAATAATACTACCCTTGTGAGAGAACTTCTGAATTAAATTAAGATCATATTTTATAATCTGAAGGACAGGACAGTATAAAGTACAGATGTGAAATTTGATTAGGGGCTGAGATCAGAGTACAGCGTTTAAAAGTCGTCCACCTCCACCCGCAGGCAGATTTCTTTTCTGAGCCAACAAACGCCGTGACTGGCCTAGCAGGCCCCTAAATTCAATCAGTATTTTCTTAAATAAATCTATACAAAAATAATTCCATCTTGTTCTTCATACGTAAGAAATAATTTTAAAACAGAACCAGTGTCCCCTGATAACCTGCTACGTGACTCTAACATTGTGCAACCCAAACTTTGGAGGAGGACCTGAGGGAGCACTTATTTCATCTTCCAGTGCCTCAGGACAGAGGACAGACTCCCCCAAACGTTCCTGCCCCAGCCTTCCCTGTCCTCAGCAACTTGGAAAACAGTTCAACGTTGTCACTCTCCATGTGACAATCCAGCTATGAGAGCGGATGTGAATCAGAGCCGGAAGAGCAGTTCTCAACTCCTTCTCTCTGTCGCCTGTGAGCTTCTAGAACGCAGGTGTGAGCTGCACTGTGTAGACAGGCGATGGCTTTGAGGGCTGGGGCGGGGGCTACGCACTCAGGTTCCAACCGTCGGGCCAGACATGAGCGCTGCTAAACGATGCTCTCAGACTCGACCCCGAAGAACACATTGGAATCTCTTCCACTGTGAGATCTCATCCCATTTAAATGCTGTTTTTAAAGGGGTGGATTTTTAGCAATTAGGGTATGCATTTCTGGTGGAGGAAACCACAAAATACAATGTGAGGGAAACGGCTATGGTTTAGGGGAGGAATAATGAGCCATTAAGGCTTGTAGTTCTGAGCACTTGGTTCATATCCAGCTGTGCTCAGCAATAACAACTCGACGCCAAAACAGCCCAGCGGAGGGTGCGGTGTTTTGCTGAAAGAGTTGGTGGTCTGAGGCGAGCTCCTTTCACAAGTACTAACTGCACTTCAAAAACAAACAAGGGGAGGAAGGTCTGTGACACGGGAGGCTGGAGGGGAGGCGGAGGCTGTAACGGGGTCAGCTCTCTGCAGGCGGCGAGCACAGTTCAGCACGCCACGGGAGGGGGGTGCCCTTTCTGGGAATCGCACACCCCGGGGCAGATTCACAACATCAGATGACTTTGCTTCAGGGGCAAGAAAAGAGGGAGAGAGACAGGAAAACGGGGGGAAAAAAGAAAAAATGCGGGCCACGTCCTTGCTGTCTGGACAAGCATTCTCTCTGTAACTGGGTTTTTCATCTTCTAATCAGGACAGTGTGAGGGCGACAGGAAAGACTGTACCAATATAAAAAGAGGGGGCGCTGCAGAGACAGGACAGCACTGGCGGCAGGACAAACATCACCACCCCCAGCTCTGTGACCCGCCTGGGCCACATCCTCACCTCTGACACCTCAGCTTCCTCATCCATGACACCCACGGCCTGTGGCTGCACGGAGCATGCAGTGAGTGCTCATGCAAAGGCTCCCTCTTCACGTGTGTATTTTATATGTGGAGGCTGGACAGAGCCCACTCGAGGGGGCAAAGCTCTCTCCACTCAACCAAGTGGACAAAACCACGGCCAAAACGGGTGGGGCACCGCAGGCCTGCGTCTCCCCAGAGCCTGGCCATCATCACTTTTCATTCGTTCATTCATTCATTCATTCACTCACTCACCCATTCAAAACATCCATCGTGTGCCCACAGACAGTGCAGGGATGCGACACCAAAGAGTTGTCTAGTTTGGGGAGATAGGCATTAAACAGAAATTATTCAAATAATTTATATTATATTTGCATGCACAGCTAATATCTGTATAGGTCTTGCCATGTGTTGGCCACTGCTCTAAGTATTTCACATAATTCAAGCCATTTAATTTAATGCTGTCCACAACCCTATGATGTGTGCCCATTATACAGATGAGGAAATGAAGTCCTGGGTAGGTAAGTAACAGGCCCAAGACTACTTAGTCAGTGGGTGGCAGAGCCAGGGTCCATGTCTGTGTTTTTAGCCCTTGGGGAGCATTCAGAGAGGCCCCTCTGAGGAAGATGGAAGGCCTGAGGAGACTGAAAGAAGTGGACAGTGGAGGCCATATAGAGAGAAGGACACAGCCCATCCAAGGACAGAGCCCACGGCCCCCTCCCAGCTTCTGACACCCCTCTGCAGACTCCCTCTCCATCTGTGCAGGAAGATTCCATTGCTCTGACATGGAGCCCATGTGCAGAAGCCTGAGTGAGTCTCGCCATCTGACCTGAATGCCCGAGTGTGTGTAACCATGAAGGTTCATGGAGCTCTGATTTTGGACACTCTTACCCATCCCTGTTGTGAGCAGACCCAAGGGAGGAAGAAAAGAGGCCAAAAAGGGTCAGGTGGCAAATGACATGGGAAGACAGAGAGGGCTGAGCACAAACGGCCAGGGTAAAGAAGCTCTGTTGCACTCAGAGCTCATGAAAACCAGCTGACCCTGTGCATCACTCCGTCAAAGGGCAGCTCTGAAATGGTGCCAGCAGGAATCCTGTTGGAGAAGCCAGTAAGCAGAGTGGCAGCTGTTTGGGTCTCTATGTTTTAATAAGTCAATATGGCAGGACGCCCACCCACATTACCTCCAAAGGTTGTTGCAAGAAGTAACTCAATAATGTTTGTGTCAAAACAGTTTAGAAAGTGGAAAGTCCAGAGTGTGACATGGACCATGCCTATCTCATTCCACAGGTCCCTGTGGCTATGGGCACTGGCCCCTCCTGCTGTGGCTCCAATGTCCTTACTGATGGGCGTTCTTCATTGGTGCACCTGCAAGACCAGTGCCTGTGTTCAATAAATGTGTATAGTCTTCACCAAGGCAAGGTGGGAGACTGCAGCTTGGTACTGGCAGATCTGGATTCAAAACTAATTCCACATCCACTCTGGACACTGTGATGTTTCTGGTACTGGTAGGTGGCGTGGAGTCAGCTTTAATGAATGACACATCTTTCATGGGTTTTTAAGGATATAAGGGAAAGAAGTAGGTAAGAAATGGTTTTTTACACATAATTGCTTTCTGAGCATAGATGTTTAAGTGTTCTGACTCAGGGATATATGAAATACAGGGAGGAACTAGAGAAGCCTCTGCATTTTTTAATCTTATGCTTCAGTTGACGTGAAGAGCAAGACAGGAAGCACAGGCATTTCATGTAGACCTCTGGGTCGATACTTGGAAGTACAAACTTCACAATTAATGAATATTTCCAACCCAGCATGAACTGAGATGAAGGGTAGAAGTTACTCCCTCCTCCAGGGATTTCCTAAGTTTACGTGCAGGTGTCATTGTGCCACCTGGGATATGACAGTGATGGGAGATCTCAGACCATGCAGCACGTCTTGGATGCTGAGGTCTCCATGGGACATGGTGAGCGCTATCCTGATGTGGGTTGCCTAAGACAGTCAGCAGCAGTAAGACCCCACCAGCAACAGGGCCTATTCATCTGCACCAAGACACCTGCCTCAATGCTTCAGCAGTCCCTGCCAGTGATCCCGAGGCACGCTAAGACTCCAGGGCCAGAGCCTGACCCAAATGGCCTGGTCCCTCTGCTTTTGAAGTTATCATTATTATGCTACTATTATTAACATATTGTCATTATTATTGGCATTGCTTTTTGTCTCCTTCCATCTCTCCTGCCATCAGTGCCTCTAGCACAACCTTGGAGTTGTCGCTTCTCTGTTCTGTGGATGGAGAAACCAGACAGAAGCAATTTGCTTTCACTCGATGGACCTTCATGACACTTAGGGAGCTAGAGGAACACTTCAGTTTCTCTTTCAAAGTGTGAGTGACTTACAAGCATTGGTTTTACTCTTCATGGGTCTTGTTCTGGTTTTGAATAGTTGAGATTCCTGGTTAGAGATGCATCAGACAGAAAGAACGTTCTCAGTTTGTTAGTTTCTGAGTTCAGACCGTGATTATGCCAAATCTGAGGATTTCCTTTTCTAACATTATAAAAGAAGAAATTATGCAAGTCACAAATCGTTCCTTACAGAAGTTGAGAGGTTATTTCTGGATTTGCCTGTCATGAGCATCCACTTTAGCTACGTGCATTCTTTACTTCAGAGTCTAAGTTGTACATATTTTAGAGGCAGGAGAAAACATGCCGCTGCAGCCGTATCACTCTTCCAAAAGAGTCATGCAACATTTTGATAGTTTCTCAAATCTTCCTGACATTTGACTATTGCAGTTGCACACAGAAAAAAAAAAAAAAAAAGGTGCTATAAAAAATTATAGTATTTGTCCAAAAATTAGTAAGAAGGAAAAGTCATGTACTTGTTTTCTAGGCATAGAATATCTCTGGAAGGACACACTCATTATTCTTTAAATGCAGCTATATAAATGAGGGCCATACTTCTAAACGACCTCTTGATTTATTTTAGAAAGTTTTATTAACTATTAGAAAATATGAGAGAAAAAAATCTGTGGACTAGGTATGGCAAAGGACAGTTTATAGAGCACGCTTTTAAATTAATGTAAGGTTCAATTAAATATTAGCCACCAAACTAAACGTACAATAAAAGAGCAGATTATAATAAAAAATGGAAGTATTAGACATAAGAAAGTACTTTTTGTTCCTGAAAGGAAAAGTAATAATAAAAGTAATAAGTATTTTTCCCAAATGGAAAAATAGTAATGCCAAAATATTATCCATCAGATAGTTGAATAATTCAAAATTAAGTCCAAATTAAAAAAGGAAAGAGAAACAGACAGAGGATGGGTGAGTCTCAGGGCCATCATCCTGAGAAGTGCCAAGGACATCCTGCTTGTGGACATGAGGAAACCTGATTCCTGGTCATGCTGGTCAGAACAGGATCCTTTGAGTCTCAGACAGAATGTGAAGTCTCTTGTTAAACATAAAAACCACACCCTGAGGTTTCTTCCTTTAACATTTTACTTAATTAAAAAAAAAAAATCAGTATTAAGCACCTTCAGAAATTTCCACAGTCTGGAACTATTATTAGAAATTTTATAAATTCTTTGTTGCCTGTGTCTAATTACTATTTTATCTCATCATGGACATAAAAAGAACTTTCTCAATGCTAGGAAAATTTTTATAAAAGTGAGCATTATAGGATAAATATAATTGATATATTTTTTTAAAAGTCACTTCATAAGTTTTCAAAATTTCAGATACAATTCATACTTGTATTTTTCCTGAAATCTACATGGAAACTTGATTGCCAACACTACTGTCTCACTGGTTTTCACATCCACCTGAAAAGTGGGCTCAATTTTCAGTGCTTTTCTACCTCTTCTTAAAATTGTTTTTTTTTTTTTTTTTACATCTCCTTGCCAATGTGTATTGAGATATTTTATTTTAATAACTATCATTTTTCAGAAAGAGAACTGTTAATCCTAAAGAAAAAACCATTTTGAGGGAGATCTTTCCAATTCAAGCAAAGCACCTTCAAATTTGCATTTTAGTAATTTTTAGCAAGAATTACTTCAGAGACATTGCAACTACCTTGTTGATTTCAATATTTGGAAATTCAGTTGTTCTGGATATTTCTTTCACATTTTTCAGCTTTGTAGAGTCCTTAACTTAGTGCCAGGGAAATTTATTAATAAAACATGAAAAGTCCAGTTAGCTTCTTTTTATAAAGTGAAATTTTTTGGAAATCATTTAGGACACTCCTTCAAACATGGAGTTCCACCATTTCAGATGGAAGCCAAAACTTTAGGCATTGTAAAAAAATGAAGGAATCCGTCAAATTAATGTAAATAATGTATTGAAAGATTATTCCATCCAACCCAGAGAACCTCTGTCATTTATAACTGGGCCTTCCCTAAACCCAGATTTGGAAATCTCAGGAATAAGCACAATAACACGTTGAACTTTAGAAGGAGAGAACAGGACTGTGGTGACTAGAGGTGGAAGGGAGAAGGGGGCGGGGGACAGAGAGGGGGTGTAATGAGAAATTGGTCAACAGACACAGAGAATGATTCCGGGACTTCAAAAATTAAAACCGAATTATGTATTTTGATGTTATAAAACTTGTCAGGAAATAAATAGGGACAAAACAGATGACGTCCTTTCCTTCCTTACAAATGTGCAAGAAAGGACTTCTTGAACATTTGCTATGGCTCTTCCAGGCTGAGCAAGATCATGCCTTTGCTGGGAACACCCCTTTACCTGCGCTGCGCAGTGCCTGTGCTCGGTCTAGAAAGGACAGGGTGGGGGGAGGCAGGGACCTCAAGACAGGCATCAGTGCCTGTGCTTGTTTCATTTCCATCTCTCTTCCGTAACTTGGAATCTGTAGCTTACTTAAAACACATAACTCAAACTGAGCTACATATGGAGATGCTTTGGATATGGTACTATTAAAAATCCTTGCATGTAGGTTCAGCTTACAGTATCTTAACCCACTTTGTATTCATGCCAGGAATAAGCTCTTGGCCAGGGTGTGCAGTTACAGAAGAGAAATGACATTAGAAACCTGAAGCTATTTCCAAATAACAGAGAATAGGATAGCTACAAAATTCCTCCCTTGGGAAGAAAAGTCCTTTGTTTTTAAGCTCTACTCCTGCCCCCAGCAGCAAAAGTCTTCAAATCATTGGAGAGAAAAAAAGAAACAAAAAAAGGAAGAAACACAAAGAAAATCCCTACAGAATACATATAAATCATGTGTATCTGGAGGGAGACACTTGGGGCCCAACTACCCTTCCCCAGCATAAAGGACATGAAGGAAAGGTTAAGCGAGTGCCCTTCCGTGTACTGTATCTTCTTGGACATTTCTGGTGCAAGAGGCACTCCCTGGCACAAAACCATCTACGGACCCAGCAGGTCTAAATCAACAGGCTCTGGAGCAAGTATAAACCTCCAGCCATGAGCGAGAAACACCTGCTCCCAGACAGGCAAGACGCAAAGTGTATTTGGGAAGCTCAAAGAGCAGCTCTTTGCCCTGAATGCCTCTAAAGGCACGACAGTGTTTACCATCGACGTCACCCCAGCCCCTGCAGGGCACTCCCTTGACCATCCTCTCTTGCCCCTCCTACAACTTACCCAGCAGCAAACATGAGAAGAAAGCCAGGCAGCAGTGTCTATCGCCCTTAAGAGTAAATGGTGGCAATGAGACTGCTCCGCCCCCCCATGCCTGACCAACTTGTCCTTATTTGGGGGGAACCATCTCCTCCACGATGCCTCTCTGGACATTTCTGGACATAGTGAGGGGCTCCCTTCCCCATATCCAAGGCATGCGTACACAGCTTGCCTTGCCCCGCCCGCCTCGTGCCAGCGTCTGCCAGCCTCTCACCAGACTGCCAGCTCCTCGCTGGGCAATGTTCAGTGACAGCCACTGATGAATAAATTAATCAACAGTAAATGAATGGATTTCTTGGGAGTGATGCTAAAGCATGGACGTTCTGTGTGAGTACTAGATTAACAGGATGCTAATTCTATCGTTTACTAAAACAGAAGACTGCTTTCTTAGAAATCTCCTCGTTGTCAAATAACTCACAATCATTACAAAGCAGGTGTTAAAAAGAGTTAAAGGGGCTGGACTTGACAACCCCAGCATTGACTCCTACTGAAGCTCTCTGCCTCTCACACCTTGATCTGCACTCTGAGATCACAGTTGCACTGTCTGGAAAGAAAGATGCGGCAGATCGCTCACCAGTTATAACATCTGTGCTAATTATTCGTTAGCTCCTGATTGACAATCATCAAAAAAGTAGATCGACTTGATTAGAGCTTATGGAAGTAGATGATGGCTCTTTAGATTCACTGTGGAGGTATAACTCATACCTTCTTGTCTTGTAGGGAAAATTGACAGAAGCCAGCCCATGGAATTGACCCCATATCCAGTGCTCAGGACCTGGACAAACTGTCACATGGTTGGAGATTCTTGAAGCTGAGAGTTATGATTGGGAGACACATATCTGAACTCACTATTTCTTGTAAATAAGGAATTGAAGGCCCAATGAATTTAGACGTTGTGTTTGGGGGAGAAATGTGGGATATGAAGACAAAGGGATAGACTTAAATCCCATCTCTGCCACTTACAAGCACAGAGGCCTTGGAGAGTTTCCTCACCTGTAAGATGCCAGGCGTGTCACCCACAACTGAGGCTGCTGGAAGGCACATAGCACACAGCGGGCCTTGTGATCGTCAGGCGTTATCATCAGGGGCTTCTCTGTGGCCTCTGTAACCAGGTCATAGAGAGCGAACCTGCTCTCTCCACCTCTCTAGGGCATCCCGAATGGCAAACACTAACTTTAGTGTCCCCAGGGCCTCATTTCTGTTCTTTCTTCCTGTCCCTTCCCCACAGGGATGCTTCCTTCTCTGGTTTCCCCTCTGCCAGCTTGTAGACATCCAGTGCATTCCCCCTATCAAAATCCTCAGGGAAAGATGCCAGATAAATCAGACAGGTGCACAACTTTAGAGAGAACTTGGGCCATTGTGTTACACCCATATGAAAAAGTACAGAAAACATAAATGGACCACATAATAAATTATCCAGGAGCCATGAGAACAGCGTCCAGGGCAGGAAAAGGAGTCCTCATGTCAGTCCCTCATTCCAATCACAGAATTCTCTCTTTCCTATAAGTGACCATCACCTAACAGTGTGACACCCACCCCCTTGCGGTCTTTGTGGTTTACCCCCCGAGGGTGCATCGCTAGGTGCTAGGGCCGAGCTCCGTCTGCTGTTGAGTTGTGAGGGGTGTGGGCTGTGGTGGCTTCCACCTGGGGCGCGTTAGCAGTGCGGCACCAGTGAGCGAGCAGCAGCTATGCCACGTCCATTGCTGTGCAGTGTCCCATAGCACAGACCCAGCAAGGCAACATTCCTACCAGTTGGATGCCAGCAGGCACAGACGTGTCTCCAGGATCTAGGGTTACGACTAGTGCCGCTGCAAGCAGGCCTGCATCTCCTGCCTCACAGCGAGTGCCTTTCTCCAGGGGCCATGCCTGGGATGGAACGGCTGGGCCCCCGGCTGCTATGTGCAAAGGAACAAGCTGACCCTGCAGGGTGGCAGCAACGCAAAACGGCCGCACAGCGCCCAGGCCTTTTTGCTGTCCTGTCCTTGCCAGTGTATCACACTCAGGTTTTTTCACTTTTGCTCCTCTGGCAGGTGTATGGGGAGTCTCTGTGATTTTAATTTGCATTTCCCTAGTATTTCTACTTTTATGGGTCGTCAGGATTTCCTCCTTTATACAATGCTGCCTGTAAAAGTCTTTTGGCCATTTTTCTGCTAGATTGTCTCATTATCTCATTTTTCCTGTTGATTAATAGGAATTTAGGTATTTTGCATTAATGGCTTAATGACACATACTTGTGAAAGAAAGGAACCCATCACCTCTCAAGGGTATTTCTGAGACAACTGAGAAGGTGGAAGAATTTGGGGGCAGGGCTGTCCTCTACTGCCCTGGAATCATGCCGATAAGTGGCCATCTATTTCCCTCACCACCCATCTGCCTCGTGGTGTGCTTGTGACCCTGATAAAAATACACACATGTACTTCTGAGTGACAGTGATTGTCTATGGCTCATTTTCTGATTTTCAAATTGTTACAGAGCATACTAACATGGTAAGCTTGGTGTGAACTTGAAGGCAAAAGGTATTTATTGAATACTGAAGTTTAACCACCTTTAACAAACTTGAAAATCACCCCCATCACTTACAGGTAGCAGAGAACGCATATTAGCCATATTATGTGTCGGTTGACTTCTCAGTGACGTTCTGAGGATGGACCCAGAGACTGAGCTCCCTGGTGTTTGCAGATAAGAACTTTGGCCAGCTGTGACCATGTTACTAGTCACAATCTCATGCAAACCAGTGCTCCTATGCTCCTACCGCTGTGTTTCTATGCATTGTTTGTGAGGGTTGTGTTGACATCTAGAAAGAAGTTAAGTTACATTATGCAAAAGTTAATCATAAATTCTTTTTGTGTGGGTGTGGGGGGCATGTATACTCAATCCTCCCATAACTCTCCCTTAAATGTGAACATTTTCTCAATGATTCACCACAACTCTATAAAGCTTCCAAAAATGTTCCTAGCACAGACACCTGCTCTCTCCCTCCCACATACTTGCAGATTAAAAGCATGGAATACAGCTGGGGTTAAAGAATTTTTCCATAACTCCCACAGAGTTATGGAATATATTAGTTGCACCAACCAGGTGTAAAATGACACTTGCCAAGAGGACGTTAAGGTGCAGCCACAGAACCACACCACAAAAGTGAAAACCAGCATCCACCTCGCAGAGCACCCCATCTTCTGGGAGAATTTTTTAATCTAGAGCACTTTGCTTCCTCCTCAGCAGCATTTTCCATTTTAAACAAAAGGACAGGATATTCCCACTTCCCTAACTCATTCTTTGGAACACAAAATCAACGTCGGCAGGGAAAAAATGGAGCATTTCTATATGGTAAAATGTTACTGATGCCTGGTTGGAAAACGTGACATGAGTGAACATCACAGTGATTTAATTCCAGAAACAAGGCACTCTTTGGAGATTGTGTAAAATTCAATCGATTTTGCATGTTTTCCTAAGAAAGTTCTTTGGGACACTAAATTTTTCAGAGGATGTCACTAAAGTCACAGAAATAGATATTTCCTCTGTTTTCTCCTTTGTAAAATAAGGCTCAGTCATTGCCAGGCTGACCAAGCCACCGCTGGAGGCCCCTGTCTCCCCTGTGGGAATGAGGGAGGTGCCACAGGCCTCAATCCTGCACCTGTTCCTTCCACCTTCTTCCATCCCATTTCCTTCCCCTTGCCCCTCTCCCCCTCCCTGCCAACTGCTCTGCAACAACATCCTAGAATGTAAAAAATAATATTAATAAAATTACATTTTCTTTAATTTTTTTTTAATTTAAGAAAATTTTTAAAAATAATAATAATAATAAGGCTCAACTTCAGATGCTGCCACATGGATGAGATGAAATGGTAGGTGAACAAATCTTTCAGAGTGAGGGATACTCACAGAAGCTGACTTAAAGATGTTAATTTTTTTCTTTCTTTCTTTCATTTCCTCCATGAATTTGTAGAACTATTAGGTATAAGCATTAGCTTACTAAAATATTTTTTCAACACTTTTTAGGCCTTGGATGACAAAACAGTTTTTAAAAATAAATATATTTTAATTCCACATTATGCATGCCCCATGGCTTTTAAGTGATGACCAGTCCCTTGAAATATTAAGTTTCATGTTACTGTTAATTACAGAGGTCATCACATGGAAACCATAGTAGTTGATGAGTTCTAACCTGTGCCTGGGCTCTGGATGCTCAGAAAATGTCTGAATAAGGAAAATAATTCCCAGTTATAAATGTCTGTCTCTTAAATAGAAAACTAGTCTAAAAGTAAACTTGCAGTGCAAATGGTCCAACATTTTACATGAAAAGATGGGAAAGATGTTTTGTGCTTTATCACTGCTATACGATGATACAGTTTGCCTGTCTTCATATGTGTACTCTAGGAATTCTGATCCTAGAGCATGAGCTGTCTGCACAGAAGGTCTGGCGGGTCTCCCCAACAAATCAATCAAACTTGGGCTGCAGACCATTTTCAAATAAAAATGATCTGAGTCATTTATAGTATTTTTGGTAAAGTATTAATGGAAAAGAGATCATTTTATAGATTATTATCCTGCCAATTTTATGACTGTCAGTACATCGAGTCCTTCTATGACTAATAAAATAACACAAATAAACCATCTGGAAATTGACCTATAAAGAATGGCCCACTTTTTCTTTGAAAACATATACATGAGAAATGAGAAATTTTTGCTTTTTTTGGTCAAAGAAAATATTTTGTCCTTTTTGTTGGTGACTACAGTACTTATGGCTATTATTAAAAGTTAAGATGCACATGTGGTTATCGCCCATCGTGATGCAGGCCTGGGGTATCTTCCTTGGACAAGCCGTCCTCTGGCCATCTGTACACATACATATATCTTTGTTTTTCTCCTCTTAAGAACAATGGCACCATAATATTTTGGGCTTTGTCCAGGGACCTAAACCCATTCCGTTATTGCTCACCTGCCACCTAAACTGAATTTCCTTTTAAGTTATGAGCAAACATAAATAACAATTGGAAGAAACAACAAACTAATTTCCATAGGACATTTCACTCTGAAAGTGAAACCAGACCTACCCGGGCACCTGGGTGTCTTGTGGGCAACGGCGGTGCCACTGATGGGCCTCCCGTTGGGCGCGACGCACCAGCAGTACCCCGTGAAGCTGTGGCACTGCACCTGCAGGAGAGGACACGGCAGGGTGAGCTCGCTGGGCGGCCGGCCGGGCTGCACCTCGCTGTGCACACGGCCCCTGCTTTCTCCAGCATCGTTTCAGACAGAGGCAGCAGGATACACAGAACTTCCCACACAGCTGCATTTGAATACGCAGCAGAAGGAAGAGGGTTGCTCTGGACCACAGGATTTTAGAGATAAAGGGCACTTTTACTGACTGCAACTCTGGTCTGGGCACCTTAGTGTCTAATCCTTACCACCTTCCAGATGTAGCCCAGCCCTCATCTTACAAATGGGGAAACTGAGGCCCAGAGAACTCAGACTTGCTGTCTGTCAGTCGGCCCATGGCAGAGTCAGGGTGGAGACGGGTGTTGGCTGCTGGTGGGTATTCTTTGCAGGGAGACTTGTTTGGTCTCCCCAGCGTCCACCCTGCTGTCTGCGCCATGACCTCCCCCTCACTCTCCCCTGTGGACAGCCACAAGCTGAGCCGGACACTCCTTTAGCTCCAATTTCTCTCCATTTCTCTCTCTCTCATCACTCTCCCAAAGGTCAAATAGTTATTGTGAAAACACATAGAACTCACAGTATCATCTGACAGATCACAGGCAGGTTAAACAGCAGATCCTGCTCTATTTTCTACAAGAACTGCATTACATAGCATTGTATTTTAGGAATTGTTTTTCCTTAATAGGGAGTAATAGCACTGACATAGTCAAAATAGAGACTCGGGTCATGTTCTGGACACTGCCTTCGGCTACTGATGTGGTCACTGGCACGCCATGGGCTTGACTTGGCTCAGCTGCTGTCTGTGAACCCATTGGAGGGATTAAGGTCATGGTGCCACATGACTTTTAGTGTGTGCTTCCCTATGATTAAAATTAAAGTAAAATTAAATGCTAACGAGCCCGGTTAGTGTGGTCTAGTTAGCCACGCTGAGGAGCTGTCCGTGCTCAGTGCACGCACAGTGGAGGCGTGAGTGTCAACTGTGAGCCACACCTGCGCCCGCTCAGGAACCAGCACGCCACTGCTGTGCATGCGAACCAGGCCCGCCATGAATTCACTTCTGTAACACAGACGGGAGACTTCCCCACAGAGGGGTCCTGCCGCCTCTTACAGGTAGCCTTCCTGCCCTCGTTGCCCCTTCCTCCCCCAATCGCCCAGCTGCAGAGCCGCCCAGGCGCGGCAGGTGACCTGACTGTAGGTGCCGTCCTCGTTGCATTCTGGAATGAACACTTGCTGAAATTCCTTCCGGGCTTGCTCCTGGGTATACTTCCTTTCGGCCACACACCTGGACACATCTGTGGGAAAGAACAGGGGCAGAGGAGTGGTTATGCAACGGGAGGTAGACGGAACAGACAGGAATGTTTTAAGATGTGAGCACGTGAGTCACAGTCAAGGGTTGAGAGTGTTGAGGCTGGACGGGGCTTCTGAGGCGACTCGGCTCTCCTGGGCTCTGCACAAGGGCATGTGCCTCATCTGCTGCAATCCTGTTTTTATCCTGATGACAGGCTTGCAGGTGAGAAGAGCAGCATCATTCTCCACAACAAAAGAGTAGGGAAACTGAGGTTCAGCCTACTTATGGGTCAACAGGAGGACCTGGTTCCCTGGACATGAAGAATTGCCAACTGTCTGGCCAGCCACAGACAGGCTCTTCCCAGGTGCAGGGACATTCATCTGAGCTCACCAGGATCAGGTCTAGAACCAAAGTTGGGGCCAGGTCTAGAAATTGCAGTTAAAATAAGACCAGACATAACTGACCAAGGGGGAAGGACTGTTGGGACACTTAAAGGGACAGGGACCTTTCACCCACAGCTGCAAACCAGGGCACCTCCCAGGCTGGGACCTTCTTTGAGAGGAAATCATGGCTCGCCTCTTTTATCTTCATCTCAGTTTCCCAGGATCTCAGACTCAATACTAAGCTTCTACCTCTTCCAACTCCACATGCGAAGTTTGACAATCAAGTACGTAAAAGCAGTCAAATATCCTCAGCGCACTTCGCACTCTGCCCCAGATGTCCATGTGTTCATGTTAAAGTGACTACAGCATTATCATTTAATATAAAGCACAATGTTGCCGCTGCTACTTTGACAGACATCCCCAGGGACCCACAAACTAGTAAAAATGGAAAAGTCTGAAAACATAAAAACATATGTAATCTCACTCTAGAAAAAAATGATGAAATATGGAGACACAAAATCCGTAATGCAAGTAGACACCACGAGCAAAGCTCATCTCTGCTGCCATCTGTACAATCAGACTGGACAAAGGCATTTGAGAACTACAGACTCCACGGCTTACAGATGCTAGCTCCAGACTTCCAGCAAAGCGAGCCAAAGCTGTGAGCCTCACACTAACGAGGGCCGATCTTTCCGTGACCCTGGGATGATAAAACATGCCCTAAGGAGCAGACATTCCACCCTTTTGAGAAGAATGTCCTAATGTTTGCTCCCATGGGCTACACACCCCAGGATCACCACCGCAAGTACATGCTTGACTTCTTTGGACCATCACACAATGTAGCTCATTTGAATTTTAAAAAGTGAAAAAAAAAAAAAATGGCTCTCCCAATTTTTTTAAGTGTTTCCAGATTTAAATAACAAGTGTCCACGTCTTCAGAGAGCTTAAAGGCCCTCTTGACTCCAAGAGACACTTCTTCAAATGCTGTCCACTCCCTGTCTTCAGACAGCTACTTTTTGATGGCCTGGCAGTTAAAACCTGCTGGCTACAAGAAAATGCCATCTGGCCACCATCTCAAGGAGGCTGCCAGTCTCTGACGGTCATGGTGGGCTAAGAATAGGCCCTGCCACTAATGCTTCTTCAAGACCTTTGTGGGACTTATCTGGGGCATTTGTAGATTTACCAGATCGTGTGCTTTGAGCATCGGGGGCCTATGCATCTGAGAAAACACTTCCCCATCCTGCTCAGTGCCTTTCGTCTTATCCTAAATTTTGGCCTGGCCAACCAGCACTCAGCAACATGTGGTTTTAATGCAGTCTGTGTTTTAGCTGAGTAGAAATCATGGCTTTGCTGGATTTCTGTCCTCATTTTTTCGGATAACCTGTGGTTTGACTGTCTAAAAGAAAAAGTGATATGAGTTCCAGCTTGCAAGGTCTCAACTAGGGTACAGATGAAGCTATAAATTATTTCTAATATTTGAACTATTGTGGAACATGCCAAAAAAACCATAAATTTTCCAAACAACTTATGGGCTTCATTCCTGGCTTGGATTTCTTTTACCAACTTCACATTTGCCACTGGTTAGATAGTTCTCAAACCTGCAACTCCTGTGTTTAATAGAATATTAAATTACAAGTTTATGTCTAGTATATTGCAGACTATTCAGTCATAAGAAATAATGAAAACTTAGCAGCATAAACTTACAGAGCATACATAAATCATTCCCCAAAATAAGTCTGTAGTCACCTTGTTAAATAAAAGTGCTAAATGTTGAAGGTCCTATTATGGCACATAGTCCTCCTTGTAATTCCAGATATTTTGTGTTAAATCAGGTACAAGATCTCTACTACTTAGAAGAGTCTGAATAGCAGTCAACCAGTTTAATTCTATTGAAATGCACAAAACCCCTGGAGAATTTGGATTAAAAAATAGTAAGATCTCCCTTGTGTTTTTAGTATCACTTTAAACCATTATATGCTTAATGGATATACATCTTACTAAATTAAATGCTATTCTTTATAAAAATAAAAATATTAAACATACCCTCAAAATTACATTATTTCCAACCTTCCAATTTTTCAATCTCTTTTGAAAGAATGAAATATTCTTCCCTTGGAACTTTATTTACAGGCTATAAATTTCTTCTCATTATGTTTTTACTCTTTATGGTTCTTGTGGTTAAATTAAAAATTCAGCAGATTCCTAATTTTTCAATGGCCTTGTTGAAATTTTACTCTGAAGTTTTTATTTCCAATTGTTTAAAGGTTAAATCCTCAAAACATAAGCAACATAATTTTTTTTTATTATGGTACAACTACACGTAACATAAAATTTACCATTTTAGCCATTTCAAAAGGTACAATTTAGTGGCATTTAGTTAATTCACAGTGCTATGCAATTAGCACCCCTATCTGGTTCCAGAACATTTCACTACCCCAAAAAGAAACCCCACACCCACTTCTCCCTCATCCCAACCTCCAGAACTGTCCATCTACTTTCTGTCTCTGTGGATTTGCTTATCCTGGGTATTTCAGGTAAGTGGAGTCATGTAATATGTGCATGCTTTCCTTCATTTAGTGTCATGTTTTCAAAGTTAATCTATGCTACAGTGTATAACAGAGCTTCACTCCTTTTTATGGCTTAGTAATATTGCATTGTATGGATATACCATGCTTTATTTATCTATTTATCCATTGATGGACACTTGGGTTTTCCCTTCTTTGGGCTACTGTGAATAATGCTGCAATGAACATTCATGAACAAGATTTTGTTTGAACACCTGTTTTCTTCTTTCTGGTACACACCTAGGTGCAGAACTGCTGGGTCGTATGGAGATTCTGTGTCTAACTTACAGAGGAGCTGCCAGACTGTTTCAACAGCAGCTGAACCACTTTATGTTCCAGCCATCATACGACGGGCATTCCAGTGTTGCTCATCCTCACGAATACTTGTGTTGTCTTTTTAAAAAATTGTTATAGCAATTTTACCTAGTGGGTATGGAGTGGAATTATCAAAATGGAAACTACCAAAATGTGATACGCACTATAAAATAGAAGTAAGCAACAATGTTTTATAATGGTTATTTCTGATGGTGCTTTGCTTTTAAACAGGAAGCAAATAATTCCCAAAGTTGTTAAAATCACTCAAAACAGGATTAAGCAATAATTGGAAGAGACAGCTTTGCTGAACACTTTACATGGAAGAATCTTGGAGAAGAGAAATTAAAAGGAACAGTGAAAAGGAGGCTTTGAGTAAGCTTGCTTAAAACGCGGTCATGAAACAGTGACATTTGTAGGTGATCCTGAGCTCAACAGTCCCTGAGCCCAGACAGCTCCTCTTCCAGGCACTCCTGTCTATAACAGAGCAGGGTGACATGAACACGTTCAGCTATAAAAAGATGAATCCAGTCTTCTTTAAACACTTCCTGTTAGTCTTCCAAGATGAGATGCTTTAGTTTACACCAGAGACAGCGCATCAAGACTTCAGTGCTGTTCAGCCAGGTTCCTAGTGCGACGGACCGCGGCCTTTGGGAAATACATAGTTGTTCTCATGGCCCGTTCATGTAACACAGAATGAAAGGCTGGACAGGATGCTTTCTGGTCAGCAGATGCTCTGCCTCTGAACCGAGCATGGTCATTAGACAGTTATGATTACAGTCATGATTGCGGAGACTCTCTGAGGTCAAAAGCAGTTTCATCTCTGTCCTCTAGGGCCTCAGCACAGGGTCTGGCACAGGGGCAGCTGACCCTGAGACGCACGGGTAGAGGGAGACTGTGGCAACCAGATAAAGGATGCAAACTGACCCTTTGTAGTGGCCAGAGAAATGGTAGCCCTGAGAGTGGCATGCCTTTTATTTTTATTGGCATCAAATGAAGGCGCACTCTGTGTTTCAAAAGTTAGAATGTTTTCCCTACCCATCGGTTTTCAGACCAGACTCTGAGCAGGACTGAGAACGCTGTGCTGTGACACTCTTTCACGTGAAGAAAACTTTCTCTGTCATCATGGTATAGATGGATGTGCTGGGAGGAGAGGCCTGTGGAGCTCCAAGAGCTCTCCCCACCTGGCCACCCGCAGCCCCAGCAAGTCCACAGAAACCTCCCGCAGCCACCACTAAAAAGACACTATTTCAGAGCTAGGGGAAAACAGGGACTACATTTTCATTTTAAATAAATATTCTCATTTTAAAGGAAAAAAGGCGGAAACAAAATTATAATAGAAAATCCCTGGGTATATAACTGAGGTTGCCAAATTGTAAAGGAAAACATTAGGTAAACTGCAAACCATTGAAGAATATATTGACGTATTCAGACAATTTTTGCAATATTTATACAAGAAACAACTGATCATAACCATCACCATGATAATTAATAACGGTGATTGTCAGAATCAAAATGTATCAAAATAGGTTATTATGCAAGTGGTCAGCAAATTGTTCTCTGTGAATTTTGACTGTAACCTTCCAGAGGCTCAGAGCCACCTGAGGCTGTGCGGAGAGGCTCTGTAGCTCTTCTACTGAACTATTGCTGTGAGATTATAGTTATTGCTAAAGCAAACACAGAAAAGGTCTTTTATTCTTTTCTTTTTTAACATAACATTCCAGAAATATTCTGTGAGTTTCTGATCATGGCTTGAATATGAGAACAGGGACACTACCTCTTGTTATGTCTACGTTAGCCCATAAAGAGGTACATTTCTAAACATAAGCCTATTAGAACACCATAAAGGAGTTAAGGTAAACACAGTTTGGGTATAGTTTCTGGAAGAGACAGGCACAGATAGGATTAGAAAGTCCTAGGACACTGCCACGTGGAAGGAGAATTTCAGACAGCTGTGTCTGGGGGAGGGACAGAGTCTGGTCCAGATATGGTGTGGACTAGGAACAAGCACCTGGCCCAGGAGGTGTCAGCAGAGAAGAGTCACACACACACTTGCTCTCTCACACTCTCTCTCTCACACACACACATTCATAGATTTCTTTCATGGAAATGCCTGTTTCACTAAAGAAAATGATTGCAGAGATGTTCAAGAGGTGCCACCAACAGGGCACTGGGCACGAGGCCTCAGCACACAACAGACCACGTGGGATGATCATGAAGAAATGGCTTTCCCATGAGGACCAAGATAACAGGCTCTGTCACAGCAAACGAAACTTGGAGGAAAGGCCACTTATGTCAAGATGAAGCCTTCTGCAACACTATTATTTGGTCACTGTACACTTCTATGTATGTATAACTTTGGGGACTTTCATGGGGAAAGAACAAAGGCTCTAAAACCTCATTTTAACATTATATTAACAATAACAACTCATTTATTCATACTCTAGAGGTGCAATCTGGCGGTGTAGTAATTGTGGACTCCCTGCATGTGACATAGCCTTCATGATCACAGAGCTGACAAGTGCAGCAAAGAACAGCAGGTAAATACTGGGAGGCATTGGTCACAGTTGTGAGGAGCCATTGAAAATAGTTGTGAGAAGCCATTGGTCACAGTTGTGAAGAGGCATTGGTCACAGTTGTGAGGAGCCATTGAAAATAGTTGTGAGAAGCCATTGGTCACAGTTGTGAAGAGGCATTGGTCACAGTTGTGAGGAGCCATTGAAAATAGTTGTGAGAAGCCATTGGTCACAGTTGTGAAGAGGCATTGGTCACAGTTGTGAGGAGCCATTGAAAATAGTTGTGAGGAGCCATTGGTCACAGTTGTGAAGAGCCATTGGTCACAGTTGTGAGGAGCCAGGGGTCACAGTTGTGAGGAGCCATTGAAAATAGTTGTGAGTAGGCATTGGTCACAGTTGTGAAGAGGCATTGGTCACAATGTTGTGAGGAGCCATTTGTAATTGTTGTGAGGAGCCATTGGTCACAGTTGTGAGGAGGCATTGGTCACAATGTTGTGAGTAGGCATTGGTCACAGTTGTGAGGAGCCATTGGTCAGAGTTGTGAGGGGCCATTGGTAAGAGTTGTGAGGAGCCATTGATAACAGTAGCAAGGAGCCATTGTCACAGTTTTGAGGAGCCATTGGTCACAGTAGTGAGGAACCATTGGTCACAGTTGTGAGGAGCCATTGGTAACAGTTGTGAGGGGCCATTGGTCACAATGTTCTGAGGAGCCATTGGTCACAGTTGTGAGGAGCCATTGGTCACAATGTTTTGAGGAGCCATTGGTCACAGTTGTGAGGAGCCATTGGTCACAATGCTGTTAGGAGCCATTGGTCACAGTTGTGAGGAGCCATTGGTCACAATGCTGTGAGGAGCCATTGGTCACAGTTGTGAGGAGCCATTGGTCACAATGCTGTTAGGAGCCATTGGTCACAATGTTGTATGGAGCCATTTGTAATTGTTGTGAGGGGCCATAGGTAACAATGCTAAATAGTTCCATTATAAAGCTGTGCTCTTGGAAATCACCACGAAAGTTGCTTTGGTCTTATGTCTGTTCTTTTTCAGAAATCTGTTATAGACATTTTTTCCAGATATCTCAAAATAGTTCCAAGGTTTTCTGGCATTTGACTTCTCTTTCTTTTTCTCTTTTTTTCTTTTTGCTTTTTTATTCATTGCCAGAGATTTTGCTTAAAAGAAAGTCCCAATGGTCTCACATCAAAATAAAAATATTAATGTGTTTGCTGAGTTCTGAAAACAGAAACTCCACAAATTTCTGTGAAAATATGAGAAAAATCCACCTCGACCACTGCAATTCTACTCAAGGTCGATTGTTAGATCATAATATGAAATGCTTAAAACATTTTAATCCAATTTAATTAAATGTGGACTAAAATATTTTAATTGTTGTTTTCAAACTAGTACATCCAAAAGAGAGAGCTCCAAATATTGAAGACAGCAGCAAGCTGGCATTTGCCAGGTGAAGCCATGCCACGCCAGCTCATTTCAACACCAGGAATAATTCAGAAAAACACGATGGCTGCTTGCATTAAGTGACGGGATGTGAGGGGCATTTTAATCTTGTGCTCTCTCGTTTGCCTTCAGGGAAAAATGTTCTCAACCTGGGTTTTGCTGTAGAGTTTGCATTATTTATGCTTTTCCAGAACAGAGGAAGATAGCAGAATCTGACCAGTGGCAGCCATGACCGTGTCTAGGTCACATCCGCATGGGCTTCAGACCTGCTCCTGGCTCAGCTGAGCCATTTCCTAGGGCAGGAAGGCAGGAGGGCAGGTTTTTGGGTGGTCATCAGGGATTGGGTGCATACATGACTGGTAATAGAAACCCACCTGTAGGAAGGACACCATTCCCTGTCCTAGGGTCCTGTTCTTGCTGTGAGCTAGAACCCAGGCAAAAGGGAGACTCCAACTGCAGACTGGGAACACCCTTTTAACGGCAGCCCCCAGCGTGGGACAGACAACTCACCTGTAAGAGGAGAGCTGAGAGCTTAGCTTCTGCGAGCCCAAGCCTGCATCCCCAATCTATAATATCAGAGATGCGTGATGCCCAGTTATTCTGTAAACTATAATCCATGGTTAACAACCTCTCCCTCAACGAGTTTTAATGTTCACCACCCTTATGAGCTGCAGCACCAAATAAACATGATATTCAAGTCTGCAGATTTCTAAGCATTCTTTTGATTTTAATCCTTTTAATTTAGGTTAAATTTACTTTTGTGATGTAGATTTTATTTTTAATTGTTTCCGCTCTCATCACATTCTTGTGTGTCACAAATTTATGACATAAAATTTCTTCAGTGAACCAAATGAGAATTCCAGCTCAGGGAGCTAGGCCGAGCATGGGTCTCGATGCAAACACACACACACTGACAGCAGGAAGGACATCTGTATTTAATCCAGATTTACTCTCCCTGTCCAAAAGGAATCCGACTTTGACCCTGCAGATGGGACAGCAGAGATCTGAAGTTGAATGCTTGGGAGAGGCCACCACAGAAACCCAGGGGGGGGCAGGGAATGGCTCGAGTTTCAGATGTCAGCCCCCAGAGATGGACCGAGGCCCCTGCCTTCATCCAATAAATCCCTCAGATGCTCGTCCTCAAACGCCATGGCTAACCAACACAGACGCGTCATCTGATGTCTTCCTTGTGGCCTTTCAACAGAATACTTGACTGGGATTAACTAAGGGAACATGCCAGAGAAAAGAACATTAAACTCCAAGTATCATGAGATGGTGTCACCTCCACCCCTCCCACAGCACTTGTTTGTACAAGCTAAGACTTCATAAGCAGTTGCTTCCAGAAGCTTCTCTGAAGAGTGCATCATCTGATATCAGATGTGTGTGTATGGTATTCACCACATAGATAAAAAGGAGGGAAGGACAGAGTTCCTGCACTCCATGCACCTCATTCCATGCTGATTTTCAGAATCCCTGACCATGCTGTTTCTGTGTGAAGCACACTGTAAATCACTTTAATCTCTGGACAATTGTCCAGGACACCACTGTCCTCTCTAGTAAAGGGTGTGAGTTATTTGTGGCTGAAAAAAGCGAAATGTGAGACAGAACACCGTTCCTAGTGGGCATGTGTCCCCTTGGTTTGGAAAAATGCTTCTTAAATGAATATTTGATCTCCAGATAAAGGAGTTGAGTTTTTCATTGTCAAATGCAAAGTAACAAATGTCCAGTGTTCAAGCAGGCTTGGGAGGCTGGGGTGGGGTCAGTGATTTGGGGGTCCTGTGTCCACAGTCCCACAATGCAGGTGCCACCAGGCCTTAGTTGGGCAACACCCCTTGCTGTGCCCAGGGGGTGCCCTCTTTTTGCCCACACATATGGCCAGTGCCTCTCTCTGTGAGGTGTGGTGTGTCCCCTGCAGTCCACCTCGAGGAATGTCTGAGGACAGCTGGGCAGAGTGAACACCTAGGAGTCAGTGAAAATGTCACAGGAGGCCATGTCATAGACTAAAAGGAGGCCTGTTAATTTCCAGTCTGTAAGATGTTGTCATGAAATAAAGATTCTTATAGAAGTCCCTGAGTTCTGAGATACCCACACTGCCAGAAATTGTAGAACTGAATCATATGCAGAGAGGAAAACTTTCTGAGAGATTATCTGATAGAGAATAACATCTACTCATTCAATCACATTACACTCAATGAGAAGAAACTTCATTTACCAAATTTACTAATACTAAGTATCACATTGTAACCTGTTGAGATAGATCAGGTTGAAGTAAAGCAATCCTGCGATCTTAGAGTCATATAGAACAAGGCTGCCTTGAGGGTATCAGTTTTCCACTTACATGAGCTAAGGGTGTGTGTGTGTGCACCTCAGTAAATGAATCTGAGGTTTTTCAATCAAGTTTTCACCAAAGAAGTTCAAACTAAAATAGCACACAGTTTACTGAAACCTAAATGCCCACTGAGAAAAAGGCCATAAGGACAAAATAATGATATAGAACAATGGAACTTTAGGTAGATGAGATTCGATGAATTATTTTCTTCTTTCTTCTACTGGTAGCATTGGATATTTAGGGAGAGAAAAACTAATTTTTCATCTCCTGAAAGTCATTTATTTTAAATGGTATGTCTGCTTTCCTGCACTACCACAAAGAAAGCTAGAGCAAGTGTTGCTGTTTCCAAATTTGAAGTTTCAATATATTTTCACTATAGATGGTACATACAGGTGTGTAACAATGAAATAAGTTGAAAAGCTATTAATTTGAATTACATTTATCTCTACTTTTACAGAAATTTTCTATAGAAAGATATTTCATATCTGTGTTTTAAAATTTTTAAACTATTTTTCCACCACAAAGTAAAATTTAATTTGTGAATCATATTGGTTTTGTACAAGAAAAATCAAAAGACCCCATTATTCCCCATTTGGGCTAAAGGTAGAGGAAAGCTCATTCTGGCTGAACCAGTTCCTCAGCGTCAGGAACTCTGGAGGATCAGTGGGCATCAAAGTGCTCACTACCAGCTGTTCCTAAACAGGGCCCGTGCTCCCTCTGGCCCTAAACATGGCTCTCGGGAGTCCCCTGAAGAGCTGCTTCCAACAGGTATTGTAAACCCCGCTCTCTGAGACCCTGATGCTGAGGCCTGGGGTCTGTCCCAGAAGGTGGGCTCTTTAGGAAGCCCTCAGGTGCCGCTGATGCAGCCAGTTCTGGGGCCACACGCTGAGTTGCTCTGCTCCCTCCCCCATGACTACCGAGTTCACTTCAACATCCTTAAACCTTTTGAATGGGGATTTAGGTATGATACTACTGCTGCAGCACATTTATTTAAAGTATGAATCAAATACTTTTTTGTTGCATTCCCTTCCTTGCAAACCCAACAGCATATTGAGGTTAATGAAAAAATGAAAATTACATTGTCCATTCAAAAGTTGCTGATTCCTTCCCTTTGTGTGTCCTTTTTGAAGTCCACCAGGGCTTAAGCAAACACTAAGACTAATCCACAATCAAACTGGTTAATGTGCACCTGGACACACCTGGTCAGAGGCACAGTGCAGGTGGGCAGGGGCAGGGCTGCTTGGCAAGGCTCATGTACATGTTCTCAGCACAGAACAACAATGTATATCTGTGCACGTTGTGTCCACAGCTTCCCATGACTTTCTGCATCCCTCATAGTAAGCATTAACCCTGCAGCTCCCCAGTGTCTTGCTTCACTGCTGTCCCTCCCAGACCCTCCTGCCACTCCTCAGAGGACCCTCTGATCAGCTTCCACCCTGGGGTCTTCATGACTGACTCAGATAAGACAGTAACACTATCATGTGATGAATATCTTAGAAACAGCTTCTGACTATGGAATCAGATGGGACTTTAAACTCTGCAGTACCATTCTGTCCTATAATCTCAGATGTGAAGGAATTTTCCCAGGGACTCTTACTGGAGAGTTTACCTGCCTGCCTAGCTGCTTTGGCTGATGCCTTGGCCTTTCGGTAGCCTTTAAATGCTAAGTGTCCTAAAATAACTTGACTTTGAGCAAATCATGATGGCAGAAAAAATCCTTGATAACCCATAGCCATCGGTCATGGGCAAAGCCACAGGTACATGCTAGAGAAAGTCTAGGCTCCAAGCTGGATATCTGTGGATGCTACACTGAAACACATGCACAGAGAAGGGCTTGTCAGTGAGCAAAGACCACGGCTCCAGACAGAGCTTATGCTGCTCCTCCGCTGGGGAGCATAAATCTGAGCATGATGATTTGTTTATAATGTCAGCAGGAAGAACTCTGAAGCCTAAAATACATGGCAAAATTATCATTGTCATCTGAACAAAGTAACTCAGACCTGTTTACTTATCATTGCACTGCATTGTGAAAGGAAAAACAAATTTATTCAAAGCCTGGTGAAGCACGGGGCTAAGACAACATACTCCTAGTGGTCGTCGGCGTGGTGGTGGTTTAGTTTTGTTTAAGAGGATTGTTAGAGTTAAGAACTAATCAAGGCAGAACATCATCTCAAAGGCGTTTTTAGCCTGTGTGGTCTTTTTTCCTAGATAATGAGAGAAAGAAGGTAAATCTCTTTCTGAAACGACTCTGTTTGTGATTGAAACACCCGTCTCTTTTGCTGAGCCAAACCCTTCATTGATGTGGGAAGCATTTCAATGTTTTGCTCTAAGCATGCTAGTTAACTCTAAATCTGATTTTTAAATCAGGAAAATTGAAAATTACAAGTGTAAAATCAGCACCAAAAAACCCCTACAAATCACTGAAAATCACGGAGGTGCTATTGTACACACTGTTTGCTAAAGTGAGACATGAGAAAGCATTGAAAGAACTAATAAAAAAAAAACTGGTTGGGATACTTTTAGAAGACTTAGGGGAAAAAACTGAAAAACTTAGATATATTTGTTTCTTGATGGCATGTACTAAGAAACAAGAGCATTAAACAAGTAAATATGAAAAACTCTGCTCTTGAAATTCAAGGAAATTACTCTTCTCCCTTACATGCTCTGAAAAAAAAAATTACAAACATGAAATTCTTGAGTGTTTAAATAAAAAACTTCAGCAAATACAAAAATAAAATACACACACATGCATGTTAGTGACTGGCCCGCAGTCTTCTAATGCTGGTCAAACGGCAGCTCACCTTTGCAGTTTCCTCGGTAAGCGACCTCTAACTGTGGGTCCTTGCACTTGGCACGTTGAAATTCACAGCGGGACAAGAAGGTCCTTCCGTCCGATGCACAGAGGGGTTTCTGAGGAGAGCCCGCGCAGTCCAAGCTACAATCTTTGTCTTTATCTTGATCAACTCTCAAAAACTTGAGGGAGAAAAAAAAAAAAAAAAGAAGCCAGAGAAATATAAGGAAATGTTCTGTAGAGCAACAGAAAACAGAAGGCTACCTAAGGCTACTTAATGGTCAGGGGATGAAACCACAAGGACCGGCACCATTCAGTTTTCAGCACTGCCAAAACATCCTGGGAGTGTCTTTAACAGTCATATGGCGTTGTTTCAGAAACCTTGATAATTCAGTGATTCTCTAAGTTGATATCTGATGTCTGATACAAAACGATGTATGAAACCATGTATCTCTGGAAGGGGGTGCACATGTACTCTGTTTTACCTCTAATAGTCAGAGTACCAATGTTTTCCTTTAATGTGTGACTTCATTTGCTAATTTACTTCATAGTCACCCCATTGTGCCACTCTTTTGGAAGGCACAAGTGTCAGGAATGTCCACTTTTTGGAATTGAGAGGTGATCCTTCTTAATCTAAATGGCCCAATACAATTTCATCTACGTTCTCGAGATTCATTCTTATATTCTCTTTTGGAGTACATCATTGCTTTTTGAACAAATATTTGGTGAATAAATGAGTGATCCTGCACCCCAGATTAAGCTCACGAATTTCTATGAAAATGCCTAATACTCCAACCTTACCACACTTCATCTGTAGCATACAAGGTGGCATCCCCCCAGGACCCTCAACGGTGGCTACTGCATGGGACATGCTCCCCAAAAGAGCCCCGATGGCTGCTCCAATGGCTCATGGCTACCTCAGATCTCTGCGCTGGCCTTTAGACTCCCAGAGATGTCTCAGACGCAGACCCTGCAGGCCCCCAAGCCTGTTCTCCTTGTACAGGAGCTGGAGTGTTCTGCCCGCTCCCTGACCTTCCAGTCCTCATTCTGCACCTCCCAGACATCAGTCCCGGTTGGTCTTATGTCAGGGCGGACAAAGCAACAAGCAAGAAGGCGAATCTCAAAATGACGCTTAGGAGGGACTCATCCCACTGGATTCAAGGAGTTGTCCTAAGCCTTCAGTCACTGGAATAGCACCTGTCCTAAAAATTTGTCCTTTCTGACTTATGGAACATTAGCAATGCATTAAATAAAAGAAGAAAAAGAAAAAGGAAATGCAGAGCTGTGGTTATTCTTCATCCAGGGTAGTATGTGGACCCTCTGGGGCATATGTGAACAGGTTTAGTTGCTATGTTCACTCCAGGAACGTTTCTGAAGCTAAAGTGAGTTCTCATCAAAATCACCCATCACCTCACCTCGCCTGAGCTGGAGGGACTCAGCAAAAGCTTAGAGAACCGCATCAACTGATTCCTTCATCAGTAGGGGGAAAAAAAGAATTCCCAAACTCAAGATGCTTCATTCCTTCAAAAGTTAACAGAACTTCCCCCCTCTGAGTTCTGAGTGTCCTAGTTGGCTCTGTTTAAAGATAAGCCAAAAACTGAAGTTGGAATCAACGCCATGGGGGAACAAAAGGTCCCTGGGGAACAGAGTGCCCCTGTGTGGGAACCCCAGCTCTCAGGAGGATTCCATCTGGGCTGGACCTCAGGAAGGTGTGGCCAAGCTAACCTCAGTGGCCATGTCCCAGATTTCTGGGTGGAGGCTGGAGAAGGGTGAGCAGTATCCGGACAGCGGTCAGGCCTTCATCTCGGGGGAGCTCCGGGGCAAAGGAGAGAGCTCGTTTAAACTCCATTCTGAGCAGCAAGCTCCTGCTTTTCCTGAGCATAAGTTCACCTGCTGAAATGACCCGTGCTTATGTCAGCCAGGAGACGAGTGAAAGCAGATCACTGCCTTCTCAGGGTTTGCAGAAAATTTGTGCCTTCACTTAAAAGTGAGCCGAGTGAGTGCATAAATACATCCGACTGAATTCTGCCACAAGGGAGTCTCGACACCCGCTTCTCATCCACCCAAATTACATTTTAATTCTCTGGCAGGGAGAGCGGGCAGTGCCCGGAGGAGTGACCCTTTGAGACGTGGTGGCTATGGAGCCTCATCCACCCTCTGAGGTGTGGCTTTAGTCTTACGGCACCTTCATGTTCGTGCCACTCCTGTTTTCACAGGCTCTTGAGAATTTTGGTAGACGTGGTCTCACAATGCACCACTGGCCAGGGCAGCACAGCTCCATGCCAGACAAAGAAGGGAAAGCAACAGCGAGGGGCACATCTGAACACACGAGGCACCAGCCACGAGCCCCTCAGTTTAGAACAGGAGTGCACCCTATAAACAGCTCTCTTCTACTTCAGATGAAAAAATGAAATAGCCTAAATCCTGTAATTTTTATGTGTAAGCAGTGGTCTGTTTGCATTTCTTGAAACCCAAGTGAGGAAATGCTGAGGACTTAGGTAAGACATTGTAATTACCATTTTCTCCAAATGGAAAGAGACAGCCTCTACATTTTTTATTAAAAAAAGAAAAGCCTAACCCAACATGCAGGCATTTGGAATTTGACCATAATTCTTGATAATCCAGTGATGTAGAACCAACAATGCAAGTCTTCTTTCTCAGAAATAAGAGAACACACTCAATGCACATGTCTCTCCCCTCCCCATTTTTAATAGCAATTAAATTCCAAGAGAGACAGTGCATGGAAGAAAATAAGCCGTCAACTAAGCTATATTCTTATAAACAGAGACCATGAAAAAATAAAATATTCTTATTCTAAGGAATTTATTACTTATTAAAAGAACTTTAATAAGTTTAAACAAGACCCTTTAGAGGGTCTTCAAACTTATTCAAAATAAATGGTACTTTGCCACACTTAGAATAAAATCAGAATAAAATCAGCTGGACCTTGTACAACTTTTAAAAAGAAGACCTCAGAATTACAGGGATTTCACATTTCTTCTTATTCTCACAAAGCAGTGCTGTTTGCACAGGTGCGAGCAAGCAAGTTGTAAGACCATGCAGAGGGTGCACAGAAAGTATCTTTGTGAATGTCGGGGAGCTCACGCATTAGAAGATCAGTAGGTCAAACACAAATGGATCAAAGACATCATCTATGTTTTTCTTAATAAATGCATGGGTTTAACCCAGAAGAAAAAGGCTCAACAAACTCCAGCCATTTAAAAAACAGGTTAAAACAGTCTTCAAAGCTTAACATGGATGAATTTTCCCACTGTAATATTGATTAAAAACTTATTTTTACTGTTCATGATATGGAATAACATTAAGAAAATTTTACCTCTGAAATACATGATTCCATAGCTATAAGATTCACGAAAGCAGGCACTTTGTAAGTAACAGCCAGCTGGAAAGAGAAGATAACTTCCAGTGGGTTTGCTTACTCTAAGGAGGGGTGCACAAATGAGATTAAGCAGAAGACAGCAGTGCACTGGCCATGCAGGCAGCTCTGCCTGTTCCAGGGAATAAATATTTTTGAAATATTATTCAATATTATTTCAAATAATAGGGGGGACAGATGGAAAAATGGTTACAAACTCAAGCCTGTTTAAAGAGTGTTTTTTCTGTTTGCAAGTCTGGGCTTTCTCAGGTTTCAGGAAAGAATTCCTTACTCTTTTAGTAAAAAAGGAAAACCTAAATCTATGATGAAAATGTGAAAACTGTTTTTTAGAGCCTGCAATCCGAAGCTTTAATGTTAAAGTGAAGCACAAAGTGGGATGTTTTCTCCCAGAGACACTGCATTTCATTCATTCATCCATCCATCCATCCATTTATCCATCCATCCATCCATCCATCCATCCATCTGTCCATCCATCCATTCATCCATCCATCCATTCATTCATCCACCCATCCATTCTTCATCCATCCATCCATTCATTCATCTATCCATCCATCGATTTACCCATCCATCCATCCATTCATCCATCTATTCACTCACTCACCCATATATCCATCCATCCATTCGTTCTTCATTCATCCACCCATCCACTATTCATCCATCCATCCATCCATCTATTCATCTGTCCGTCCATCCATCCATCCATCCATTCATCCGTCCATCCATCCATCCATTCATCTGTCCATCCATCCATCCATCTATTCATCTGTCCATCCATCTATTCATTCTTTCACCCATCCATTATTCATCCATCCGTCCATTCATCTATCCATCTATTCATTCTTTGCCTCTTTTTTGCCATTTCTTAATTAAGAATAAAGCCTCAGCTTTCTACATTTTTAAGCCCAAAAGGCAGACCCATCTTGAATTGAGCTTATTTAATAATTTTTACATGGCTACGCTCCATAAAAGGCCTTTTGCCTGACTCCAGGAGGCTAGAAATTCAAAGGTGTCCTTGCCCTGGTGGGGCAAGTGTAAACCTGGAGGGCAGCAGGTGTAAGTCTACCATGATACTCAGTGCCCGCAAAGCTGAGCGGAGAAGTTGGTTGAATCCAATTTGGGGAATACACAACGTTTCCTAGAAGATCATCTAAGACAACCAGAGAAGACTGCATGAGAAGAAATATGGAATGGAATCCCAGGAGACAAATCAACAGAAGTGAATGTGTAAAAGCAATAATATGGAGATATCAGAGAAAAAGTGCCGTTTAAAGTAGGTCTGATATATGGTCATGGTGGTGAGTGTCTAACAAACCCATGAGATGGAAATGCCTCTGAGGAGCTGGGGAGCTAGGTGCTCACATGGAAAATGACAGCTGGTCTGTTTCCTTCAATCAGAAAATTCCCATAGCACATTCTCATGACTGCAACACAGAGGTGGCAGCAGTGGACACACTCCCACAGGATCCAACTGGTATTTTAGTGCAGTTTTCTGGTCCTTTTAAAGGAACACGACCAGTTGCATCACTTATGGATGCCAGCTGTAGGTCCATTGAAATCAGATTCTGGCCATCATTTGATTACACACAGGACTAGAACAACAATGAACTAGCATCGGGTCCTAAAGCGGTATATTGAGAATTACAGTTGGTTCTGCGTCTTTCCACTTTTACAATCTCTGTGAGACTCAATTTTCTTATCTGTAAAATGGGAGTAATAATACTTTCTGTGCCTAACTGTGAAGTACCTTTGAGGATAATATAAAATAGCAAGGCATCACACGTGAGGATGGGTACCGTGAAGAACGCCCTGCACAGGAGGACGCCCGCACCCCAGCATTCGAACGGCCCCCAGTGGAGCTGCCTTCCCAGGAGGTAACGGTTGCATCAGAGATGTACAACAGGCTCCCCCTCAGATGCTCCCGATCCTTCTTACCAAAAAAACAAGCGAGGCATGTGCAGGGAGGACATTGGATCATCACTTTTCAAAGGGCAGTTTGTCTCCATGAGTTTAAGATCCTGCGTGAAATGACCCAGTGGGGTCAGAAAGCAGCAGCACTGTCTTTGGCCATCAGCACTTCAGGCCTTTTTCTGCCTTTTCTTTATATTTATTGGGTCCCATGGGAGTTTTAAAATGAAAAGCAAACAATTGAATGAGATGACTGTCTTTAAAATCCCTATGACTAATAAACAGGCAGCAGGTGACCATGCTGGTGAGGGTGGGGTGGGTTGCCTGCCCACTGGCCAGCAAGGCTCTATGCTCAGATGAAACGGCACCGACTGCAGAGCTAGGTGGGTGAGCTCTGTGACCTGGGACACTCACTTAGCTAGATGAGTCTTGGTGTCTTCATTTGTACAGTGAAAGTGAGAACAATAATGCCTATTTCATGAAGGTCATTGTGAAAATAAGGTAAGATCATACACAAGAAAATGTTTGGAAAAGATATGAAGGTGTTACTGGCAGTCAGCCCTCCCAAGTGGATACCCGCACTTAACCTGCTATTCAAATATATGTCATATTTGCTATGGCATGCTTTTCAATATTCATAAAAATTTCAGTTCTACTGTATGAGTGCTAAGCGACCCTCCTGTTTGTGATCACTTTCACTGATTAGGAGGGTGAAATTAGGAGGGTGAAAAATTAGGAGGGTGAAATAAAAAGGGAATAAAATTAGAAGGTTGAGAAGAGATAGTAGTTTTTTCAAGGAAGCTGAGGAAGGACGGAGAGAAAACCAGAGGCTCAGCCTGAGTGGGGGTGGCTGGAGTGGGCAGTGCCTATAACAAGACAGGGTGCAGCAGACACAGGTAGAGACTGACGTGGACAGGGTGGGGAAGGGCTGCAAGGTTACCCCTCTCAGTAACAAAGCCCAGGAAAAATTGCCACCTTGCATGAGGAACAAAGACAGGCCTCTCAGGATACAGACACAACCAAGAGAAACCCAATCCCAGTCACCTTGCTGAAACTCTCAGGTATGAGATCCCGGGATGAGAACAGGAGACGTGAGCACTGTGGCTATTTTTATTTACCATGTTCCCTTTCTTGTCTGTTCTGGTGGACATTAAACTTTTCATAAGTGTTTTTATAGACTCTTCACTGGCTTTTGCCTCCCTGACCCAACTTTTCCTACAACTCTGTGGCTCCTTCCTCCACTTCCTGTTCCACATGACGAGCTCACGTCCCCAGCCCCACGGCTAAGGGTGGGTGTACGTTCTGCTGTGTCTTGCTCTGAAGCTCTCTTCTCTCTCCCAAAACATGTCTTTTTTATTTATTTTCCTTCCCTGCCTCTACATCAATATTAATTTCAGTGATGAAAATTGGTATTTTTGCTTCTTGTTCGTACTTCTTGGAGATAATTCAAGAAACCTCTTGGGATCCAGATTTATGTTTATTTGACATTCAGTAGGAACTTTGTTATTCTAAAATTCTCCCTACTAAGACACCATGTGGATGGACTTACTTTAATGAAAGAATTATCTTTGGCAACAAAAAATACCTTACCTTACTCAGTGTTCAGTCATTGCTCTCATGAATCAGGGATGATTTGCCTTCACAAGGTAGATTACACAAACACCCCGTGAAATACTGAAGCGGAGAAGACAGCTGAACTCTCACCTTTATGCGCAATCCCTGTGCTATCAGAGGGTCTCAACATACTTGTAATCACTGAAAGGTGTTTGCAGGAGATCCACGGGGCCTCAGGCCCTGTCTTCACTAGTTCAGCTACAATTAAGTGCCTGGGCTGGCTGGAGAGCTCAGCTGGTCAGAGAGTGGTGCTGATAACACCCAGATCCAGGGTTCAGTCCCTGTACTGGCCAGTTGCCAAAAACCAAACAAAAGTACCAGTTTCTTATCCAAGATCTCAATAAGAATCAAGGCACATGCCGACTGATATTAACCATTTACATGTTTTCTCAGACAAATGCTCTGTGAAATAATACAAGTTCGGGGCATGAGACAACATGACATTGGACACTCCACCAACTGCTTTTGTGCTCAAAGGACAGTAAGTCTTCATTTACGTGGCCTCCATGTCCCAGCAGTGTCTGGCCCACAGCTGCTGTTCAACGTTCATTGCCTGAAGAGCTCGGCACATGTGATCACGCAGGGGTCATTACAGAATTACTAGGGCAAATGGCTGGAGAAATTCAGGGATTTGAGAAAACAGATGCAGCAATACGGGAATGACAGAGACCCAAGGCCGTGGAGAGCCGAGTGCGGGAGCACCTCAGGTCCTTCGTAGTCCAGAGCATGAATGTGTTCCTTTTCCACTTGATGAGTCAGCGGGACACACGTGGCATATCAAATAGCAAACAATTTTAATATCAGGGATTTTCCTTTTTCTTCCTACTTCTAACCTCTTCTTCTCTCATTTCTGTTTTCTTCTCCTGCTCAACCCTCTCTGGTTTATCTGATTTTTTCTGCACTCACAGATTAAACGTGGATGGGCCAGGCATTGATCTGGAAACTTCATCACACGTACCATCTCCTTTCACCTAGTGACCTTCTGCATTAAATATTATCATTACTCCCATTTTGCAGATGAGAAAATGGAAACAGAGTGACTGGTCAGTGATGACACGGCTGGTAAGTGCAGGGTTCCAGCACGGGGTCTGAGCCACAGTCCGGCGTGCTACCCAGTCTCCTCCTGCTTCTTACTGCAGATGACACGTGCAGCTCCTCAGGGCTTCAAACTAAGAGTTATATCAGGACTTGATACAAAACAGCCAAACACGATTCACATGAAAAAATACGAATCATGGAAACACATGGACATATTTCATTCACATACAGAAGAAAATTAAACTTGAGGTGGTAATATACACTTGCAACTCTCTGCTGGAAAAAACCAGGCCAACTTCCAAGCTGAAGGTGCGACTCTCCCTGCGCCCGGTGGCATGCTTTGAATTTCATGCGTAGTTCGCACGCCTCTAGTCTGAAACACACCAAAGATCAGGCAAAGTCTGACCTTTAGTGATGTCAAAAACATATGTTCTACCAGAAGAGGGATTCCCCAGTGACAAGATTAAAGAGAATAAAAGTAGAAATCAGCCTTGAAAACAAGTAATATTCGAGTGCTCAGCAACATTTCCTAAACATCCGAATCTGCACGCCGGAAACACGGTGGGTCCCAGTGTCAAAGTGATAGGAGTGTCCAGCAGTGGCACTCCACAACCCCAGTGTCCAGTGTCTTTTTTATTTAAACAATAGCTCTCTTTTTATAGCATACACCATTCGTGCATTCCCTATAGCCTCAGGATTTTCTGGATGAGCGAAGCCAACCCGTGGACAGCCACATTTTCCTTTCGTCCTCACTTCCCCTGGAATATCAAACGCATTTGATATTTTCAAAGGCATTCAGCCAGGGCCTCTTTCTTGAGACTCCTGCTCATTTCAAAGCATTTAGAACAAATTACACTAAAATACATGTTAGAGAATATTAGAGGAACCTGGAAAGCAGGAGGAAATGATTCCCAAAGCTGAGATACCAGATAATTGTTCCTTGGCCAAACCTCAGTGGAGACTGTGTGTTCTATGGTAAAATCGTTTCCACTGAGAAGCATAACTAAAGGATTAAAAATAGGAAACAGAAAGACAGACCCTCACTGGAAACATGTCCAAGAAAAGGCTCAGTAGATGTCTTGTCTTCCACTCAAGCAGAGAAAGAAAAATTGCTCCCTCATGAAGGCGCAGGGAGTAGCCACGATGTACCTTTTTAAGAGTGTTACAGAATAAACACATCGTATAAGGGGCAGAGGGTCTCTGATCTCTGAACAGAGACCAACAGTGCCCAGTTCCACGTCTCCATCTAAATCCAGCGAGACCTCATGTTATTCTAAATATCTCCTGGGCCCTTCACCTTGTCCCACCTTTAGTCCTGCCTGCCTGTGTTCATTCGTCCCGCCCTTTCTGGGGCAGAACATGCACTCAGTGAAGACTTCAAGTTGAATACTGTTTAGCTGCTAACGGGGCAAATGGTTTGAATGTCCTGAAGACCCGGCTGGTCTCTGGCTTGTCCTGACAAGACTGCACAGGAGCAGGCTCTCAAGGAGCATCTGCTGCGGGAGCCAGCCCGAGGGCGGGCAGTCCTGGGACAGCTCTCCTGCTCCCCCCTGGAACTGCTGAAAATCCTCTTGCCAGTCGTTGACAGACAGCCATGCCCAGCGACTGGGCAAGCAGAGAGGGTCCCCTGGAGGAAGATAGAGAGCTCTGAGGAAGACTGTCACCCCCACATTCACCGCCACCATGCACCCGCGCCACCACCACCAAGGCGAAAGAAACCCATGAGAGAGAGTTTGAGTTCCTTTCTCTGTGGTGCAAAGAGCCGACTGCCTTTGCTCACATGCCAGGGGCAAGTGCAGAGCCTCTGGGGCTGGAGCCCATGGCTCAGTCATGGACTCGCTGCAGGTCAAGTGGGAGAAGCCTGTGAGGGCACCGAGAACAGACAGAGTTTCCTGGAGGACACCCGGAAAAACCTCCTCTGACCCATGAAGGGACGAGGTTCACAGAGGTCACCGTGCTAGTCTGTGAGGCAACCAGACCCAAGCCAAGGTCGTGGACTCGGGTCACTCCAACCATGGCACTCACAGGTGCCAGGGCTGGGTCTTTTTTCTTCAGGATGCCAGCTCCACGGGCTTCGTATCCACGTGGAGGCCTGGGCAAGATGCTTGGATGGGGCTGGAGGGTTTGCCACCACGTCCCTCCCCGCGCATTCATCTGTCCTGCTTTCCCAGCCCTGTGGCAGGTTTGCATCTTCTCCTGGCTGGTGGGAGACGCGGCGCTGGCTCAGGTCGGGCATCGAAAGAGGAAAGTGGCTTGTTCCCTCTCTCCTCATTTATGTGCTAAAACAGATTCCTCGAATGCTTTGTCAGTCTTTGTTTACATTATTAGATAGCCAGGGCCTGGAATCCTTCCAGGAGAACCTCTTCCCAGTTCTCTGAGAGGGAACAGCTGAGACCCCCGGAGCTGTCACGTCACTACTCAGAATTATCACTGCTGTTGAAACGCACAGGCACAACTGCAGAGATAGGTGGGAACGTTCTGGAAGCCCTGCCGGCTCCACTGCCGGCCGCTTCTGTGGTCCCTCATCTGACACCTCTCAGCTGGGCGCCTGCACCCCTCCCAGGCACTAACAGGAAGACACCATCCCTGCTGGAATCTGCACGTTTCATACCAACCCAAAGCAGCCCACTTGGAGGAACCGGAGCTCGTGATTTGGCCTGTCTGCAATTCCAGCAAACCCCCCTGAGCAGGTACCTGTTTTCCTCTAGACCTGTGCAGTCCCACGCAGAAACCGCTCGCCGTGTGTAGCTATTCCCATGTACATTAATTTAAATAGAAAATATTGGAAATTTGGTTGCTCGTTTGCACCAGCTACATTTCATTTCACGATGGCACCTGCGGTAGAGGCTGCTATTGTGGACAGTGCGGGTTAATAAAGACTTTTCTATCAGTGAAGACAGTTCTTTTACACAGTGTTATCCAGACACAGGGATTAAAGGGTAATTGCTTTCTGAACCTGGCTCCCTAAACCCCATTATCTCCCCATAAAATGCTGAAGAAATGAACAGCTACAAAAAGACAAATAAAAATCAGTTTCATGACTATATGACTAATTAGAAAAATCCAACATGCTGAGAATAATATATTTTTTAAATTATTTTAAAATGTACACTTTTAATTGTAGGGAAAAGAGAAATAATTACAAAGGAAGAGAGACTTGAAGACTTTTGCGGAGGGAATAAAGGGGATTTTGAGGGACTTGAAAGGCATCTTGGAAGCAGGTGGGAAAGGGTGGGGGGCGGCTGCTGGGGGCGGGGGAGGCGCGAGAGGCCGGGAGTGGGGGTCCCGGCTGGAGCCGAGGGGGCGGGCAGAGCCGCCTGAGCACGGGCAGAGGCCTGCAGGGGCGGCCCGGAGACCTGGGCCAGGCCCGCGCTGCCCGCGGCCTGGAGAGAGCAGGAGCCGCAGCCGGAGGAGACGGGGCTGGCTCGCCGAGGGCTCGGCCTGGGCGCTCCCGGCTTCGCAGGACGCTCGCAAGAGGTAAACGCAGCTTTAGTTGTCGTGAAGAGCCACCACCCCCATCTCTTGTCCGTATTTCAGAGGAATTCGATGTGCAACGAGAAATGCAAGTTTCCAGAGGGACACGTCGGGGCTCCGCTCCCCACGTCCTGCAGCGCGACGCCCCCGCCTCGGCCACCCGCCAGCTGACCTGCACCTGGCGCTGTCGCAGCAGGGTCGTCCCACGAGCGGGCCCTGCCGGCCTCACAGCGACGAGGGGCTGCACGCGGGGCAGGTGAAGGACGCAGGTGGAAGGAGGGACGAGTCGCCCGTCTGTGAAATGAGACTCTCCCGGGACTTTCCCCGCTGGACTCGGGGAGCCGGGAACCCGCCGGGCCCTGGCTGCGGCGGCGGCGCCTCTCCCCGCGGCTCCTGCAGAGCGGGGGACACTCGCGGGGACATGGGCGGGGCCCAGGCCGCGCCCGCCCTTCGCAGCCCCGTCCCGCCGTCCTCCGCTCGCCGGCTGCTGGGACTGGGCTGCTGACGCCTGTGCTCGTCCCCTCCTGGGGAGAGAACTGCCAGCGCCAGGGTGAGGAGACCGCATCTCTCCGCTGACGTCTCGGCCGCAGGGAATCGGTTCAGTCCCGCGCAGCGCGAGTCGGGCACGGACGGCGACGTCCAGCGCGCTTGTGAGCTTGCGCCCCGTCTTTTCCATAGTGATGATGCGTAGAAGGAAACATTCGCAGTGTGTGTTCGTTTATGCAAGAAGATTTGACGGGCTTTATAGCACCGGTAAAGTGCTTCCATCAAAGTCCGGAAAAATACTACCTATGCATTAAATTCAGACCCATAGCAAGGAGATCTACCTGCTGTTTTTATTTACCTGCTAATTGGATTAGCATTTGTTATGGATTTGTATCTGCTAAAATCTAAAAGCACGGGGTTGTCACATGACTGCCCCCACCTGCCCAGCTACCGGGTTCCAGAGCTGGTACTTTGTCATTTCTTAAAGAAGAGATCCACTCAGAGTGCTTAAGAGGAAAAACTACTGCTAATAACATCTGGTATAATCATTTAGCAAGCTTGCCAAGATTTAGACCAATATGCCTGGAATTATGTCAAACCAAGAAAACAATGAGGTTTATAATGGAAACATAGACAAAACTTTAATTTAGGGTAGTTCCAGTGCCATCAGAATGATCCTGCACTCATAACATTTTAAAGTTACTGAATCCATGGTGTTGACAGTGCAAAACTTATGAAAAGTGGCTACTGCGTAGAATTAAATTTTGTTTTTTGAAGCGCAACCCCTTTGGAAGTTCTTGTCAAGAAATACTGAATGTCAAGAACCAATTAAAATATCAACTACGAGAAGACAGTTAAAAACTAGATGTGCTGATGGAGTAAGTGGTCAAATAAAATAGGGTTTCTTACTTGCCATTTAACTGGGAAGAGAAAACTAGGGTTTGTACACTTCTTTGAAAAATAAAATTGTATATGCATTGTCAACTTGTTTGTCCAAAGCTATTTTTAACTAACTAGGATTTAATATTCATAAAATGTTGATATTAATATGTCAAATTAATATGCTTTTAAATTGCAATACTATTATAGTGCCAAACCTTATCACAGTACGTTCCCATTCTAAAGATATCTTGTTGTTTATGTTTTGAACATCATTTTCTGAACAGAACCAGTTTTACCTTGGTTCCAGAAACCTGTCGCTTAATTTTAATAATGTTTGAACATCATTCATAAAACATCTGCCTCCATCACTGTGCAAAGCTACACGATGTGTCACACAAAGTAAGACTATAAAGTAAGAAGAGTTAGGTTTTTAACAAACCCACACCAATAAAAATCAATGTTCAAGTTAGTTGCCCTTCAAAGAGACCACTTTTGGGCACATCTAAACCTTCCAACAATTCGGTCTTTATTCAGGTTTATTCTTCCTTTGAAGCTACCTTCATAATTCATGAAGAACCCAGGAAAGTCAGTCTTATGCTGCCATGGGGTGATGCTGAAACGCAGAGGATTTTCTCCTATGTAATCTCATTGGATCCTCACAAACCCAGGGCACAAGGAAACCCAGACACCTTCCTCACTGCACAAGATGGCAGCATTGAAGCCAGAGGAAGGAGGTGTCTTGCTGCAAGTGAAAAACACCATTTCGTTGGGTGGAGAGGGGTCAGATCGTTTATAGCACATGCCCTTGCCACACCCACATTTGTCCCATGAGACAATGCTGGCTCTCCAGAGTGTCATCCACCCCACAGGCCACTGTCATCTCATGACCAAAAGAAAAGCAGGTCTGGGGTGAAGCTGCCTTGCTGTGTGGTAGTTTTCACTAACCATGTGGCCGTAACCACGACATCATAACTGATGCGCATGCTGTCATCTTCCACCATGCTTTTCACCTCTAGCACTGGACTCAGTCACTGATTTCCCCACACAGTTCTTATCAGAGGGACTTTATGGGGTTCAGATCAGTCAGGTTTGATCAACTCACAGCTGTGAGAACTTGACCTTTTGTGCGGGGCTGCTGCGTTTGGGTGGCAGGTCTTCCTTCGTGTCTGTGTGATATTTCTTGCCTCTAAAGCACAAGGGGAACTGAAAGCTGTGTGAAGGCAGGTCAAAGTCTTGTGAGTTAAATATACGCATTAGGCACCTCCGTGTCTGGTATCTCTGTATCTTTAAGAGCACAGGTCCCAGGCTGAGCGTATCCTGGTGTGATGAAAAGCTGAAACTCTCATTTTAAACACAATTGGGTTTTCCAATTTAGATAGGTACAGTCTATATTTTTGTTTCCATAAGAAATTTTCCCTTAAAATGCAACCTGTGGTTTATCATCCACAAGTTAAAAATGGGGGAGACATTTTTCTGCTCTCATAAATCATTAGAAATTCCAGAAACAGGCCAGTAGGACTGGGACATGTTAAAAGGAATTCAATATAAGAAGACGTCTTTCTAAAGTGAGAAAATGAGGCTTATCAAAGACAGACAAGAACTGAAGGGGATGTGCGGGGAGCCCTGAAATGATTTAAAATGGTACTTGAATCTAGTCAACATCTAGACTTACTCCAGAAAAGATTTGAGACATTAAACAACATAGTTCACTCTCCACTGGGTTTATAATTTCTGTAATCAAGATTCCAACACAATTTTAGTGTTTATAATATGGCCAACAGTCATTATCTCTTTGAAAATAACAAAATAAAATTATAATTAAGTAAACTCAAATGGCTTTTCTGCATCTATGTCTGATAAGATTACAAACATTCCTACAGCTCATGTGTGCAGATATTTTAACTGGAGGATCAAATTCATGTTTTTGTTTGAATTTTCATTAAATATTTTTTTCTTATTAGTAATGACAATTTTGACCTTTAGATGTGCACGTGAAGCTCTGACTGGCTTCGGTGGAATGTGTGCAAGCGGATCTTAGGGCTGCATTGACCCCAAATACTTATTTTAAAAGCTGCATCTGTGGGGGATATCACCGTGAGACCCTGAAATCAAACAGGCTTCCACAGTCCAGCACTTCGACCCTTCTCAGACCCGTCACGTGGTCTCAGAAACATCCTTTCCTAGTTCTTGCTCTTAACTCTCATCCCACGATTTAAATATTTTGGAAACTAACATCTTCACATTATTTTAGCGTTTATAATTTCACATGGACATATTAACTTGTAATTTTCAAAAAAATAAAGTCAATTCTGTTCAACATTTTTCATTCCTTGCCTTTGCATAATTCAAGTCCATCCAGCATCAACTGGGCCTCGATAGGAAACACCGCGTTACTCAGACACTTGACAGTGAGGGCCTGATAGGAGAAGTATTTGCAATACTTGGACAGACGCACTGAAAATTGTGCAAGACGATCCAGACATACTTCCCGTTGTCAGGATGACTGTCCTGAGGTCGGCAGGGTCACCTTTGATGAGAGAGCCACGTCCCTGCCTGCTGCCCTGCTGTGTAGAGAAATACATAAGCATGCTCATGCACAGGCAGAAGGCTCTCCGCCATGTGCTGCCCCACTTAGGGAAAATGGGTAATTTAAATCCCAGATGCAGCCACTGTAAGCCTGAGGTCACAGCAAACTGCATTGGAGTAAGTACTTCCCACACCTTGCTCAGGCATATCCCACTGAGCCAGGACCAGCCCTGGGCATCGCATGGGTCTGGGCCAGGGTTACCCATGTGATGGTTTCCTTCCCAATTCCAGGCAAGTTTCCTCACTGAAAAAGCTGGAGGCTTACATCCAGTGATTTCTAAGTTCCCACAAGGTTTAAAACCTGAAAGCCCTCTCAGCAGACAGCCTTGCTCCCCAGCTGCCATCGTGGACTTGGATGGGAGGTGAGTGTCTCGGCCCTCCAGAAAGTAACCATCCACCCCAGGCCCACATCTTCTGTTCCTGACACTTCTTGACACCATGCAAGTCATCGTGACCTTGAAGAAATGTCATGATTACCTGAGCTGCTCTGCTTCTCCCTGGATATGTTTCACTCGAGAGCAGTGTCTGATGGGAGGGCCCTGGGATGGATTGACCGAGAACCCAGGTCTTGATCTCTGCCTCCCACAGGAACGTTCAGGAACCTACATTTGTCTCCACTCACCCCACAACAGCACTGCCTTAAGGCGCATGGACTCACCCAGCAAACCACCAGAAACTGCGGGAGGCCTGGAGCAGATGCTCCCTGGCCCTGCGACACCTGCATCCGCCCTTCCGCCTCCAGGGCTTCTGCTCCAGCCACCCAGATGGCACCCTTTGTCGGTCCCCCCAGGCCTGCCCACACTGTGATGTTGGCCTCCTGAACTGTGAGAAAATAAGTTTCTGCTGTTTCAAGCCACCAGCCTGTGGTTCTTTGTTATGGCAGCTCGAGATACAGATGTGTCGTCTGGCAGTGACAGAAGAGTGAAAGATTAACTGTGCCATCACATTAAAAAATTCCTGTCAAAATGACTGTAAAATTTTACTGCTTTACATATAAAAGATGCATAGAAATCTCTCTCTCTCTCTCTCACACACACACACACACATACACACACACACAAGATGCTCAGAAGGGGAGCCACATCGATACAGAGGTCGTAGGCCTTGTGCATATATACTTTTTTGTCAAAAGGTGATCATAAAACTAACTTATGTTTAATCCTTTCCTATATATTATATTTTCATGCACAATAAATACTAAAATGCGCTCTATAGAAGCAATTTCCAACACTGTTACTGCAGCATCCCATGTATTCTGACCCATAAACAACTTTGGCCCATTGCCCTGATGAGTAGCTAATCTGGCTGAATAATTCATGTCAAAAATCGCTCGCTCGTGTCAGTGTGAGTTAATTTAAAGTAGACCTTTCCTCCCTAGCCAGCTGTGATCAGAACATTGAGAAAGTGGAATTTTGAGGAGGGACATGAGAGGTGGCCCATGGAGATGGAGCCTCATCTAGAAAATAGGGCTGCCTGGAACCCAAGGTGTACCAGCCGCCGCATGCGGGGCAGGTGTGAGTGTCTGGGATGGGGGCAGTGCAGGGGTGGGGGGCTGTGGGAGGCGCTGAGAGGTCATCAAGGACCAGATTCCCTATTTGTGGCTATGCTCAGAGACAACACCAGTTGAGGAAGGGACCCAAAGGAAAGGCACATTCTGAAGGCTTCATCATGGAGGGAAAGAAAAGTCGGGGATCCACGGCCTTGTGCCGTGTGTGGCAAAAAATCCATGGACAACTGAGATGAGAAGTAGAATAGGGTTTGGGTGCCTTGGGACAGAAGCAAAGTGGGTAGGGGATAGAATACATTAAGGTCAAATTTCCCTTTTCAGGGATTACTCTTCCACTACCCAAAATCCCTACTCACAAACAGGCTCAAACATAGTTACTGCAAGGGAAGGGGAGTGAGAATTTGCCCAGGAGCCCTGTGTGAGCACAAAGAGTGTCTGCTCTTAACCCTGAGAACTTAACCTCCCAGCCCCAGCCCCTATCAACCCACCCATGTATGGTACCCAAGGGGCCAACCAAAAATGAAACAAGCTGCAAACCATTCCTGCATTATCTTCAGTTCCCTGGCCTTGGTGTTCTTACACCAAAAGGTCACAAACAACCAAATGATGCACTGGGCTGAGATGGAACATGCCCGTGACCCACTACTGCACCTCTTGGGTGGAACAATTAGTACTTTTGTTTATGATTCTCTTCCAAGAAAAGGCAACTCTGTGAAGGCTGAGGTCTAACCCTGGACTTCCATACAGTAATGAAAAGTTATGAGACATGGACTTGGATAGCAGAGAGTTGGAACTAGAAATATTTTCTTTGCAAAGCACTGCGGAACCACAACAGAATACGAACAAACAAATGCTGTGGAGCCACAACAGAATATGAACAAACTAAATAAGGGTCAGATGGGTTTTCACATCAGTGGCCTCCAAAACACCATGTCACTGATTCACGGGTGAATCACGACTGGTTTGGACGTGCTTGCAACCAGCACTGGCTTGGGGAAAGGAAGTCATAGGAGCCGACTCTGAAATTAATATGAGAAAGAACGGCTCTTTTAGAGCTAAAAATATGCCAGATCAACCTTCCAATCTCTGCTGTATTGCTTATTACTAATTTTATCAACAAGTAGCAGAGAGGACACAAGACACAGTTCTTTCTTAATTTACCTTTCTTTTTTCTCACATGCACTTGCACAAGGAAGTTTGTGGCTCATTTGTAAATGCTGGACTGCAAAGCTTCTATTTTGAGTAATCAGAACATGAATGGAAGGAAAATGATAGATTAAAATGCTGTTTGATGGATAAAGTGCCAGCTTTGAAAATGGACACATGGAGCACTTTATTTCCCCTGTCTGCCACTAGGTATTTTTTGTTTGTTTGTTAGTTTGTTTTCCAGTGACTGTGGGAAAGATATCACATCGATGCAACTGATTCACTCAGTCATATCCGTTCAGGCAGCATTAAGTGAGGCTCTTTGCCTGTGCTGCCAGGACACTAAGACAAATTGTCCTCACATTAAGAAGTAGAGAAGATTCACTATTACGACGCAACGTGTTACAAGCTGGAGGAAGGTACTACAAGGTCTCAAGGAGAAGCAATGGAGGATTACCCAAGTCTTGACCCAGTCTCTCTGTACTCTTTGTGGCTCAGCTGCTGGAGAGCTTTGTGCTACTCATAAGATTTCAAAATAAATCTATTATGCAGAGTAATTTTCAATTTCATAGGAAACTATCAGGGAGACTTTAGAAATGTATTACTAACACATGCAAACTACTAGCATTATGTAAAAATAACAGCGTTATTGAAATACAATTCACCCATTTAAAGTGTGCAATTCAATGTTTTTTAGTTTATTTACAGACTTGCACAATGCTATCACCACAATCAATTTTAGAATGTTTTCAACTCCTCCAAAAAAACCCACAGCCATTAGCAGTCACTCCTCTCTTCTCCTGCTCCTCAGCACAGTGAATGATTAATCTGCCCCTGCCTCTATAGATATGCCTGTTCTGAGCATTTCACATGAATAGACTTATACGTGGAATATGTGGTCTGTGACTAACTGCTTTCACTTAGCATAATGTTTTCAAGGCTCATCAAGGTCATGAATCACTAATTTCTTCCTTTTTATGGTCAAACAGTGTTCTATTGTATAAATGTTCAATCATTCAATAATGAATATTCAAGTCAATTCCACTTTTTGGCTATTATGAATAATACCTGCCAGCTGCCAAAATATGAATTTAAAAAAATCTTGAAAAACAACAAAAACAAAAACTGAAGCTCTATCCCTATTAAATACTAACTCTTCATTCCTCCCTCCCCCAGACCCTAGCTACCAGACTACACCTCTGTTTCTTGGATTTTGATGATTCTAAGTACTTTATATAAATGAAATCATGCAGTATTTGTCTTTTTGTGATGGCTTGGATCACTTAGCATAATGTCCCTGAGGTTCATCCAAGTGTAGCATGTCTCTAAACTTCCTTCCTTTCTAAGGCTGAAGTATATTCCATTGTGTGGATAGACCACATTTTGCTTATTGGTCCAACCATTGATGAACACTTGGGTTCCTTCCACGTTTTAACTATTGTGAATAATGCTGCCATGAACATGGGTTAACAAGTATCTCTTTGAGACCGTGTTTTCAATTCTTTGGGGTAGATACTCAGAAGTGAAATTGCTGGATCATATGATAATTCTATTTTTAACTTTTGAAGAACAGCCAGCCTGTTTTCCACAGCAGCTGCACCATTTTTACATCCCACCAACAGTGCACCAAGCTTCCAATCTCTCCACTTCCTCACCAACACTTTTTTTTTTAATGGTAGCCGTCCTAATGGGTGTGAGGTGGTATCTCATTGTAGTTTTGATTTGCATTTCCCTAATAATTACTGATGTTGAACATCTTCTAATGTGCTTATTGGCCATTTGTGTATCTTCTTTAGGGAATATCTATTCAAGTCCTTTGTCCATTTTTAATCTGAGTATTTATTTGTTGTTGAATTTTTAGAGTTCTCTATGTTCTGGATATTAATCCCTTAGATATATGACTTGAAAATATTTTCTTCCATTCTGTGGGATGTCTGCTTAGTCTGTTCATAGTTTGTTTTGATACACAAATTTTTTTAAATTTTCACAAAATCCAATTTGTCCATTTTTGCTGTTGTTGCCTATGCCTTTGGCATTGTATCCAGGAAATCGTTGCCAAATCCAATGGTGTGAAGCTTTTGTCCTGTGTTTTCTTCTGAGAGTTTTATAGTTTCAGGTCTTACTTTTAGGTCATTGATACATTTTGAGTTAATTTTTACATAAAGTGATAGATAATGGTCCAACTTCATTCTTCTGTATGTGAATATAGTTTTCCCACCACCATTTCTCAAAAACAAATTGTCATTTCCCCTTTGAATGGTCTTGGAACCTTGTCAGAATCATTTGACCATGTAGGAGAGGGTTTATTTCTTGATTAGGGTTAAGGTCACAGTTAGGGTTAGGGTTAGACTTAGGTTGAGGGTTAGGGTCAGGGTATTTTATACTATTAGTCTATATGTCTATCTTTATGCCAGTACCACACCGTTTTGATTACTGTAGCTTTTTAGTAAGTTTTGAAATTAGGAGTTGTGATATCCTCCATCTTTGTTCTTTTTCAAGTTTGTTTTGGTTATCAGGGTTCCATGAGATTTCATATAAATTTTAGGATAGGTTTTTCTATCTCTATAAAAAACATTGTTGGAATTTTGACAGAAATTGCATTAAATCTGTAGATCACTTTGGGTAGTACTGCCATCTTAACAATACTGAGCCTTCCAATCCATGAACATGAGACATGTTTCCACTTATTAATGTCTTCTTTGATTTTTTTCAGCAATATACTGTAATTTTCATTGTAAAAGCCTTTCACCTTTTTGATTACATTTATTCCTAAGTATTTCATTCTTTTTGATGCCATTGTGAATGGATTTGCTTTTTTAATTTCCTTTTCAAGTTATTCTTTGTTAGTGCACAGTAATGCAGCTGATTTTTGTATTCTACCAGTTTGATAAAGTTTTTTTATTAGTTCTAACATTTTTTTTCTAGAATCTTTAGGGCTTTTAACACATAAAATTATATCATCTGGAATCAGAGATAATTTACTTCCTTTCCAATTTGGACACTACCAATTTGTTTTTCTTGCCTAATTGCTTGGGCTAGAACTTTCAGTACTATTTTGAACAGAAGTGGTGAGAACAGACATCTTTACCTTGTTCCTAATCTTAGAGGAAAAGCTTTTAGTCTTTCATCATTAAGTTTAATGTTTGCAATGGATTCTTCATGTATGGCTTAAATTATGTTGAAGTTTCCTTCTATTCTTAGATTGTTGTGTGTTTTTATCACAAAAATGCATTAAATTGTGTCAAATACTTTTTCTACATCTATTAAGATAATCATGTGAGGGGGGTTAATCCTTTATTCTATTAATGTGATATATTATATTGATTGGTTTTTGTATGTTGAAACATCCTTGTATTCCAGGAATAAATTCCACTTGATTGTGGTGTATAGTCATTTTAATATGCTGCTGAATTCAGTTTGGTAGCATTTTGCTGAGGATTTTGGCATCAGTGTTCATTACGGATATGAGTTTGTTATTTTCTTTTCTTGTAGTATCTTTCTCTGGCTTTGGCATCAGGATTATGCTGGCCTCATAGAATAAATTAGAAAGTCTTCCTCCCTTTTAAAAATTTTGGAAGAGTTTGGGAAGGATTTGTGTGCACTTTTCTTTAAATGTTTGGTAGAATTCACCAGTGAAGCCATTACATTAGGCACAGTGATTTTCTTTGTAGGGAGATTTTTTTATTACTGATAATCTCCTTATTACTTATAAGTTTACACAGATTTTCTATTTTTTCATAATTTAGTCTTGGTAGGTTTTGTGTTTGTACGAATGAGTACATTTTATCTAGGTTGTCCAATTTGTTGGTATAAAATTGTTCACAGTACTCTCTTATAATCTTTTTTATTCCTGTAGAATGGTAATAATGTCCCTACTCTTATTTTTAATTTCAGCTATTTCAGTCTTTTCTTTAAGTCCATCTAGCTAAAGTTTTATCAATTTAGTCGATATTTTTAAAGAACCAACTTTTGGTTTTACTGATTTTTCTCTATTATTTTTCTATTCTCTATTTCATTTATCTATGCCCTAATCTTTATTATTTACTTCCTTCTGCTAGCTTTGGGTTTCATTTTTTCTTCTTTTCTAGTTGGTTAAATTGTAAAATTAGGTTCTTGATTTGATCCTTATTATTTTTTAATATAAGCATTTATAACTATGAATTTCTTCCTTAGAACTGCTTTTGCTGTGTTCCATTTGTTTTTGGCCACTCTTTTTTGGATATTATTGGCATGGAATATCTCTTCCCACACTTTCCTTTCAATTATTTATGTCTTTGGACACAAATACCATAAGATCTAAAGTAAATCTCTTGTAGACTAGCACATAGTTGGATCATTTTAAAAATCCATTCTGCCAATATTTGTCTTTCAATTGGAGAAATTCATCCATGTACATTTAAAGTAAATACTTGTCAGAAAGAACTTACTTCTCTAATTTTCTATTTGTTTTTAAATGTGTTTTAGATTATTTTATTCCTCATTTCCTGCATTTTGTGTCTTGTTTTGTTCTATTGACTTTTTACAGTAAAACATTTAAGTTTCTCTCTCATTTCCTTTCGTATATATCCTGTAGCTATTTTCTTTATGGTTACTATGTGGATTACATTTTATATCCTAAAATTAGAATACCATAATTTAAATTTGTACCCGTTTAACTTCAATAACATTCAAAAACTCTGCTCCTTTAACAGTTCTGTCCCCATCTATTATGTTATTGATATTACAAAATCACAGCTTTATACATGTGTATACCAGAACATAAACTAATAATTCTTTTAAATACATTAGCTTCTTAAATTATGTGGAAAACAAAATGTGGAGTTTCAAACTAAAGGTACAATAATAATAGTTTTTAGAATAATAATTTTTCAAATGTATTATTAATCTTCTAAATCATGTAGAAAACAAAAAGTAGAATTACAAACCATTGTTACAATACTATCAGTGCCATGTATTTGCTGGTCATTGAGAATTTATTTCTTCATACATCTTTGAGTTACTATCTACTGTCCTTTCATTACACCTTACAGGACTTCCTTGAGCATTTCTTGCAGGGCAAGTCTAGTGTGGAAACAAACTCTGTTAGCTTTTGTTTATCTGGAAATGCCTTAATTTCTCCCTCACTTTTGAAAAAAACAGTTTTGCTGGATGTAGGATCCTTGGTTGACAGTGCTGCTTTTCTTCTTCCTTTTAGCTCTTTAAACATATCTGCCCACTGCTTTCTGGCCTCCAAAGGTTTTGATGAGAAATCTGCTGATAATCTCGCTGAGGTCACTTGTATGTGAGAGCTGTTGCTCTCTTGATGATTTCAAAATTTTCTCTTCATCTTTGTCTTTCAAGAGTTTGATTATAATGTCTTGGTGTGAGTCTTTTTGAGTTCATCTTACTTGGAGTGTGTTGAGCTTTTTGGATGTTTATATTCATGCCTTTCATCCAATTTAGGAAGTTTTCAGCCATTATTTGTTCAAATATTCTTTCTGCAGTTTTCTCTGTCTTTTCTTCTAGTTTTCCCACAATGTGTATGTTGCTCTGCTTGATAGTGTCCCATGGATCCCTTAGGTTCTATTCATTTTTCTTCAGTCATTTTTCTTTCTATTCATCAGACTCAATAACTTCCATTGTCTTCTTCACATTTGATGATTCTTTCTTCTGTCTGCTCAAATATGCCTTTGACTCTCTGTAGTTAATTTTTTTAGCTCCAGAATTTCTTTTTGTCTCCCTTTTAGGTTTTCTATCTCTTTGTTGATGTTTCCATTTGTCCATACATTGACTTTTTCCATGACTTCTTTTAGTTGTTTGATCATCTTTAAGACAGTTGTGTGAAAGTCCTTGCCAAGTAGATGTGCCATCAGAACTTTTTTAAGGATGGTTTTCTGTTGATTCGTTTTCTTCCTTTGAATAGGCCATACTTTTCTGTTTATTTGTATGTGCTGTGTTTTGTTTTATTGTAAAATATACATTTGAATCTAAAACTATGGTAACTCTGGAAATCAGATTTTTCTCCTTGCCCATGGTGTCCTGTTTTTTGTTAAAGGTTTTTTTTTTTTTTTTTTTTTTTTTTTTGCTTGTTTTGGGGTTTTTTTGCTTTTGTTTTTGTTTTATAAATTACTGTAGGTTGTCTGTGTGCCTAGGATCTGCTGGATGTGTAAACTTAAGGTCTTCTCAGGTGTTTGTTGGGCCTGAAACTTTCCCTGGGCATGTGTGGTCCCTTTCTAATTTTTCCCATATATGCAGGTTTCTTAAAATGTCCTAGTCTTTAATGTCTGGCACCCAAAAGGGAACAAAGAGAAAAATGAAGGGAGGGGGGAGTGTACTGGCCCTTTAAGCCCCCTGGAAGTCACTATAGCTAAAGGGAAGAGGAGGATCTTGCAACAGTGGTGTGTGTGTGTGTGTGTGTGCGTGTGCGTGTGCGTGTGCGTGTGTGTGTGTGTGTGTGTGTGTGTGTGAGAACAACAGAAGGGGTTCAGCAACAATGGCCATCACCTCTGCTCCTTTGTCCACACCTCTGTGATCAAAGCTGCAGCAATCACAGCACAGACACCCAATATCTGGAGGATAGGATCGTTCTTGCTCACCCTGGCTCCAGCAAACTCTGTGCTCCAGGAGTCACAGGACTGAGGTGGGGGGTGGGTAGCTGCTACATGCTAAGAGTTGAAATTGGCCAAAATTAACTGCTCTTTACTAAAGCCTTCTCCTGGAATTTGCAAGCCTTCAGTAGACTCCACAGTTCCAAAATAATCACATAGGACAGATTCTGCAGGGTGACTGTTGTCTAGGGAGGGAGACAGATTCCTGGTGCCTCCTACTCCACCATCTTCTTCAAACTGCTAGCATTTTTAATATTTTGATCTCTTTATGCTATGGAACAGAGATGCTTTAAAAACATACTTTCTAAATATATTTAATAAGTTTATAAAAGATCACCTACACAGAGTCTTTCCAGTACTCACAAATATAGATGAAATATTGTATCTTGAATTTCTAGTCAATAGCAGAGCCGTTCTTTGTAAACCGGAGCTGTTCAGACCAGACATTATGTTACTCAATGCTTCTGATGACTTTCTCTGAGGTAAGGCACACCGACAGGAAGCACATATAACACAGCTGCTCTTTCTCTAATAGGCAGCATGAAGCTCTAAGGAAGCTGTACTTACTGAGAGGACCACTGAGAGAGCTGAAAGTTCTGTCCCTCAGATGAACCCCTTACCTGTCAACTTTACCTGCCACAACTCTGAGCATAAAGAGACCTCTGTTTCAGGTGGTCGATCTTGTTTGGGCTCCTTATGCACACTTATTTGAGTGGTGTTTTCCTACCATGTCACATGATGCTACCCGTGCCCATGCTGACCTTCTCTCATAGGTACAAATTCTACACTTCTTTGATGACTCCCCTAAAATGCTGCCTCCAGTACGTAACCGTTCACCACTCTAACTACAATTATCCCTTCTTTTTACAAATTCCTACAACCATCATCTTCCTAATGACTTCAGGAGGAATAGACTATTTGGGATGGTTCTCTGGTGATCCCGAGTCTCTACACTTTAGTTTCCCAACTGGGCTGAAGGTCTTTGTGGTCAGGACTGTGGCTCATGACTCTCTTGCATCACTTCTAATGTCTGGGAATGAGCACACAGCAGGTGTCTGAAGTGTCAAGAAGACATGGCCTCAATTTCTTTCCAGGTACTAAAGGGACTATCAGATCCTTACAGTAAAGACTAAGGAATATCCCACAGGCTCGGCTATTCCTCTGCAGGAGAAAAGGAGAGTAGCAGGTAAGGAGGAGACTTTTAGGAGCAGTTTGCTCATAGAGAAGCAGGGACAATGGTGCTGTCTTCACTGTGCATGAGAAGAATCCATTGGGTTGTGGGATGTGAGACAGGCAGGGCTGAAGATTTGTAAAGTATTGCTGTTATGTACTTTGGCTTTCATCTCGAATAGATCTCTACAATACAAGCGTATTAGGGATGGCTCTTTAGAGCACCACATCCAAAATCCTTCCCCGCCTCCCCTCCCAACTCCCCCACTCCCCTCCACACACAATTTCTACCAGCTGCTACCACAGCAGCACACAGCACGGCGAGGACTCACAGGCAAAAAGCCCCAACCTGGTGTATCGCACGTCCTTGTCCCTCCACCCTCCTCCTTTCAGGACTTGCAACATCCACAGAAGAGAGAGAAAGGGCTTCCTTATATGCCCAAAGCGTCCCAGTGTACTTGTCCATTCTCTTGATGGAAAATAGAAGTTGTAAGTATAACAACGGGCCGTACTTTCCAGGGGAAAGAAATCAATGATTGGAAGTCCATCTAAACATGCATCTAATAACTAAATACCATATTGCAAGCCCAAAGTGTACATTTCCGTGCACCATGAATTCAAAAGGTGAAGGATAACTACTTCACTCTCAGAGATATGAGGTGAGGCCTGCTGACGTGGGCATGAGGTTGCGGCGCGTGAGCCCAGATGAGCAGTCCACACACACGCTTGAGGCCTGGACATCTATCTGAGCAATTCTCAATGTTGTCTTTGAGCATGGGCTGCAGCGTCCACAGGAGGGGCGGCTGTTTCAGGATCTGAGCCCATCTGTTCCTAGTTGACACCACAATCTGAAAAGTGCCGACCCACATGAAAATGAAACTACATACGCTATAGCTTTTAAAGTTAACCAACCTTCGTTGGGACTCAGGCATATTCTAATTTAGTTCAACTTTGGTTAAAGGTTTGGAGTTTTTGGTATTATTGCACACAGAAGTCTGTAATGAACATAGATTCTTAGATCAAAAACCAAGGAAAATAAATGTGCTGATTCTGAACTTTAAGTAGTGACTTGCTCCAAGTAGTTCCCAATGTTTTATAAATGCAAAAACCCTGACTAATTCTACACTATGTATTAGAAGCCTTTAAAATGTTGATACCCTTTGACCCAATAATTCTACATCCAAAATACATGTGAAAAAAATTTAAAATGCATATAAACATTTATGCACAATTTTGCTCACTGCAAGATTATTTTTAATAGCAAAATAAATCTGAAAGAAATTAAATATCCAACAATAAGGGTTTGGCTAAATAAATTAGTGTAAACCATATGTCAGAAATACATTGATTCATTTATAATCATGTAAGAAATGTAGAAAATATTTGTTATGTATTTTTAAACAAAAAATATTTAAAGCTGCAAATGTATGTGCTCCCAATTTTATACACATAGACACACACACACACACACACACGCACACGCACACGCACTCGCACACACACACACACACACACACACACACACACAAGCACACATACACCCTCTCTCATATGCCCTAGATAAAAGATTGCAAAATGTTCAGTATTGTTAAGTTGTAACAGTCTTTAATATCTGGGTAATAGTATTACAGGAGATTTCTTCTTTGTGCTTCTATAGCTTCCAAATGTGTACAATAGACCTATTTTTTCTTAAAAAAAAAAAATCATTCATTGTCTAGAAGTTTTATTTTTTTCCATTTTTAACTTACAAAATATTTCAAACCTACTGAAAGTATATACCTATAAACCCATCACCCAAATGGACATACATAAAGTAAAGTTTTAAAAAAGCATTAGTCATTAAAAACAATAGCAAAAAGTAAATACACCAAACATACAATGAAAAATAGAAACTGTATGTCCTTCACCCCTTCAAATAAGGTCAGGTGACATTCTTCTCACCTAATGAATGAGTGATCTCACACAGTGAAGACTGTGACAGGTCAAAAGCATTACCACCATCACGGCTATTACCACCATATCTGTGTTGGCTCCCAAAATCTAAAACTTAGCCAAGACTCTCATATATTTCCAGCTGCCTTCTGCACAGTTGAGGACAGCTTAAACACACATACACACACGCACACATACACACGTGCACACATATGCACACACACACGTGCCCAAGGTTTGAATCAGACATAAGTAGACTGAACTCCCGGTTCTACACCTGCGAGCCTGTGTGTTCTCTGGCATCTGACTAAAGCCTCTGTAGCCTCAACTCTGCCTCTGAAGCTGGAGTGACACGTCCTACCCGTGGTGGTGTTAACCCTTCCCAGCCTCCTCTTCCCGTCTGTGCTGCCAGCTAAGGGCACAGCAGCCCGGGCAGAGCCTGCATGCTGGAGCGGCCGATCTGCACCCTCCTTCACATCCACCTCCTGGCTCCTGCCCGGCCTTCTGCCATGTCCTGCCCTCCTTCCTGAACTACTCTGTCTCCTCACACCAGGCAGGGGTCCTTGTCTGTAACAGGTCCCCACACCCAGCCTCCCCAGGGCAGTGGGAATAGGACAACGGGTCTCAGTTCTCTTCCTCTCTGTCCCACTGTGCCCCCACCCTCCTGTCCCTGATTAGGTCCCGACACATCCTTCAAGACATGCGTGCCCTGCCCTTCCTAAGCAAGGTGGGCCACGTCCTCCTTTCCTCCCAGGTCCTCATGGACTCTACGGAGCTTCCCCTCTGTTTGCGTATGGACCACACACAAGACCGTGCTCCCCATGGGAATCCCGGGTGCAGTGGGACGCAGTGCCCTTCCTCCAGGCACCAAGCCCACCCCTGCCCACACACTAACACGCCCACACCACACGCAGTGCCAGGCGGTAGCAGCGCTGGCTTCACAGGAACTGTGCCCTCGTCAGTTAGAGCCACTTCCGTCCCTAACTGATCTTTTCCCAAGTGACAGTGACAAGGGAATCCTGCAATGCATTTCTTGAGATTTGCTGTGTCTTCAACAAAGCAGCAGAGTCCGGGGCATTCTGTGTAACCCACAGGTCAAGACACTTCCAACCATGCCACCCTCATGGTCACCTGGAGCCACACACCACGGGCAGAAGCGGGATCGGCACCTCACGTGCCTTCAGGAGCAGCAGCACGAGGTGGGTTTCTCTTCACCACTTTGAAGAGGAAGTGAGAAAACTTCACAGTGAAGCCCCCAGACTCACGGAAGGCTAAGCAGAGCAGCAAACATGGGCAGGGGCTGGCAGAGGACCCGCACAGCTTTAGCAAGTAACACTGGGCATGTCCTCTGTCCTGCTACACCTGCAGGCCCAAATCTTAGAACTTGCTACCTAACACTGTTAGCAGCACAACCCCAGGTACACCTGAGGGGCTGGTGTCCGGCCCCCTCCGCTCCCCAGGGAGACCACAGCGTCCTGTCCTCCTCCTGTCTCCTCCCAGGAGAACTCTGCTCTCGGCTGCATCTAAATTTTAGTCACACCCGGGGGTGAGGGTTGCATTTACAATATTACTCTGTCTCAACACACCAGAAAACTCAGCAACAGGACAAAGGATTGTGCAGTCCTGGGCAACAGCGAACCGATGGAAGAGCGTGTGTGTGTGTGAGCCAGAACCTCTCGGTCACTGTGAAGTCAGCACACCCGCGGCACCCCTGCCAGAGAGACAAGGCTGGCGACAAAACGGCAGGAGAGGAGGTGAGGAGGGGGCTCTTTAATAAACCATAGACATCCCAGTCTAGTGCTCTTGAAATAAGAAATATGGCTGTCTCCATTGTTCCTATTATGTTAATAAAACGTGAACGGCAAAACAGAAAAATAATTTTGATTCTAAAAAACTGACCTCTTTCTGCAGTGTGGCCTAATTTATGCCTTGGAGGGGAAAACATCCATATTTCCATCTAGTATTTGCACACAGGATGATGTTTAAAATATATAATTTGGAAAAAGTTTTATCATACTTTTCCTGAAGAATCAAAATGCCCAAAGGCAACAGCATCTTAATATTGCAGAAGTGTGGGAAGCTTTATCTGAATAAACATGAGACATTGTCACCACAAGTGGTTCACACCCATGACTCAAAGATGGGAGATGACTGACCAGCCTATAACCGCCAATACTTTAAAAACTTTAATACTGGTATCGGCATAAAGACAGACATATAGACCTGTGGAACAGAATAGAGAGCTCAGAAATAAACTTTCAAATACACGGCCAAACAATTTTCAAGAAGGGTGGCAAGACCATCCACTGGGGGAAAGGACAGTCTTTCCAACAACTGGCATTTGAAAAACTGGATATCCACAGGCAAAAGAGTGAAGTCGGACCCTTATTGAACACCATATGCAAAAATTAACTCAAAAAGAATCAAAGACCTAAATATAAGACCTGAAACTGTAAAACTCATATAAGAAAACAGAGAAAAAGCTTCATGACATTGGATTTGGCAATGATTTCTTGGATATTACCCTAAAAGAATGGGCAACTAAAGTAAAAACAGATAAACTGGACTACATTAAAATTTAAAACTTCTGTGCATCGAAGGACACGATCCACAGTGAAAAGGCAGCCCACTGAATGGGAGGAAATATTTGCAAGCCATATATTGGAAAAAAGGCTAATATCAAGAATAAATAAAAGAATTCCAAGTCAACAGCAACAAAAATAACCTAATTACAAATGAGGAAAAGACTCGAATAGACATTTCTCCAAAGATAGTATGCAAATATCCTACAAGCACATGAAAATATGCTCAACATCATTAATCGTTATAGAAATACAAATCAAAACTGTCATGAGATGCCACCTCATACCTGCTAGGATGGCTACTACAAAACAAAAATGCAAAGTAACAACGCTGCTGAGCATGTGCAGAAATTCAAGCATTTGTGCACTGCTGTAGGAGTGTAAAATGGCACAGATGCTGTAGAAAACAGTGTGATAGTTCCTCAAGAAGTTAGAAATAGAATTACCATAGGATCCAGCAATTCAGCTTCTGGGTATACATGCAAAAGAATTGAGAGCAGGGTCTCGAGCGGACACCCGTGTTCATAGCTGCACTATTCACAGGAACTAAGAGGTGGAAGCAACCCATGTCCATGGACTGGTGATGGTAAGCAAAGGTGGTCCGCCTACGCAAGGGAACATTATTCAGACTGAAACAGGAAGGAAATCCTGACACATGCTACCACATGGATGACCCTTGAGGACATTGTGTGAGGTGAAATAAGCCAGTCACAAAAGACCAATCCCATATGGTTCCTCTTACATGAGGTACTTGGAGTACTCAGACTCCAAGACAGACAGTGGATCGGTGACTACTAAAGGCTGCAGGTTGGGAGAAATGGGCAGTTGTTTAATGAGCAAAGTTTCAGATTTGCAAGTTGAAAGAGTTGTGGTTATTGGTTGCACAACGGTGTTAATGTACTTAACACCACTGAACTGCACACTTGGAAATGCTTAGGATGAAAAAATGCTTAGGATGGTAAGTTTTATGTGTGTTTGACCTCAATTTAAAAATCTTTAATAACAATTTGTGTATGTGGAAATCACAGTGTTGTTATAAAATTTAGTACATATAATAGAATTTATATATAATCAACTCTCAGCATCTCACATTTGATATTCCTTAGTTGTTTCATGTTTTGGTAAAAGTTATCGTGGAAGTGACTCAGATGACAGTGGAAAGAATCTAGACTTCTCTTTAATTTTCAGAGTTTTGGCATTTGTGGCTTTAGATGGATCTAATATGACTTCATTAAAAAAATAAAATGCCAGAAAAAGAAACCTTATGGAATCATGGAATGGAAATCCTTTTTAAAAATTTTGTTACCCTTGTTCAAACACAGAACAAAGTAATGTCTCAGGGAACCAAGTTTAAAAGTTTGACTTTTTAATATAATAAATTATTCGTGTATCACAAAATAGCTTACCTGATAGGTCTTTTTCATGAAAAAAATAAGATGCCTTATAGAGAAAAATGCAGGAGTCTCGTGTCTGAAAGGACTCACTATGGAAATACTAATATTGAGAACGTGGTTCTCAAACTTCGACATACAGAAGGATTACTGGGAAAGCTCAAACTAAAAATGAGCACGTTTAGGTTCCAGCCTACAGGTTTTGATGCAGAGACCAGGAGTAGGTCCAAAGCTGCACCTTTATCCAGCCTTGAGGAGGATTCCAATGTAGGTCAGCCTTGGCTCACACCAGGAGAAATTCTGCATGAAATCATACACTCATAGAGGCCAATTTGGGGGAAATGGATATATTTTAAATTTCTTGTGTATTTTCTATGGGCAGAGCACACTTAAATTATTATTTCTAATTTAGTCCTCTGTCCCAGAGGCAAGGGAAAAGACACATGCATAATTTCTTTGAAGGAACTAGAAATTTCCGCTCAATTTTGCTGAGGACATGAGCCCTCATTTCTGATGAGATGGCGAGTCAGGCATCTCGGCACTCCTTGCAAGGTGGGAGATGCTCCTGTCTTTGTAAACGTCATCTGCATTGTCCTGCTGCGTTGGTAGAGAACCAAAGGCCTTGCTTGTTTTGACCACAAAGCCATGTGATTTAGCTTTCAGTACTGAATTTGCATGATGATGATTTAAATTGCTGAAGTTTATTGATTTCAGGACACCATTTACAAACAGAAAGATTTAGAAAATTGCTTCTGTGTCCAAACCCTGACCTTCTGAATTCTATTGATCCCTTAAGTTCAACCAACCAAGTCTTCATGTTTATACAAACTGGTGAACCCATATCTGTTTACAAAACACGCTAAATTACCCCTAGCAAAGCCTGTCTCCCATTTGCCAAACTTCTCTCACTGCTGCAAGCACTGCTCAGTCAGGAAGTTTCCAGAGAATAAAATCTTGGGGAGGCACTCCTGCAACTGAAGTCGCTTCCTACCCTTCCGTGTTTCCAGGCGGAGCCCTGACAAGACCCTGGGAGGGCAGTCCCCTATCTTCGGAAACAGGTACCTTCTTACCAGACAGGGGGCCTGAAGAGACCAGTCCACAGCCAGGTCAGGGCACTTAGGTTCTTTAAGACTAAGAACAGATGGATAGTGATGGGCATCCCACTGCTATTGCTGGCCCGTGAGGCGAAGAACAAGGAAGGACGTTACCACGAGAGAAACAGCATTAGATCCACCGACGGATGGCCAGACCCACCTTATACAATTAATCCAAAAATGCTAACTCATGACTACAGTTATACTGTTCCTACAGCTTTCTTCTGAGACCAAGAGAAAGTTTAACGATCTTTAAAACTGCTTAATGTGTTAAACTACTAGTACGAGCATACTTTTAAAAGTTCATGGAAAGATTTGTACGATCTTTCAATCCCAGTCTCCCATGAGCTTTTTGAAGTACCCTTGTATAGTGCTTTAGACACATCACTGAGAGATACAGAAATGAGGTTTGCACGTAAAAACCTTCATTATCAAGATCGACCCTCAGAATAATTTTCAAGTGGTGCTCAGTCCCGATGGCAGGAAAACAGGTGGTGGTGGGAGGGAAAGGTTGTAGGTTTTTCTTAACTGGCATCGACATATTTTGAATAGAATCTTCCTTGGATCCAAAGGTTTGAAAATCACTAACTTGAAAGGCCTGCAAACACTTAGAATGTGAGCTTCAAGGATTACAGCAAGATTAGCAAAGCTTCCTAACCTCACCCCTTCCTCTGTGCTCTAATCACTGTGGGAATTGAAAGACCCACCTGGATATGAACATGGGCGGACACACGGGGCATTTCATCTCCAGCTTCTTACCACGTTCACTGTTGACACTGATTCAACAAGAGTGTCTTGGTTGAGCCAAGGAACGGCCAGGAGTAGGGTGATTGTTAATGAAATGCTTCATTAATTTAAAAAAAAAAAAACAAACGCAATACCTGGTGCTTCCGCAGAGATGTAGATGGATTTGCAACTTCTTTGCTATAGTTTCATTGCATGTACAGTAAATTGTTTCACATAACAGATATTACATTGAATTTAAGAAAAACCTAAATAAGAATAATCCATGCTAAGAACATCAAAAGAAAAATAATCCTCGATCATCAGGGGAAGTAACTGCATAAACTCAGTGAGACACCCACATAAAAATATAATTTGGTAAGGTTTTATTGACATATATTTTACAGACCATAAATTCCACCCCAATAAAAAACATAATTTTTATTTCGGTTTGGTTGTACCCATTTGGTTGCTGATCTCACTCACGCTGCAGTCAAGATCATGGCAGCACCGTAACTTCCAAAACATAGGACCCCATCCATCACAATAACCTGCACTGCCGCTAGCATGGTGGCTGTGCAGTCACCCGGAGCCACAGGACCCTCGCAGATGCGGTTCCAGTCACTCAGTCCTACGCACCACCACCGTGCGATGCTCAGAGCAGATGAGACATTCCAAAAGAAATGTCAGAGGAGCGGCTCAGGATTTACAGTCCCACCGCACCATCCACCATTCCTTGGCCCAAACAAGCATCTCCAGGGATGCCTAGTACTCAGGATGCTTTTGTTCCCTGGCCTCTCCCAGCCCGCTTCCTTCCCACACCCCAGGCTCGCCGTCGTGGCAGGAAACACACTGCAGGTGCGCCCTTCGTGGTCCTGGGGTTTTGAGGAACTCATCTTCTGGGACAAATGCAGAAAGTCCAGATAAAGTGTATGCGCCAGTGCTATGACAAATATGCTTTGTGCTTGAGACTTCTGGAAACTAACTACAACCAAGAAGACCAAAAGGAGGAGCCTGGAAGCTACTTCCCCATCCACCCGTCCAGCAGTCAGTGCCTGACAATCAATCACCTTCCCTTCCAAATTCTGCACAGATTGTCTTTTTAACCCTTCCCCAACTCAACAGAAGCAGCTGAATTCAGCCTCAGGGAGCCCCTGAGAATGAGGAGTGAAGATTTCATCTGACTTCATGTCAGATTTTTACAAAATAAGTCAGTTGAACAGAGAATCTCTTAGCCAAAAAAAAAAGAATATAAATTTTAAAAATCTCAAAGCAATACAACATTTTGTCTACATAAAACCCAGAGTGATTTATACTCTTAGGAAGAGATTTCTTCAAACCTTACTTTTTTCAGCTGATGGCTCTTCAATATAGAACTTTGTGTCCCTAAACTGCTCCTGAACCTTGACTATTAGAGAAAATCTCTTCACACAGAGCCCAGAAATTTGGGGGAAAACAAAGTGTCCCGAAGTTTAGCCTTATATTGTCTAGAACTTAAGAGCCAAGGCTAGCCTTCTATCTATAACCCAGAGAGTTTAAAAAGAAAAAAGAGTACAGAAAATAGCTACGGGACAAACGCTTATTTTTTACTGAATGGAGAATATATAAACCAATGGGAAAATTCGCTTTTTGTCAAAAATAAGAAAAACTGACTGTGTTGAAGCTTTGCCGGAAAAAGTGACAGATTAAATGAAAGAGCAGGAAACTGCAAAAGCTGCCCAGGTTCCCTCCGTTGACCGAGTGGGGCCAGCTCCGGTAAATAGTCTGTTTTGGGTGTAGTGGGGACCTCTGCTAGAAATAAGTAATTCTGGGAGAACTGGGGGCAGGGCTGTCCTGTGATCTGTGGGACCACAGGTCCTTCTCAGATGTCAGTGATTCAGTCTGCCCAGGACTAAAACGGGTGACGGAGCACTTTGGTGTCAGGTGATAGCTTACTTCTGTCTTGGGCTTGTGAAATGCTTTAAGGCTTTGAGGACACCTCTGCACTATCTGATTTGGGATTTTCTTTCCTGGTACATTATAAGCTGTTTCTTTCTTTCCCAAATAGTTTTCTTTAATATGATATTGTCCCAGAGGTATTTGTTTCTATGATGGTAGAATAAAGTTAACTAGTACAATCTGAAGAGATGTCAGGAACCTTCAAAGTATTACTACTTACACATTCAAGAATAAAATTTTTTTAAAGGCTATGGCACACAGTATTTTTAGGTTTGTCTATTTGTGGCTTAGTGTAAATATTACAGTGGTTTTATCTGGCACTTTGGTTTCTGAACCATGGATGCAGACGGCATATTTACAAACAATAGAAAAAACCTAATTGAATATTTAGAAAACTGATTATATCTGAAGCAATCACTTGCTGATGATCCCAAAGTGTTTTCTCCTTCTTGGAGAACCTGTCTCTCCTTTCACAATAGAAATAATACCAGGAACGGCACTGGACAGGCTGCCCCTTGGCGGATTTCCAGTGTACGACAGCACAGAGACACAAGACGGCCAGTCCCCAGAGCTGTCATCCAAGCAGAAAGAGACTTTAAATCCTGGAGATAAAATAAGATAAAACACAGGACCCAGTCCAAGTCTATCTTGGCTCGTATCTCTATAGGGAAATCCGCTTCCCCACCTACAAGCACACTGCCCTCCGATGAAGCCTCGGGCTCCATCTGGCCATCTGGACCTGCGCCGTGTCCCTGAGATCAGCCCAGAAGTGTCAGGAGGGACATGGTTTTTCAGGCTGCACAGGATATTACTAGGAGTACCTTAACCTTCCTTCCTCCACTTCCAGACATCTCACTGTGTCATGGTCTCTTCTCTTCTGGGGTCACACTGTTACCCACATCTTCACATTCCTTCCTAATCTGATATCAGATTCCTTCAAAGATCAACATGCATTAATTGGAAAAATCAAAACCATCAGATTTTAGTAGTTTCTCAAACCACCCAAAACAATTGCTTTTCCCTCTACCTCATTAGAGAACAAACTTCATGTGTGCTAGACCACAGGAGAGTCAACAGACACCAGCTCAGCCATGGGAAGTTTCCTTGTAATTTTCCAGAGCTGTGAAATTTCTCAAGTGTTGACATCATCACAGCTAGTGTTTAATATTTACTAAAATGAGATTCAATGTAAGAAATAAATATAGGAAAGAGCGGTCTATTACTTAACATTATGAAGGTCATTCCCACACTGCATTTTCATATTTTCTGTGTTTCAAGCCTGGCTCGAGACTGTGTTCCAAGGACAGAGGACCTGAGGCCCTGGTGGGGCAGCCGTGCCCCTTTCCCATAGCAACTCACCTAGAGGCTCTGAAGGGGAGCCCAGCTCCACCTCCCTGCGGGAATCAGGCTGCTTTGTGATCCAAAGATTGTCCTCAGATAAATGTGGGAGCGTTCCATTGGGCGAGTTTTCATGTATTATGAATCACTGCCGACATTAGGGAGGTCACCTGAATCTTAGAAACTGAAGGAATTTCCGCTTCTCTTACCGCCTGATCATGCACTCAGCACCTTTCCCAAGGCTGCCCTTGCCTTCAGACCCTCACTCAGTCACACAGCACTGCACGGAGAGGGGCAAAGTGAGCCCAGATACCCGAGGCCAAGTCCTAAACGCAAGCACCACCTCAATACAGCAGAGACGCGTGTGCCCAAGCCTCCCCCACGTCCTCTGAATTCACGATCATTTTCCCTCCCTAAATGTCTCTTCAAAGCCTGCAGGCCAGGTTTCTGTGGGATGTTAGGTCATGTGAATCCATGTCAACCTTCATAATCTACCATCAGAAAGCACGGGGTGAGAGCCCATGAGATGCTGGGAATCGCAAGCAGCAGGGACGAGGTCTCAACCGTGCAAAACTTGCCAGCAGGGGGACACAGGACCAACCGACATTCGAAAGCCGGGCAACTTCAAAGTCTGAGCTGGAGGGAGCTCAGAGGGTGAGTAGGTCCAGCCTCAGCAGGGCGCTGGGCGGGATAATTTCATCTGCAGATGCTGGGCGGTTCCAATGAGGACACATTTACTCCATTGCAGCTTCATTCAAAAGGAAAATTTCCCCTGGGACAATTTGTCATGGCATAGCATGAACTTCAGAATATGGGGACAGTCTTAATTAAACTTCACAGAATCGGAAGCCCTAAGTTTCCTAAGGCACAGGCTAAATTGATGGGTTCTGAGACCTCAATCACTCAAGTAACCAAAAAGTGCCAGAACGTTAAGGGAATAAAGGGGAGGATTCCCAGGGCAGGGGACTGTTATTTGACCTGGACAAGGAGAACCACCATAAAGGGTCCTCTTTAAGCAAAATCTCTGTGAAGGGAAAAGAAAGAATGAGTTACTGACGGAGGGACAACGTTCCTAGAGAACTAAGGCGCCATCTCACTGCTGAGCGAGCCATGTATGTGCATCACATCGTGGACTTAAAACTTCATGGCTTCTCCAACAATAGCAGCCCTAAAAAATCAGTCCACAGGACAGGAACACCATGGTGACAATGCATGCAGAGAATGCCATCTGCAATGATGCAGGGCATAGTGTTTCTAGCACCACCACCAGGTGTTTGTCTGTTAGCTGAACTATCAGATTGGATTAGGAGACCTGAAGGTCTCCATTCATGTCAAATAGCAAGAGCCAACCCCATTACATGTGCTACTAGAGCAAAGATTTTACTTAACATCCAGAATGATTTAAACTGGGCTGAAACTCAACAACAGACTCTTACAAACATTAAACGAAAGCATTAGGAAAATCAACACAACAGTCAAGTGAAAAGCCACCATGAGATCAAACCTTGTCAGTTGGCTTCATGTGAAAGGGTGAAGACCTAAAATGTTGTCCAGTACATTACTTTTTTAGGTATTGTCTAAAAACTACCCAACAAAATTTTACAAGAGAGTCATCTGAAATTCATAGTGCACCTAAAACCATCAGGGAATGAGGTAAATTTTCCTTATCCTTTCAACCAAAATACTGCCTAAAGCCTGGGTATCTTTACAGACACGTAGCAGGACTTCAAGCATTTAGGGCCGAGGTCAGAGGATTTCCTGTAGTCTTCCTTACACTGGCCCAGTGCATAGATTATTGCTCATTATTTAACAAGCATTTAAATGAAAGAAAATCCACAATGACATTCACATTATTTTGCATCTTTAGTTTTAACAAGTGATGCTGTTGTCTATTAATACTTTTCCACCAAGATAAGTTTTTCATAGTGATGAATGTAAGATGCCACAGGGCTTGGATGTGGAAATCATGGTCAACTTCAATGCTAAACTGTGGCATTAACTGCACTTTAAATGTCGAGCCAGCAAAGGAACACAGCAGACAGCTGGGGAAGTTAAACCAAAACACCTGGTTCCACACCTGGGACCCCAAAGCTGCCAGGGCTCACCTGTCCTGTTGTAAAATGCAGGGACTAGATGAGTAGATCTGTAAAGCCCTTTCTAATGCTCAGGTGGTAACGTGAGTGGGAAAACAGACTCCTTCTCTCCCTATACCTATCACACACCTACATATTACTAAATAAAAAAGATATAAAATTTGGTGAATGTTCTAATCATAATAATATTTTTAAAAATCACATGAGACAAGTCTGGAAGAGGACATCGCAAAGAGAGCAGTTGTGCTGGCTAACACCAGTATGGGTGCGCACCATGATTTCTCACAATGTCTGTGCTGTTGTACGGCTTCTAGAATGTATTCTGACCTCCATAGAAGGATATCCCATCACTTCCTTCTAAGCAAATGCTTGGAGAATTGGAGATTAGAGGATTCATTTCATTTAAGGAGTTTTGGGGTCATCTAAATATATGAGTCTCGGGGTGCTTAATCATCATGTGAGCATAGCCAAGTACGTTTGGGCAAAGGAGAAAGCCTTTGGGGGTGTCAGTCAATCAAAGTGAATCTTGGCTTCTTTACAATAAGTTAAGTGGTATCTTTGAAGAGTCTCCAAAGAGTTCAAGTTTCAGTGAGAGAAGCATTGATCAGTCAAGAGAACTGGAGCCAAACACCTACTACTCGAGAGAAATATGTGTGATTCAGAGATGAGGAAACCAACGCACAGGAAAGAAAGATCAGCCAGCATCAGCCACGGTGACGGGGCTGTCCCCACCAGGGCCTCGTGCGCCCCAGGGCTGTGGCCACGGACCCCCATCACTTTTGTTTCCTTTCACAACGTTGCGATGCCAGTAGGGCCTCTCACCATCTCGCTCTTGGACCATCCTCGACATGACTAACTTGAACTCATCTTCTGAGTGTCTGGAGAATTCTCCATCCAGATGTTGCCGGCACATCCTTCCAGGTTGTCCTGGGATGGCATGCTTCCTGCCGATGACCCAGATTCCTCCACCGTGAATCCTCTGGCGTCTGTGAGCACATCTACGAAAGCCTGGATGCTCACCATGAGGCTGAAGCCCTGGGCTCTGTGTTTCTGGTTGACCTCACTCACTGACTGTGGTCTTTCCATCTAACCTGCGGGGCCAGGAAGCTACCCGGGCCCACGACCCTGCACATGTCACTTAATCCATCTCTGTCTCAATTTCCTCACCTGCAAAGTGGGAATGAGTGTGCCCACTGCATGGGGATATTGTGAGAAATAGCGGAGTTTATATGGGCATGTCACTTTGAGCAGGGCCTCAAATGTAGTAAACATTACAGAAATATTAACTATTATTACCCAAATTTCCACATTATTAATTATAGCAGAGATAAAACTTCATTTCTTTAAAATTAACTGCTGCATTATGCTAATGTCCAAGACACGCTTAATGAGATAAATTAGCTTTTAATTATATTATTATAATATGAGAGTAAATATAGTTAACAATATGCCTAGCTAAATGCTCCCTGCTTTCTGCTTCCTGCACACCAAGGAGTGGACATTTAGATGAACCTGGGGTTCGGGACCTTTCCAGAGGAGCAGTGGACGGGGCAAAGAGGAGGGGCACAAGCAGATGGCAATGGAATGCGCCCTGAACGCATGGCATGGTGGGGTGACAGACAAGCCCTGCACCCGAGAAGGAGCCGGCTGGGCAGACACAGGCTGGCCCAGGGCCTGAAGCCTTCGTTTCTCCTCTTGGGAGCCCGGACTCTACCCACAGCAATGAAGGCAGAGGGTGTTCACAGTACAGGCTGAGATCACCCAGGATGGAGATCGGAAGCGGATATTCTCCCTGCTCGACAGCACAGAAAACTGACACTCAGGAGCAGGTCCAGCCACAGTGAGCTGCGAACCCAGGGCTCCCAACCAGAACTGCTGGCAGCACAGCTAGGGCCCCGAGCAGGCAGCGTGACACCCCCCAGGGGCACGGTGACCACCTACCTCCCGGGGAGTCCTCCCCGCCTGTGACCACCTCCCACCTCTGATGACCCAGTAACTCGGGAGCCCCACTGGAACTATCCTCGTGCACTGGGGCTTCCACAGCTGATCCGGTCACAGCTGCAGGGTTGTTATCATGAGCTCTCTCCAACTATCCCAATGAATAAATCTTCTTGGAAAAAGTCCAAGAGGCCCGTGTCACACTAAATCCCATGTCAGGCTATATCACATGATGGGGCTACGGTGTCCACTTTTATCGCAGCTGGTAAGGACAGCCAAGAGGCTGTAAGAGTTGCCCATTTTGAATTAGCCAGGGAACACTAAAAATAGAAAAGAAATAGAATAGGGATGCTTCTATGAGACCAATTAGGAAGAGGAGAGAGAGAAAGGACAAAACACTTTGGAAAAAGACTCCAGTGTGTCCCCTGAGCCGTGCCTGCTGTCCCGCCCACCACGGCCACGCTTGTCTCTATCACAGTCATCCGCAGAGAAGAGGGTGGCCACATGCGGTCGCTGGTGCCCCGGAGAGCTGGCCTGGGCCAGGGCCTGTCGCGAGCTCGAGGCTCTGCCCCGCTGCCTGGCAGCAAGCACCAGCGCAGCTCGCAGGATGGTCGGGCGGGCTCCACACGCCTGCTCATGAGGATTATTTTACCACATATATATGATTAGGACCCAGCATCCCATGTACTTACAAATGATGACTCCGTGTCACTATAATTACAAGGCACCCCGTAGGCAAAACAAAGGGATTAAGTAATTGTAGCCTGAGTGAGCCACACGCGAGTCCCATTTGTAACTGAATCAGCCACAGTCAGCGGAGCCCAGCCCACATGCTGCTCACCCTTGCTTGAGACCGGGCTGGTGGGGGCACCCACAGCTGTAGCCATCACCTGGGGCGCTGAGGCTGCTTTTGAATTCTGTTCTGGTGACCGCGTTCTTGTCGAAGTGTTTACACATCTTCCTCCTGACCTCTCCCATGGACAGTCTAGAGCAGGGACCAGCTGAACAGGGCAGGACCACCTGGAGGAGCCTCAGCGCCCTGCAAGGCATCTAAAAGGAAGGCCGCGGACATCCAGCCAGGCTCTGCATCTCTTCCAAACTGCACGTCGCTTGCTAGGAGGGAAAGCCTGAGCACGAGGTCGGACAATGACCTGCCACATGTCCTGTGTGTGTCCATCCCTGGACAGCTCTTAAAAAACCCTGTTGCCTTAGTTTTATTCTGTTGCTACTCTTTTTTCCTGAGCTCACACCTCACAGGCAGAAGTAGGAAGACTGAGCTCATTAACCTTGAAGGAAACAGTAACTCACACCCTCTCCAACTCCCCTCCTGCACGGGGCAGCCCCCCAAGGTGGTCTCCCACCTACGTACTCTGTACTCTTCATCTAAGAGGATGTGCTGAGAGTCCTCTCCTGGGAACCCCACCTTTTCTTCCTGTTAGCAGTACCTGCCATCCCAAACTCTTAAAGCACACTCCTAAGAACGTGAGGAGCCTCCTGCTCGACCACCTTGACCTGGAGCGCATCCTGGCAACCCAGCACTAGCCAGAATACACGCGGGTGACGGCCTCTTCCACTCTAAAGTTTCGGGGCCAGGATTTCCGAAAGAGGAAAGCCCTACATCAAAAAGTCGTGTTGACCACCGAGTGGCACCAAGAAGTCTGTCCTAAGGGGCTGTGAGAGTCTCGAGGCACAGAAGCGGCGTGTGTGGCAGGGGCCCAGCTGTGGCTTCTCTTGGCTGTCTGATTCAAACCAGCCCAACCTGGTCGAGGTCCACGCCACGGAAAGAGCCCTCACCTAGGAATGACTGACTCCCCCCACGCCCCTGTCCACCTCTCCTCAGTTTCCACACAGTCTCGTGAGCCCAGAGCTGCGCTGTTGTCCCTGCACCACCGATCCCAGACACACACTATGATATCAACACCAAGACTGCATCACTCAAGAAGGATGAGTGGGGGACCCGCCCCAAAACCATCTATCGGTTGCACCAAAGGCAGATGTGGTGACAGCAGAGCTCAGAGGAGACAAGTCAGCTCCATGCTCCCAGGGTGGCTGGGTCCTGGTGGGTCCCCCCAGCTTGGTTTCCTGCCCCAGTTGGCCCTGCAGGGCTGTCCCATCACGAGGGATCAACGCAGCCACAGGTTGTGAGTCTCTACCTGGCTGGAGTCGCAGTCTCTCCTGGTCTTAGACCACAACTTTGGAAAGGGACATGGTGACTTCATCAAGATGCTCTCACGGGTCTGCAGAGTGTGCGTCATCTCAGTTTCCTCCACATGGGTGAGATACGCAACTTCACCCCCAAAGCTGCCCATTTGTGTGAGTCTAGGACGAGTCTGCTTGTTTTAAACGCGTTAGCTCTTCCTCTGAGCGTGGTGTCTGTGCCCCACAAATGCTCTGTCCTTCCTGTGCACCCGGCCTCAGGAAAAATGATGAAATCTGTGTCTATTTCTTTGCACTTTTTGGCCCTGCTTCTGTCATGTAACCTCCAGAAGGTGAATGAGTATCAAACATTCTTCAGAAAGTAAATTTTCAGACAGGAAAGAGCGTGAATATCAACATTTTCAAACAGATAATGAGGAGAGAGAAAAGGGCCCAGCGTCTCACGGCCAGGAAATCTGAGAGCAGCTGGCCAGCGCCCACCTTCCAGCCCCACCCTGGGCTTGGGTGGCCACTGAGCCAGTGTCCTTCCTGCCACCCACCCCAATCCACCGTTTCTGGTTCTGCTCAGAGAAAAGAACTGTTAGGAGAAAAAGCAGCATGTGGAAGTTACAAAGCTTGCCACTTCATCCTCTCAGATTGTAAAGGAAACTCATGGACTAGACCCAAAGTTGGCTGCTGTGTCCTGGCCTCACCTTGGGTCAGCTGAGGGGTCAGAGCCAGGACCCCTGGTCAGCGTCACCAGGCTGCACTGTGAGCCGCCAGCCCCGGCTCCTCCAGGTCCACTGACTGCCGCGGCTGCAGGACCACTGGCCACCACCTGCTCATGTCATCTTCCTCAGCAAGTGACCAGCACTTGGAAGGGCGAGTCACGTGCAAAAGTCACTCACTCTGTCCCAGCACATCAAGATGCATCGCAAGTGGTATATTAAGGTTTCATTTGCATATTTTGGTGGGTTTTCTTTTCCTTTTCTCCATCAAAGCCCCTCTCTTCCCCAGGAAGTGCACTTAGAAAATCCCCAAAGCAAGCTGAGGAAGCCCTGGCTGGAGGTCACACCTGCCTGCAAACGCCCCTGGCCTCAGGCTGCCCGAGCCCCCGCCTGCAGGACCTGCTCAGACCCGGCCATGCTGCCCAGGGAACGCAGATGCTGTGGGGACCGCCGAGTCCTAGCGCTCTGGACCTCACTGCTGTGCCGTTACAAGGGCTGGGCTGAGTTCCGACTGAAACTGGGAAACCCAGAAAACATTTAGGAAAGGAAAGGTAAAAAAAGAGTGTTGTAATTAGAAAAGACGGTGGGCCAGTTAGACCGGCTCTGAGCCCAGCTCTGCATTAGCCAAGTTATAATTCTCAGACATGACTGCGATGCCTCGGGCAGACCACAGGCCACAGTCCCCTGGCCTGTCCACCCCCTCCTTGGAACTGGTGATCTACACTCCCTCAGACTCACCGGAGGCAGCCACACTCGGGCCAGAGTGCACGTAGAGCTCCTTTGTGCAGGAGAGCTGGTCACAGGGGATGGTCAGGAGGGACTGAGTGACCACGTGCAGGCCAGACAGGCCAGACAGAGCCTGAGAGCCAGAGAGAGACAGAGACACAGACAGACAGAAAGATAGAGACAGATAGAGAGGCAGAGAGATAGAGACAGAGCCAGAGAGAGACAGAGACACAGACAGACAGAAAGATAGAGACAGAGACAGAGAGAGACAGAGACACAGACAGACAGAAAGATAGAGACAGAGACAGAGAGAGACAGAGACAGAGAGAGACAGACAAAAAGACAGGGACAGATAGAGAGAGAGAAATAGATAGAGAGAAAGAGACAAAGAGACAGAAAGAGAAAGATACAGAGACAGAGAGAGATACAGAGACAGAGATAGAAAAAGGTAGACAGAGTCAGAGAGATAGAGAGAGAGACAGATAGGGAGAGAGAGAGACAGAGACAGAGAAATGACCCTCAAACTCCCCACCTTCACTTTGCCAATAAAATTCTTCTGTCCCTATTTTGTTAAATGTGAGTGTAGCGTGAAAGGGCGAGGAGGGGACGTGGGGAGGAGGGCGGGGGTGATGACAGCACAGGGGAGTGGCAGGGACCTCGACCGCCCATGTGTGCGCCCGCTGCCCCCGCCCCTCAGCGTGCCCCCAGTCCCCATCCCTGTCCCCCAGTCCCCGTCCCTGCCCTTCAGTCACTGTCCCTGTCCCCGTCCTTCCTCAGGCAAACCTGGGCTCTCACAGAGACGAGCCTGCCCACACCCACGGCCGAGGAGAAACAGAGTCGCACGACACTGCCCCGAGTTCCGTAGGACGAGCCTCACATCCCCTAGTGTCCATCTGCGGGGTGGAGGCACAGAGGCTGCTGCATCCCCTAAGCCAGAGCCCTGTGGCCCTGCCTGGAGGAGGCCCTGCTCTGAGTGCATGTCACCCTGCACAGGATGACCCAAGTCACCCCCATCAACACAGATGGGAGTGACCTGCGGGGCTCAGCTGGCCACGAATGAGCCCCAGGCCCCGAAAGAAGTCACAGCAGGGCTCTCGGAAAACAGTGCAGGGCTTGCCCTCCTTCCTGGTGACTTCTAGAAGGAACGTCTACCAGACAACCTGTAGATACCACCAGAATGTGAAACAGAAATAACAAGGAAAGAAGCTGTAGAAACGAGAAAAGGGAGAGGAATGCAAAGTAAATCCAAGTGAGGGCCACCAGTGAGTTTTTAGATTTTCCTTCAGATTTTTGGATACAAAGAAACGTAAGTAATTTCCAAGTCTGATGTCAGTGAGGGGTCAATAGGAATGCATCTAATACCAATGTGTCTGATAAGAATGCATCTGATAAGAGCATATTTAATAAGAATGCATCTAAAGGGAAGTGGAAGCTGGCAGTCCACCCTCCTGAAGTCTGCTTTCCCTAAAGCCAGCTTGAAGCCTTTATCAGGAAAGGTGCAACAGGAAACAATCTTTGAAAGACTGAGCGCAAAATTTTGATTTGCTGCAGTTATTATTCTTTAGAGTTAAAATCCATCATAAAAATAACGTGTTTGAGAATTTCTATTCGTGGAGAACCCTGAAATACAATCTTAATTTAGCAGATTAAAGAACTTAAACCATTGCTTTAAATAAAATCCAATTCACTGTGTGAACCAGGCTTGTAGCAGAAAGAAAATAGCGTCATATTTAGCCGGTCCTGGGCCCAGCAGACAGCCCCACCTTGCAACTCCTCCTCTGGCTTTGGTTATTTTAAAACCAAAACTCTACTTCGATAACATAACTCTCTTATCTGATGTGTAAGTAGTCATACTGAATTTAACATGCATATGCCAGAACTAAAGTCACTAGAAACAACAAATAAAAATGTTCCTGTTTTTTTTTTTTTTTTAATTCCCCAACTTAGCATTTTGTATCCTGAGTCAAATCTTTAAAACTGGAAAGTTAAACTCACACTAAGTGGCAAACCTTTAGGCTATTTTTGTAATCGAGGCGGCAGAAACTTTGCTGGTGGAGGTAACCCCAAATCCCCCCATCAGACCCCTCCCATAAAAGACAGAGCTCGGCTGTTCTTGAGCGCCCTCCTGTGGTTGATTCACGAAAGGTTAGAAACAACCTCTCCCCAAAAAGGAAAAAGTTGGGCTCCCACACGCCAGCTGAGGGATTGCACCTGGATGCTTCCAGCAGGGTGTAAAAGGTAGAAGGAGATGCCAAGAGCACAAAAAAAGAATTCATGACTCCACCTGGATTATATCTCTCAATAGAAAGAAAGATCTACCTTTGGCAACTCCTTCCAAAATATAAATCTTTTAAGAATAAGAAACTGATTAGCATAAGTACGTATCTGTGCAGCCAGAGAAGACAGAACTTAGGAAACATGTATGTTCAGGTTGGAGCTCTTGCTCATTTTCCTTACCCTAAGGTGTTTACAAAAATCTGAAATATATACACGCAGGATACATATATATATATATATGTATCCATAGCTGTGTGGCAGAAATACTATGAGGACAAATGAGATAACATCTGTAAGAGCACAGAGAGCTGGCTCCGCCACATTTTAGAGGCAAAAGGTACAAAGTGTAAAGACAGTTTATTATTATTACAGGAGTCTTAATCCCTTGTACAGATGCAGTCATCCAGATCCAGGAAGTAGCCTTCGCACGTGGTGGAAAGGGGTGCAGGGCATGCAGTTGTGAGTATTCATAGCTGGGGTTGAACAACATTATTCACAAAGTGTCAATTATTGGATTAGCGTAAGCTTTTTAGAGGAACGTTTCCAGTTACGTGAACTTGAGAGTACAATTTAGCATTTTATCAGTGATTTTTAAATCACTGTTGGGGTGGTGGAGGGAGAGGGAGCAGGCACATCTCATCTCCTGGGGCTTTTCCCTGGGCTGATAAATCAGCACAGCAAATGGAAAGCTGTCCTGCAACCTACCTGCTGGGAGTGAGTCCTGGCCAAGCCTCTCCCTCAGGTGTGTTAAGGCCAAGCCATTCCCAGGAAGAAACAGGCCTACTTAACACATTTGCATCCAACGGAAGGGAGATTTCCAACCTGGGATAATGGAATCAACATGCAAACCTAGTTTTAATACCACATGTGGGTTCAAAAATTTCAAGAAAACAACTTTGGGAGAGACTGGCTTGACAGAATTTCAAATTTAAAAAGTTGCTTAGGAAACCAGTGTGTGGTTAGCCAGCCACAGGCTGGTGTGTCTGGTATTGAGGGCCACATTCCTGAAAGAAGATCAGTCCACCAACCACCAACCGGAGCTCACAATGGACTCCAGCTGAGGAAAGGAAGCACAGGCTGGGCTGGAGGGGCCCCTGTGGGAGGGCAGCGAGCAATCAGGGAGGCAGAGAGAGCATAAAGGCCCCCAGTGCCAACATCTCCCTAATCATCACAAAGCAGGAGGACAGGCTGGGGGAGCAGGGAAGACAGGGCATGTCGGCAGGGGTCCCACTCACAGCCATTTTACTATGATGAATAGAACAGTCCCTCCTAAAACAGGTATATTAAAATATCTAACTTCATTCTCCTGTGTGTGGATATCCAAGTTTCCCAGCACCATTTATTGAAGAGGCAGTCTTTTCCCCTTTGTGTGTTTTTGTTCCCTTTGTCAAATATGAGATGGCTGTAAGCTTGAGGGGTGATTTCTAGGTTCTCCATTCTGCTCCACTAGTCTCAGTGTATATTTTTATGCCAGTACCATGCTGTTTTGGTTACTGTAGCTTTGTAGTATAATTTGAAGTTGGGTGGTATTATGCCTCTGGCTTTACGTTTTTTGCTCAGGATTGCTTTGGCTATTCGGAGTCTTTTGTTTTTCCATATGAAAGGTAAGATTGTTTTTTCCATTTCTGTGAAGAATGTCATTGGTATTTTGATGGGGATTGCATTGAATTTGTAGATTACTTTGGGTAGTGTAGACATTTTCACAATGTTAATTCTTCCAATCCAAGAGCATGGAATGTCTTTCCATCATTCTCTGTCTTCTTTAATTTCTTTCAATAGTGGTTTGTAGTTCTCACTGTAGAGATCTTTCACCTCCATGGTTAAATTGATTCCTAGGTGGGGGTTTTTTTGTTATTGTTGTTTTGTGTGTGTGTGTGTGTGTGTGTGTGTGTGTGTGTGTGTGTGTGTGACTGTTGTAAATGGGCTTACTTTCTTGATTTCTCGTTCTGTTAGCTCATTATTGGAGAATACAAATACATCTGATGGGGAGGGGCATTTATCTTGCATCCTGTGATGTTACTGAAATTATTAACCAGACCTAGGAGTTTTTAGAAAGTCTTTAGGTTTTTCTATATATAGTATCATGTTGTCGGCAAATAGGGACAGTTTGACTTCATCTTTTCCAATCTGAATGCCCTTTATTTCTTCTCTTGTCTGATTGCTCTGGCTAGTACCTCTAGAAATGCACTTCTCACCATATACTAAAATCAACCCAAAAGGGAAAATATAGGTGAAACAATTCAAGAACTAGATCTGGGCACCGACTTCATGAACATGAGCCCCAAACGACAAGCAATGAAAGAAAAAATAAGCAAATGGGACTATATCAAACTAAAAAGCTTCTGCACAGCAGAGGAAACAATCAACAGAGTGAAACAACCTACCGAGTGGGAGAAAATTTTTGCTAACTATACTTCTGACAAGGGATTAATATCCATAATATACAAAGAACTCAAGCAATTATACAGTAAAACGACAATTAACCCAATTTAAAAATGGGCAAAGGAACTGAATAGACATTTTTCAAAGGAAGACATACAAACAGCCAACAGGTACACAAAAAGATGTTCAACATCACTAGTCATCAGGGAAATGCAAATTGAAACCACATTGAGATACCACCTCACTCCAGTTAGACTGGCTATAATCAAAAAGATGGTTAATAACAAATGCTGGCAAGAGTGTGGAGAGAAGGGAACACTACTGCACTGCTGGTGGGACTGTAAATTAGTACAACCACTATGGAAAACAGTAGGGAGGTTTCTCAAACAACTACAGCTAGATCTTCCATACGATCCAGCAGTCCCACTTCTGGGTATACACCCAAAGGAATGGAAATCATCATGTCAAAGGGATACCTGCAGTCTTGTGCTCACTGTAGCTCTATTTACAATAGCCAAGATATGGAACCAACCTAAACGTCCATCGATGGATGATTGGATAATGAAACTGTGATATATATACACCATGGAATACTACTCTGCCATAAAAAAGAACGAAATTCTCCCATTTGCAACAACATGGACGAAACTGGAGAAACTTATGTTAGTGAAATAAGCAAAGCACAGAAGGATAAATACCTCATGTGCTCACTTGTATGTGGGAGCTAAGAGAGAAAGAAGGAAGGAAAGACCACAGTGGTGCGTTGGACTTGCAGAGGGAGAGAGCAAACCTAGGGATGCAAACTAGAGTGGGGAAAGTGGTATGGAGAGGGAGGTCGGGGATAATTGAGGGGATAATTGGGTGACGGACACGGGGTATAATCACAATTTGTGGTAATGGACATGCTGCCAGTACGGATCTGGCCATCACATCTTAGGCACGAGTGGTGACAATTTGCTTTGTACCCCATGAATATTCATAACCAATAAAAACAAAACAAAACATTAAAATAAATAAATCAGTGAAAAAATATTTAACTTAATTGATCTTTGAGATAACAGCATAATGGAAAAACATAACATATATTTTATGCTATATTAAAGTTAGCGAGACCTTATGGGAAGAATCAGCGAGCGGCTTTTTACACACAGGGAGCTACACTGCCCAGAAGCTTAATCCCAAAAATCAGTTATGAACTTTCAAAATGCTATGTATTTGACAGTCCTAAGCCTACCAGTCACCACAAAGTGGAAGGACACTAACTTCTCTTTTCAAACATCAATTTTTAAAAATTAATTTTAATTGTGCTTCTTTTAAAACATTTCTTGACTACACAGACCCATGTCCTATGTGCAATGAATTAACATACAACCCAAAACAAACAATACACTAAACTCTGCTCAGTTATTTTCAAATCTTTCAAATTATTTGTGGAATTATAAGCATATATGGAATTTTTCTTTGTTATTTCATCTTTGAAAGTGATAGGGCCTTATGAATAGAGCTGATGATCTCTTATGAAGTCTTTTCCCTACAGTCCGACTTCCACTGAGGAAGACTGTTATAGTGACCACTACAAACGCGAGAAGAGTTTGTGCACCGTGCCTGTGATATTACTTTGGATTTATATATGTAATTTTGTCAATGTTACAAGAAAAATTATGGCACAGTAAGTACAGTGCGAGCATGTGAACAAGATTCTTGTGAAGAGAGATCAGTCTGTGCATAAACATCAGCAATCAGAAGACAGCAACAAGACACCAGGAAGGAAGGACAGATCTGTGTTCAGTTCTTCTGAAGATGGGCCAGAAAAGTGGTTAGATGGGAGCAAAAAAAGAAAAATAAGGTAATTGCATGTAAAAAACTGAACACTGAGTTTAGGTTTCGGGTTGCATGTTAGCACTGCAATACCTAGTTCAATCAGAGCATAATTAAATAATCAAATCAGAAAAGATTTGGTGGAATTTGTCTGTCAGACACAGAGACCCCAATCTCACCATCCTAAACATGAAAAAGTACCCTAAGAAATGAGAATTATCAGTTGACTTACTCCCATAGTGTACTTTTCCATCATTAACTTTTCATTAAAACATGACTGTGTATAATGGGGCTCCTTGTGGAAAGGAAGACCCGCTGCTTGTCAGACAGCACGTGGACACCCACCCAGGCAGGAGAGACCTGCCAGCTTGACTGTCCTGCTCAAGCTCCTCCAAGGTGACAAAGGCCTGCTCTGCTGCTCCCGAAAGCCAGCTGAGGGGAGCAGAAGGGCTCACGCTCCCAGTTCAAAGTGCTCTTCCTGGGAGAGAATCCAAAGAGTCTCTTCCATAGGGCACTTTCCTTCCTGCGGTGCAGCCCTCCTTGGTGCCATCAACTAATCACCAGTCCTCACACAGAAATATCATAATGTCTTGGCCCGGTCTGGGGAAATGTCTGTCATCTTCTCTGGCCCACTGTGAGCTGAGGGAGCTGACCAGGGTGCGTAGCAAACACCCTGCGAAGTCGGACAATGTTTCTTATCCCAAGAAGGAAATCACCTGTCTAGGACTGCAGGTACCTGGGACATAAGGTAGATTCCCTGAAGAGAGTAAAAGATAAATAAGACACAACAACTCGGGCAAGGTCAACTTATGTACTACAGCAATTATTATTTTTTTTTGCCAACAAACTGATGAACTTGTTCTTTAAGAGGAGACTGCAGTGCACCAGACTCAGAACACACACGCTGAACTGGGCCTAATCGCGCATCCCACACTGAAGTGTCCTCAGCCCCCAATCAGACACACCAGGTTGTCAGGCTGGCCCACAATTCTTCATGCTTTTTGAAACTTCACTATTATTGGAAGACTCTCTAACAGCAACCTCAGATGTTGAGAGTTTGCCCAACTTCCCTCTCCCTGCCGAAAAACCTGCCCTAAGCTTGGGGGCTTGCTCATGGATGGGGTCAGTACCTGGATGCTGGGGACAGGGGGACTGCAGCACAGTCAGGCAGGGACGGCTGCCCACCAGAGCAAGCCCACCCCCAGGACAGAGTCCCAGTGAGGGGAACTGACAAACACGTGTAACAGAAAGAATGTTAGGAATCGAAACTAAGAAGCCCCCTATGGAAGTTCAGCTAGTGCTAAGGTAGAAACCGTAATATTAATGGCCAGTCTATTGGTGCTGGGAGAAGCTAGAAGTTAAATATTCAATATATTAACTGTTATTTAATCTCAAAAGACATACCTTGATTAAAGGTGGAATATTGCCCCACTACCCAACACCATCAATTGCAGAAACATACAGGTGACGCTTCTGGTCTTCTATACATAAACTCAGATGTGAAAGAAAATGATTTCTTAAATTTTCTTCTCTGACTTCAAAATGCTACTGGAAATTCATATTCTAAGTGTGAGTCTTGTATGTTTGCAATAGCGTATCTTTTAATTCAGAAATATGGAAACGTCAACCTGGACCTCCACCTAGTATTCCACTGCCAATCTTGACAGCATGCTAAAATCTGGATGTCCTGAAGGTTTATTCAATGTGGAACTACGTAGAAAGTGGTTCTATTCCTACCCATCCTGAGCCCATAATACATCCACATTCATTTACTGCACAATCTGGTTAAGGCTTGAAGTTGCTTAGAGTTTTATTCATGGTCTTGATTTCAAATCAAAATCAAAGCAATTCTTCCAAGTGTTTGGGTTTTTAGACACCACGTAAATGGATTTCTAAGTTGGAAAATTTTGATTGCTTTTAGTTCCCTCCTCCTTAGCCACCTTCCTGGTCCATCTTCTACCGATGAATGAAAAGCAGCCTTCCCAGAACATCCCATGTGCTCAAAGCATTTGCGATGGAGGAAGAAGGGAAAAATGCAATCCTTCCCTTAAATATCCAATATAGTATGAAAACAACACCAAAGCAGGATCACATAAGCTTTCTGCACCATACTTCCCCACAAATGGAAAAGCGCTTTTGTTTTCACTGTTTCAGCAAGATCAATACTAGATCCTCTCACAGACTTGCTAATGAAACATTTTTTTAAATGTACATGTGGTCAAATATTGTTTTTCCATCCCCTTCCTTCTCTTTCAAAGCAAATAAATACAAACAGGGATGGAAAATAACATTTCAATTCTGTTGTGACACAAACCTCCGGGCTAACAACAGACGTTCACTACGTGCCGAGCCCCGTGTGAGAAGATAAGGCCTCAGGGTGGAACTCGGCTACAGTCTGAGACAAGGAAGGCCGCGTGAGATTGTAAGATTCCCAAAGGGAAGGCAAGCAGGGGACCCCCCCCCGAAGGAAGACACAGTCACAGGTTGAACTTGGAGGCATCTAACCCAGCTCGATGTTCACGGCCCACGCAGAGTCTCTCCAGACTTTGGTTTCCTCGTCTCTTGGACGTGGAAACAACAGTACCTTCAGTGAGGTATCAGATTTGACCCGAGGAAAGCTTTACCCATTGGCAATAAGAAAATGCATGAGAAGGGTCGTAACTCGACCTCGGCATTCTGAGTACGAGCGAGACACCGTCTGGTCAGCTCTGAAATGAAGCAATTCATTCGAGTTTAAATGAACTCAAAAACTTCTGGGAAAGGGGTCGGTTCCTCACTGCCCCTAAAGAAAACATCCAGATATGGGTTATTTGCTGGTCTGTCAAAACCCATGTAACTACATCTATGACAAAGTTGCAGAGTTGTCATCATGTCCATTTACTCTTTGAGGAACATAATTATGCGTGACCAGAACAGTTTATACTAGAAATTATTCTCTGGTCTCAGTCATTCACAGAAATAAAAAGAAAGATGGAGACAGTCTGGTCTGAGAATGTACCTGTTTCTTCAAGGAAGAACAGATGTGGATCCAAATTAGTGTGTATTAGACACTCTTAGCTGTAATCAACACTGAGGTCTGAGCAATAACCAGGAGATCACGCAAAGCCATCAGAAAGTCATAAAAAATGACACAAACTGCCTTAGGGCGCCATTTCTAAAGAATGACTTTGGTGGAAAAAAAAGAGATAATTGCCAAGCCAAGCAGATTTTCTTAGTCTTGCTCTGGCGATGCTGTACCCACAAACAAGCATAGTTAAGGATGCCGAGTTCAGCTAAGCCAGGCACAGCGAACTTTAACCCCCCAAAGAGGCAGACGAGCTTCCCTGTTGCTGGGTGAGAGGAAATGGATGGAATGGGAGGCAGAGAATCAGGCTTTTCTCACTTGCCTGTTCAGTCCTTCATGACTTACCTCAGCTGAGTCCACGAACACACCAAGAGCCAAGAGGTGGCTCTGCTGTAAGCAACTGTGGCAGGCAGAGACGCCTCAAAGCCAATATCCAAACACATCTTAATGACACCAACGCACGAGTTGATAATGATGGCATTAAAACTTTCTCATATGAACCAGTGTCACGGATACCATCAAAATAATGTTAACTGGATAACTAATAACGCTCTGTGCACTATCTTATCTTTAATTCTCATGACGTGTTAAATAGATATTATTAGTTTATCCCCATTTTACAGACAGAGAAACTGAAGATTAGGAAAATGAAATAACTTGCCTAAAATCACACATCCAGCAAGACACGCAACTCCCACCCACCCCCACAGGCTGGTACTGCCTCTCTGATTTATTAAAGATAGGGTACAAGTCTTGTAGATAGAAGGCCATTATTTGAATGGAGGTCTCTGGAAACAAAAGAGATTTCCAAAGACCAGAAGGTGAGTTAAAAGAGATTAGCACCACATAAAAATCCAGCGCCTCTAACATTTCCCAATGACCAATCGGTCAAATTTCACTCCTCTCTCCACTACTTTGCAACCCATTACTTCTTGATTTTCTAGATTGGGGTAGGGTGGGAAGGAGTATGCCGACAAATTTTATGGCTTTAAAGTTTTCTCCCGGATTCCAAAGCAGCACAGCATGTTGTTTGCAAATATGATTTTAAGGCAAAGTATTCTTGAGGAGCGGAGTAAACTGGGGATGGGGTTGGGGGGAGGGCATGGGACGGACCCCACATGTAGCCGGCATCACGCAGCCCAGGAATCCTCAGAGCAATCTCAAAGAGGCCCAGGGTGAGAGGATTCAATGAAATAGTTAAATAAGAAAGGGCCACCAAGATCAGGAGAGGAGACAAGGAAACCTGCTGAGATTTCAACTGTTCCAATCACTAACCTCATCGATTCTGCTTCTCCAGGCAGGACTCAGCTTTCCACCCTCCGGCATTAGATAACAGTCTACTCTTTGCACGCTCAGAAAACCTGTGGCAACTGTATGTACCTGCTGCTTCGGCTCTGGGAGACTTTAAGAATTGGTCTCAGTCTCTCTACTGCCTTTAATGCGCTTTGTGTGTGTGGGGGGGGTCTCTATATGAGCCCATTTGTGCATGTATATCTATGTATATACGCATGCATATATTAGCACATGTGAATAAATAGTAAATGTTCTTGGACCCCTCTGGGGAGATAAAATATCTGCAGGGAAAGATTGAACAGAGCATGTGAAGACTTTCTTCAGGCTTGCAGTTAGCTGCTCCTAATCTACAAGCCATTCGTGAGACAGGAGGCAGGGACTAGGACTGCTCCAGAAGAATTTTAGGTATGAACAATGAACTCACTAGCTCTTTCTCTCTCACACTGCTAAAAAAAAAAAAAAGAAGAAGGAGGAGGAGGAGGAGGAGGAGGAGGAGGAGGAGGAGGAGGAGGAGGAGGAGGAGGAGGAGGAGGAGGAGGAGGAGGAGGAGGAGGAAAGAAAAGAAAAAACTCACACGACGGCGACTGCTTCAGATTTGCTGAGATGCAAAACTGGGCGTCAGCTTATTCCGACCATCTCTATTTTCGATACAATAAACACCTTTAGGTCGGGTCCTGGCCACCCAAAAGCTTCTCTCGACCAGAGGTGTTCGCTCGACCCTCGTGTTTTCTCAAGCACTTGTTCAAAAACACATTTAAGTGGAATGTTTTCGTTTCTGCAGATTGCATTCATTACGGGTTTGCAGAGACGGCAAGCCCAGGAGGTCTGCCTGAGGTGCGGGCTGCAGACACCGGGCCTCGGCCCAGCGGCCGCGGTCGGCGGGGCCAGCCGGGATGGGCTCGGCCCCTGCACATAGCTCCGCGCTTGGCACCGCGCGCCTCGGCCCTGCCAAGGCTGTCGCGTACAAGTTGCAGCAGAGAAAGAAAAACACAGGGCGGTCAACCGCGGGGACCCACGCGCTCGGGAGCGCGCCTGCATCCCTGCCACCGAGAAGCCGGTCTCCGCGCCCACCCGCGTCTCTGCCGTGACAAGGGCGGTAGGTGGCACCCGGACGAGTAAAAACTGATCTCCACTCCTCATGCCCTGCGTTTCTTCCTCCGGGGTCTCGGCGAGGGTCGGGCCCGCGAGTGGGGCCCACGGTCCGCAGCCCCTTCCCCAGCAGGCAGCGCCCGCGCGGCCGAGGGCCGCCGGCTAACGGCTCACACCGGGTCCCCGTGCGCGCGGAGGGAGCCGCCCGAGTCCCTGCTGGGTCTGGCGTGGGGCCGTGCGCGGGCGGCGCCGGCAGCCCAGACCTCCGTGGGCGGTCGCGGGACACCCGAGCGCAGCCCCAGCTCGCACCCATCCGGAGCCGGCCGGGTCCCCGGGAGCGCGTCGCAGGCGGGTGGCCATCCCGCCCCAGGCGCGCACGCCCGCGACCGGCCCGGGCCCCACCTGCTCCCGGTGGCCTGGCGCTCGGGCCGGAGGGGGCGCGGGGACCCGACCGGGCCGGCAGCAGGACGGGGCACCGCTCGGCGGCCGGGCGGGCGGGCCGGGCTTACCGTGAGCGCCGAGAACTTCTGCGCGGGCGCCGGCGGCAGCAGCCCAGCGAGCAGCGGCAGCCAGCAGAGCTGCGGCGGCAGCATGACGACCACGGGCGCGCGGGGACCGACGGAGAGGCGGCCGCGGTCCTCTCCCCAGCAGCTCCCCGCAGGCCCCAGCGGTCCTCGGCGTCCTCCGCGGCTGCCCTCGCGGCTGTCAAGTACCCGCGAGCGTCCCGGATCCTCCCCTCGCGCCCGCCTCCCTCCCGCCCCAGCCCCACCTCCCGCGCGCCCGCCCGCCCGCGCCGGCCCAGCTGCGATGCCCGCTGGGGCCCGGGGGCCGCCGGGGCGCGGGTCTGGGAGCGAGCGACTGGAGAGGGGCCAGGAGGGCCGCGCTGTCGCCTGGCGCTGCTGCCCGCGCGCCCGGGCACACGGGCCACCCGTGCACACGCGCTCACAGCCCCGGGAGCACTGCGCCTCCTGCCGCCCCACGGCACACACCCGACCCGCGCAAGACCGGCCCAGCCCGGCTTGCTCAGCCGCAGGTTAAAGCAAAGCCTGGGCCGCCAGTCCCCACACCCCAGGGGCTCCCGACCTCGGGACTCTGGTGCCCTCTCGTCCAACCCAGAATGTCGCCTCTGAGACACACCGATGATCAGCCCACGCTCCGCAAAGACAGCTGAGCGCACCACGCCCCCAGAAAATACTACAGGACAGCAGGCTTTGGCATCTTGGTTAATGCACCTTGGGGAAGTTTAGGACCCACAGATCTGGGTTCTGACTGGAACTGTAGCCTTGATCCTCGGCGAGTGTGGCCGGAATGTGGCCGGTGTCACTTGCTGACAGAGGTGGCTGCTTTAAACGGCACTGTCAAAGCACTTCAGGTGTTTAGGCAGCAAGCGCCGAGGTGGCGCAGGTCCTAAACTCGTCCTGGGAGACTGCCTTGGAAACCGAGAGACTTTTGCACACCCAGAATCTGGATGACATCCACTGCAGACAACATTGCTGAAATAGTTGCGCCTTGGCTTATAACTTTACGGGAAAAAGCCCTAATTCTGTCTTCCACAGAAAGCCAAAAGAGTAAAGATTTTTCAAGAACAATGAATCAATTCACTTGTCAGGGATGCAGGGAAAAGAACGAAACATAGAAATTCCAAATCTGATTTTTTCAACCGATGTCTGCTCTGGGGCTTTGGCTATGAATTCGGGGAATGGGACATGGGGGAGGGGGCTGTATCAGCAAATTCTGGGACTGGCTGCTGAGACAGAGGCTATTCTCTCCCAGCATTTCCTACACTGGGGACGGAGAAGTCCTCACATTTTCATCAGGAGAGTGGTGGACATCAGTCCATGAAAACACAGGGAAGAAATGTGCCTCTTCCTGGAGCAGGGCTACTCCAAGAACTCTCCTTCAAATTCCACAGCCCAGAGAATCTATTAAGTACTTAAACACATTCCTTTTGGTTTGAGGACTTAGAAGGAACTTATAATAAAACTCTTTAGAGACTGTTCTTGGGTCCAGAGAAACAGGTGAGCAAAGCAGCTGCAAGTGATTAAGTACATTAGGATCACTACTAGGAAACTTTGATAAAAATTAAAGTAAAAATAAAATAAATACTGTATACCATGAACTAATTCTAAGATTATTCAAAGAAAATTTACATTCAAAGCTGACATGCCTCCTTTTAAAAGTATTTGCTACTAAAGATTTCTTTACTTTCTGCTTTATTGAGAATCTTGCAAGTCATAGCTGAAATATTTGATACTGTGCACTTTTCTGTAGAATTAAAAAGATTGAAAATGTGTCCATTTATTCACCCTCATCCACTGCAAGAATGGCAAGCCAAGGAGTAGACTTAATTATTCCCATTTTATAGATGAGAAATAAAAGCCAAAGAGGCCAAATGCCTCAGCCAGATCTCCTAAGCAACAAAATCAGGAACAGAATCCAGATGTCAAAACTTGCAGTGCTGGCAAATCCTCTTCACTTCCTCCGGAGATATGAAGGGCTGAAGAAAACTTGTTGGCCCTCAATGCCTTGTGTTCGGTAATCTCAACACATCTTTTATGTATCAACTCCAGAATCCTCGGGGAGTTCCAGAAAGATAAATGAAATGTATTTGTCCAGGACTCTGACAGATGAAGCGGGACTGGAACCTTCCTTCAAAAACCCTTTAAACTCTGGAGGAGCTCACGTGTCTCGAATGCCAAATTTTACTTTCTCAAAGATTCTAGAAGTAGAGTGTGGGGAGATAATCAGGCTTTATTTTTATAGAGAAGAACAATACATTTATTAAAAACACTAGAAAACAGTTACTTTTGTCTGCCATTTTTAAGTCTCCTAGGAAGTCATTAATGGCATGAATGCCACGTAAGTGCCACATTGGAAAGGACATAAGTAAATTCACTTAGTTCAAAGTTAAGAAAGGAAGTGATCGGCTACATGCTGTCCAAACAATGCCTATGGAATACAGGAAGAAGTTCCCTTCTCTTGAAAATGTTGTGTGTGTGTGTGTTTTTTTTTTAATTAATAAGTGATACAGGGCCCAGTCTAAAACGGATCTAGAATTTAAACTTCTGTCACTGATGCAAGTTACAATAAAGAAGAGCAAGAGAAACTGATTACCAAGTATTGTAGTTATTCTCACATTTCTAAACTAACTTTCCCTCTTACGCCATTACAAAAATACTTTATCATGCATATTGGCTTACTTTTTTATTTATTTTGCCATGCTAAAACTGGAAAAGGATTTTATTCTTGTTATAGACATGGTAAATTTAATGATTATTTCTGGGTAACTTGTGTTTAACCAGAAAACTTTTCATTAGCTATTTTCCCACCTCAATGTGCAAAGTGTAAGTTTAATCAAATGTCTCTCTGTCAATTCAGTGACTTCCAGAAATTACTCATCATCGTTGTCAGGTCAATGTAGACTGAATCGGACTGAGTGAGCCCCGACCGCCATGTATACTCTGCACATCACCCTACATCAGCAGCCTGCAATCAGCCACTTGTCTTTTTAATATTTTCTTCTAGTTTCTACTTAATCCAGGGAAGAGGGTTCTTCCCAAGTTCCCTTGGGTTCCATTAGGTACATTCTGTGTGATTGTCCTCTTAGACTACCTTTCACTGCTGGCCAAAAGAACTGTCGGTCTCCCAGAGTTTCTGTCCTCTTCTTCGCCTGATCATTCGGATGACTTGCATTGTCCTTTTAATTCATACCCCTCAGTCTGTGAGTAAATGATGGATGACGCCCACATTGATCTCAGGTTTTTGGCCTAAGCTCTGCAACTCCAGAAGCCTGTGTGCCAAAGAAAGACGCAGACATTGCCAGAGTTGACTGATTTGACAAATTAGGAAGAGCATTGGTTAAGCCTGCCCTCCCCAGGACTGCGACTAGGCAGACACTCATACGTCAGTTAGAGCGGACAGTGGAAGGACGCATCTGAGCCCTTAGCCTGACTCAAAGGCCTCCTTCCTATTCTGACATACCAGGGTACTTCAAAAAGTTCATGGAAAGTTCCATATTATCTTTTAACTATTTTTCCATGAATTATTTGAAGTACCCTCATATTCAAGTAATAGAGAATTTGAATTTGTCTGTGCACTCAATAAAATCATGTAAATAAGTTTCTTATTTCTTAAGATGCCTTATGACAAGTTTCATGACAACACTTTTCAGGCAGTTTATAGAATTTTTTCTCATAAACAACTGGAACATGCTGGGTGTTTTATACCCATTATCTAATTAACTCTCACTGAAAATTTACAAAACGTGATTATTTTACAAAGGATAGTATTAAGATCCCAGGAGATTACAGGACTTGCTCAGATTTACACAACCAAGGAGTGGTAGAAGCCAAATTCTACTTCAATTTTCACTTTAGGCTGATCTCTCCCCTACAATGTCCACATTTTTGCAACTACTGAAGAATCTGTGAACTACAGCAAGAAAAAGCTTTGGGTCCAGAATCTGCTGCCTGGTCTTGAGATAAATGGTTCTTAAAGTTTTTGAAATTATAAACCTCTTTCAGGCATGATTAAAAACTATGAGCCATTTTGCCCAGAAAAAAAAAATGTGCACGCACACGCGTGCGCGCGCGCACACACACACACACACACACTCGCAGACTCACTATTTTGTATAGTAAGATCCACGACCAAACCAATAAAACAGCACTTTGCAGTAGTTTTTGACTTATTGGTAACGCTTCAATCTCAGTACAGAGCTTCTCGACTTAAGGTTTAATGTTTCCAAAGAAAGCTCTTTTTCACAGAGCCCAGTACAGAACTGCAACGTGTCCAGGGAGACCCATCCCCCGGAAGTTGATGGGAGATGCGTACACCATTCTGAAAGGACATAGTTCTGGTGTCAAAGACATAGCCAATCTAAATAGCCAATCTTACATCAGGTCAAAACATGCCGCAACCACAATTACATAAAGCCCAGGTTTTCTGAAATCTATTTGTTATAATATCTAGAAGCCCTGTTTTCATTTACTAGTCAAGACACAAGGCATTCCATGGAAAGAGAGTGAGATCTGATTAAATTTATAGCAATCAAGCTATTCTAAACTCAGATGATCTAAACTGCTCTTGGATTCTCCCTCCTTATTAACCCAATCTAGGAGTCCCAGCCTCCTTTCTTCAAAGGAAACCTGCCTTTAGGGAAAAGAAAATGGTTTAAAATGGCAACAGAAATACAGCTTGCCAGGACCACACAGATACAATTTATACCAAAAGAAAGCAGTGTAAGAAGACACTCCAATAAAGAAAGCTTTCAATTACCTTCAGCGATTTCCCCTCCTTCCCTTGCTTCCCTGACCCAGCACACAGCCAGAAGGGTGTTCCCTTACCCCTCCTCTGCCTCCCTCTCCTGTCAGCTCCGGGCTGAGTATTAAAATGCACCATCGAAGAGAATAATCCTCGGGTATTTCAGACAAATAGCACAGTGCCTGGGCTCCATGGTAATGGAGACAGGGTGTGAAAATATCGGCCCCTTGCCCTTCCACCACCAATTAGATTTTGCATCTTTTGCGGACAGCCCATCATCAACAGGTTTACCTCCATCTTCGTAACCAGGAGCCCTGTTCAGTGCAGGAAGTTGCGATCTTCTTGCTCCTGGCTAGTTTCGCCTCTATCCCAGGCAAATTTCTTAACTCCTTTTGAACCTAGAAAACAGTACACTAAAGTGAAGATTCAATGACACGATTCTTGACCATTTTACTCCTAGTTCTGCATGTAAGAATGCTTGCCCAAAGAAACTCAGATTTATTCTTTAATATCCATAAAGTAATTTAACCACAGGAAAGCTGAGGTTGATGACGTTTCTGCAGGTGCCCACCCCATGTAGGACGTGCACACAGGTTTGTCTTCTGCTGCTTGCAAAGAGGCATCACTGTGTTCAACACTCATCAAATGCATACGAGGTGTTCAAGGCTCACACAGGTGCACATGGGAGGACAGTGTGCAACTGAGCGGATCAGCATGTCTATGACCGAGAGGACCTGGATGGCGGCAAGAGGGCACGTCACACCTGGCAGGGCTGGAGGTGCTGGCAGAGCCGCAGGTGGGAAATTACACAGCACCTGTCCATGGCTTTCTGGCTTCACTCTCCTCAATAGGTCTCCCGTTTGTTCAAGCAGGCAGGACCTCTTTCCTCTATGTCCTAAGCAATTATTCACTCTTTAACATGCATGAGCATCTTCAAGTACTGTTTGGAACAATAAAACCAATTTAAACTATGATATCACCATAACGTATGCAACATAGCAAAATGTGCATCATTCAATTCCACATGACATATGAATAACTATTTTTAGGGTTAGGGTTAAGTCCAAAAGGATGTCCACAGAAATGCTCTTGATTCACTAGCAGCAAATGAAATCATGAGTACCTGGATTGTGTCTTTCACCTGGAAGGACGCAGCTTGGTTCAAGAACACCGGAGACATCCGCTTCCATCAGCCGGCACGTTGACTCTGCGTGTGCTCTGCGTCAGCTCGGTGTGACACTGGGAGCAGCTGGGCCGTGTGAGCGCTCAGAACTTCCGACCACATGGAATTTGGAACTCTGGCCAACATGAAAGTGTGGTGGAAACTATTTAGCTGAGAAAGAATATTCTCAGGTTTTGTCTGTTTATTATTTAGCATTGGTAATTGGGATCATCAAGGCAATTTTCAGTCCTTTATTCATTTTTAGGATTTTAAAAATTATTTTAAGAATTTTTCAGGTTAGTTTATTACTCTAACAGTTTTTTACATTTCAATTTGTTTTTCACCTGTAGAATATTGGAATATATACAACACCAGCAATAGAAAACATACCATTGTTTTATCTACCGCTATAAAAAGAAAAAAAAAAAAAAACCACTTCCAATTAAAATATGATGCAATACTTCCTACAAGTGTCTTTAAGGCCCAACCCCACCTCAGAAATGCTAAAATGTGGGGAAATTACCATGTTTTAATGTATAAAGTAGGACTGTCTGCTCTCTGCTGGAAAATGGCAAGAGCTAATGATGAATTTGTTTTCTGCTTCACTTTATTATTTTTGTTCAAAATTTTAAAAAATACCCACTAAACCAAAAAATAAACAAACAAACAGAAAACAAAAAACCAGACAAAACCCAAAGACTACAGATAAAAGACGAATCCAAACAATACCCGGCTTTCTCTGGGAAGGACAACACACGGGATGGAGGCATTCTTCTCTCCAAAGCAAGACTGAGGAGTCTTTTAAATGCATAAACAGACAGGAAAAAGGGGAAAGGAGAAGAAGAAATATGCAAGAAAGTTCCAGAAGCTGGAAAGCAGGCAGACAAGTAGAAAATGACTTAGTGGAGGAAAACACAAGCCGAAGTCTGATTGGGGACATGGAACCTGCCGAAGGCTGAGAGATTGCACCCGAAGCCTCCAAAAGCAGGGACCACAGCAGGCCCAGCAGCAGCCCGTGTCCCGCTCCCACGATGGTGGAGGACGAAGGTGGATTTCTCCAAAAAGCTACAGCAGACCGGCCTGGACTGCAGGACACAGACACTGCTGGGGGCATCAAGGGCAAGTTCATTTAGCAAACGTTGGAAGGCCCCTGCCTTCTTCCAACATTCAGCTCCCAGAAAGACTCATATGCTCCAGAGGGCGATCTCAAAGGATCTTCTCCAGGAAAGCCAACCAGCACAAAAGGAACAAACCATCTCTTCCTTCTCAAAACTTTTCCACTTCTGTGACCCGCCAATGGTACTTGTCACATGCCAAAATACGTAAGTTTGTGTGAACGTGTTTGGTCCTGTCCTAAAATGTGAACCAGCCTCCTCCTCAAGGCAGGCTGGTGGAACAAGATGTAGTCTGCACCGTAAGACGTTTACACACTTGAGTAGCAATTACCTACCACTCAGGTGGGCATTGGCCATAAGAAGGGCAGTGGAGCCCTGTTTTTCTGTGCTCTTCTCAACCAAAAGTACTGCACCCTGCACCTGCTCACTCCGGCTTGGCACAGGGCTATCTGCAGTGCATAGCAACATCTCTCCAGCAGAAAAGAGCTGAGAGTTCAAATGACGTACATTGGAGACAAATCCCAAGTTAAGTTTCATGGGCGGTTCAGGTCTGGAATTTAAATGTTCCTCCAGACCTTGGGTTCCTGGCCCTCAATTTCTAGTCTGCATCCCAACTGGAAGGGATGATCCTTCTTGTTAGTCCACAGGACCTTCCCTCGGAGCCTTGGCTGAGCACTGCAGCCCCCACATCCCAGGAGGAAGGGTCTTCTTTCCCTCAGGCTGAGGTCACACGTTTTTGTTTGTTTTCAGATTATCTAGCATTCATCAGACCTTAGACCTGGCTGAATTTCCCCTGCATTTGGCTCTCAGAAAACCTCTAACGTTTTTCTATTCTGCTTCCTTGAGTTGGTCACAGTGCTGCCATCAGTGTAGGTGGCTCATCATACTATGTGACAACCAGTTATGCATATGGTCCACCTCTGAGCTGTAAGATCCTGTGACAGACACCAAGTCCTGGTGTTCCTGGCACTTAGCAGGTCCCTGGCACGTATTAGGCTTCTCTGTGAGATTTTATTGAATTATAAATAGATGGCTAAAGAGGAGTACCTGACAGGCAGATGTCATTGTGGGTTAAGTTGGATATAATCACAGAGGATGTGGGACTTGAACTAATGCTGGAAGGATGAATAGAAGTTTGATAAGAAAAGGATAAAGAGAGGTTTTCCATCCACAGACAAGTGGACCACAGGTGTGAGCTGAATGTCGCCCCATGAGAAGACAGGTGTGACCACAACACAACTGGCTTACCCAGAGGGGTAGTTAATGCTGTCTGTCTACATATACATAAGAGAGAGATGGATTTTAAGCAATTGGCTTGTGTGATTGTGGGGCTGCAAGGCTGAATCTGCAGGGCAGGCTGGAGACCCCAGGAGGCACTGATGTTGCAGTCTTGAGTCTGAAGATGGTCTGGAGGCAGATTTCAGAATTCAGCGGACTGGATGAGACCTGCCCTCAGTGTAGAGGGGCATCTGCTCTACTCAAAGTCCACTGACCTAAATGCTCATCTCACCTTCAAAATACCTTCACAGCAACATCTAGACTGGTATTTGACCAAACACTGGGTATGGTGGCCCAGCCAAGATGACACATAAATTGACCATCATAGTCACTCTCTGTTTTTGAGCCAGGGAGTGACATCCACCATAAAATTTTAGAACTGGAGTAAATGAAAATGGTTGTTTAGGAAGAATTTTCTGGAAGCACAGAGTTTTGTCAACATCATCACAAACAGATACTTATTAAACCACCACTGTGTTTCTGGCATGAAACTAGGTCTTTGCTGCAAGGGAGGTTCTGCCTTCAAGAAAATAATGATACAGGTAGAAAATGTGGGACTGTGCGTGCAGCTGGCTCCTTCTCGAAGCCCTTTCCTCTTGCTGTGCCCTCCGTGTGCCCTGTCCACAGCATCCGTGCAGGGATGAGAAGTACAGAAGTGAGAGCCACAGGGAGAGATGGCACCTGCCTACAAAGAGGGGACCCGACAAGGAGGTCCTGGCATGGCAACCTGCATCATAAGACTACCGAAGACAACAGTCATTGTCCAAAGTGGTGACGTCAGCGTATCTCTTAGTCAGCAATTACTGCATGGAAGTGCACGCTTCGTTTTGCGTTCTCAAGATGCTCTGTCAGTTGGGGGGACATTTTGTCTCTGCCCCACCTGCAGATGGAAAGTGTAGTCACTTTGAGTTGGAGTGGACAGCCCAGTTTATGAATTATCTACATCCTTTGCTTGCTTCTCCTTTTGATATTTCCTGCTCCTTGATAGCTTCAAGAAGGGATGAACAGAGAAATTCCAAAGATGTTATCAGGGTTTCATCACCACTGGTACCGTCAGCAGGTCACTTCAATGAAAGAATTGACCAGATGAGAAGAGCGTAACTGAAGCTTGAATTATTTTGCTATTAATTATAGCACCTGCTTTCCATTACTCCTGTCCTATTTTATAACTCGTAGGTAAGTTTGGCTACAGCAGCAAGAGAACAGTAGATTTATGTCCTAATGCTTATTGTTTTAAGTGTATAAAAATTAAGGCCATGAGACTAAGCTGTGTTGTATAGAAAAAAAAAGTCGCTACTAAGCAGAGACATCAGAATAACGTCCCTCTCTAAAGAAGAGGGAAAACACAGGGATGGGAAAGTGGCTCTCTGGGGTGCCGGGATGCTCTTTATCTGACCATTGGCAATGTACATGTTCATTTTATTATACTTTCAACTGTGCATACTTGTTTATAATTTAATTTTTACTTAAGATTTAAATTTCCCTCTAGGCTTTGGGGTTCTGGCTCCAATTTCATGTCTGCATCCTAACTCAAAGGGACAATTTTTCATACGTTTGACATTCAGTACCTTGTCATTGTAAAAGTAGAGGATTAAAACAAGGGTAGTGCTGCTTTGTCTAACACATGTGTCGAAAGCAAACCTGCTTTACTCTTAATCAACCAACGGACAGCCAAAATAGTTTAAAATAGTAATAAAAATAAAGATAACTATTTATGGTAAACATTCTCAGCAAGCTAGTAATAGAAGGAAATTCCTTCAACTTGATTAGAAATAAAGCAGACGTCTGTTCTCAATACTCTTATTCAACACAGTGCTAGAAGTTCCAGCCCCCACATAAGATAAGAAAAAGAAATTCAGTGTACACAGCATGGAAATGAAGACACAAAACTGTCCCGTATTGCAGATAATAAGATGCAGAAAATCCCAGGAGATCTGCAAAAAACAAACATCCTCTGGAAGTATTATGTGAGTTTAACAAGGTCGCAGTTTGGAAGATTAACACAAAAACCGGTCACATTTCTATATACTAGCAACGAACAAGCAGAAACTGAAATTTGAAACACAGTATCATTTACAATCACTCCAAAGAAATGAAATGAGTACCTAGCAAAGAAATTTAACAAAACTTGGATCTGTATTCTGAAATCATAAAATGCCGATGAAATAAATCAAGGAATACCTAAGTAGGATCCGTAAAGACACACGTCTTATTCATGGATCGGAAGACTCAACAGAGTGAAGAAGTCAGTGTCCCCTAATTTCATCTACGGCTTTTGCAGGTATAGATAAGCTTATCTTTAAAAAAAAATGTATTATTATGCAGTATATGCATATATTGAAACAACACACTGTACCCCACAAATATGTACAAGTAAATGTTAAATTTAAAAAACAAAAATTTAAAATAAAACAATATGGAAAGGCACAAGACCAAGAGTTACTAAGACAATTTTGAAAAATAATGAAGTGAGATAAATCACTTTACTTGAGGTTAAACCTTATTGTGCAGTTACAGTAATCAAAACAGTGTGATGCCAGTGGAGGGGTGGACACACAGACCAATGGGACAGAGAAGAAAACCCAGCAGTGGACCCACAAAAATATGTCCAGCTGAACTGATAAAGGTAGAAAGTTAAGTTAAGGCAGGAAGAGCAGGTTTTTTAACACTGGGTGACAGAGGCTGGACATCCACGGCAGGGAAAGGACCTCCACCTCAACCTCACACCTTATTCAAAGGTTAACTCATCTTTTGTCAAAATTGACCATGGACATAAAACTATGGACGTAAAACATAAAACTATAAGACTTTTAGAAAAAAACATAGGAGAACATCTTTTGGAATTAGGATGATATGGACTGAATTGTGATCCCTCCTGCCCCGATTCATATGTTGAAGCCCTAACCCTCCATGTGACAACGTTTGGAGATAGGACCTGTAGGGAAGTAATTAAGGTTAAACGTGGTCATCACAGTAGGCCCTGATCCGTAAGATTAGTGCCTTATTAAGAGGAGGAAGAGACACCCGGAGCTCTCTGTCTTTGTGTGGACCAGTGGGGAGCCAGCATCTACCTCGACCTTAGACTTCCAGGCTCTAGAACTGTGGGGAATAAATTTCTGTTGTTTAAGCCCCCCAGGAAGTGATGTTTTGTGATGTCAGCCCTAGCAGACTGAAACATAGAGACAAAGAGTTCTTAGATTTACCATCAAAAGCATGAACCATAAAAGGAAAATAAGTTGACATGGTGGACCTCATTAGACTTAAAAATTTTGATCTGCAGAAGACCCTATGAAGAGCATTAAAAGACAAGCTTCAGACTGGGAGAAAATATTTACAAATCACACATGTGACAAAGGACTTCTATCCAGAATATACCAAGAGCTCTAAAAACTTGACAGTTTTAAAAAAAAAGTTAGACAATGAGTGAAAGCTGTGAGCAGACACTTCAGCAAAGAGGACACACCAGTGCAAGTGGGCATGTGAAAGGGTCTCTGGCATCACTCACCACCAGGAAACGCAAATCCAAACTACAAGAAGGTATCACTGCACTATCGAAATGGCTACATTATACAGATGGCAGTGACGGGAGAGGCCGGGGAGGACCCAGAGAAGGGCCAGTCACCCTGCTGGGGGAGTGAGGTGCGGTGCAGCCACTGGAAACACTGTGGGAGGGACTGTCCATCTCCCTCAGGTTCCTTCCTGCCTGGCTCTTCAGGGCACGTGGATCAAATATGAATGTCAACGGTATAACCATTAGAAAAAATGGTATGGAGGTTTTTAAAAACACTGAAAATATGATGGAGCAGTCCCACTACCGAGTGCGTATCTAAAGGAAAGGGAGCAAGTACCTCAAAGACACACCTGCACTGCCAAGACATGGAGTCAACCCAAGTGTCCATCAACAGACAACCGCATGAAGAAAATGCATGTGTGTGTGTGCGTGTGTGTGTACATAATGGAATACTACTCAGCCTCAAAAGAGGAGGAAATCCTGTCATGTGTGACAACATGGATGAACCTAGAGGACACTAAACAAAGTGAAATAAGCCAGACACAGGAAGACAAACACGGCACGAGCTCACTTACATGTAGAATCCAAAACAGTGAAGCTCATGGAAGCAGAGAGTAGAGTGGTGGTTGCCAGGGGGTGGAGGGGGAGGTGGGTTGGGGACACGTTGGTCAAAGGACACGAAGTTTCGGTTATGCAGGATGAATGAGTTCTGGGGACCTGCATGGGGACCACAGTTAGTCATAGCATATTGTATAGTTGAAATTTGCTGAGAGAGTAAACCTTAAATGTTCTGACCATACACACAAAATGTAACAATGTGAGGTGAAGGAGCTGTTAGCTGATTGTGGTAATCATTTCACACGTGCACATTTATCAAAACATCAAAACGTTGGACACCTTAAGTATGCACAATTTTTATTTGTCAATCATACTTCAATAAAACTGGAAAAGAAAAATGCATCTTTCTTTTAGTATTCTTCCTCTCTCTGAATTCTTAGACTAGCGGCTCTGAACTTTTAGTCTGTATAAGGCCCATCTGAGCAGCTGGTTGAAATCCCCGGCTCCTGGGAATCCCCCTCAGAGGTGGCTGTGATACTGCCGATCTGGGCTGAGCAGAGCATCTTCATTCCTGACAAAGGGACTTGGGTGCAGACCGCTGCATAGGCAGCACGTGGCAATGCCTGGGGCATCACGTGAAGTAAACAATCGATGCGCCACGGTATCAGGTCCATGCCAGGACGGATTTCTGTCCGTGTGGTTCACCATGTGTCTCCAGCACCTAAGACAGCATGTTGTGGACACTCAGAATATATTTGGAGAATTCGTGATGCAGGACTGGATCACTAAGTGAAGATATAAAGTCTCAGCCTCCAAGTTTTAAAGATTTCCAGGATGGAAAGTTTCCAGCGTGCGCGCTGTAGTGGACATCCGTGTGAATTTCTACGCAGTGCAGGTCAGACAGCCCGCGAAACCCCTGGGGGTGTCGGGGTAAAGGGCTGACAGGAGGTGACGTTAGAACTGAGACTTAAGGGGTGAATGGGAGTTTCCAGAAGGACAAAGTGTGGAAGGACATTTCTGGCAGAGAAAATATGTGGACTAGCTGCCCACAAATAGATGTGACTACTGTGATAGAGTCACAAACACTTAATATGGCACTGGTTCCATAACGCAGAAGCCACTGTGCCTCCTCCAGCAGTGGGAGACTTAGGGAATCCACATCCCATCTCCATGTCCCTGAGCTACACAGAGAGGGGTGGCCTGCTGCCCTGAGGTCACCAGGGTAGGAGAAGCACACTGAGACCCCTCCTCACCTGTGCTCTCCGACCAGAATGCACAGTGCTCCTCAGCAGAGGCTCGGCTCCTTTACAAACATGTCCAAATGGCTGTCCTGAAGTCACAGAGCTGGGGAGGAGGCAGGGGGAGGAGGTGGATCAGGTGCCAGGTCCTGATGTGCAGGGCTCACACACCTGTACCCTAGGTGTACACCTGCACCCCAGTGTGCCAGACTCACACACCTGTACCCTAGGTGTACACCCATATCCTAGTGTGCCAGGCTCACACACTGTACCCTAAGTGTACACCTGTATCTAAGTGTGCCCAGCTCACATACCTGTACCCTAGTTGTACACCTGTACCCCAGCATGCCAGGCTCACACAGCTGTTCCCTAGCTGTACACCTGTACCCCACTGTGCCAGGCTCACTCACCTGTACCCTAGTTGTATACTTGTACACCAGTGTGCCAGGCTCACACACCTGTACCCTAGTTGTATACTTGTACACCAGTGTGCCAGGCTCACACACCTGTACCCTAGTTGTATACTTATACCCCAGCGTGCCAGGCTCACTCACCTGTACCCTAGTTGTACACCTGTACCCCAGCATGCCAGGCTCACTCACCTGTACCCAGGAAGAGGCAGGGCCTCGGGTCCTTTGGCTCAGGCCTGTCTTCTTGGATCCTCTAATTTGTCTACATTTCCCTTTCTCTTCTCCCCCCAGCCCTATAGTTTTAAGAACATAAGGATGCAGGGCCTGAAAAACCTGCACAGTAACCAAGTCCCAGTTTCTGTCTGAGACTTGTCAGAAAATATGCCATTGCAGGAAGTCACTTCTCAAAGGCCACATGAGAAATCTGTGTCTCACTGTGGATATGGCGTTGGCCCATCACTTGCAAAATAATAGCCAGCCAGCGATGGGGGGGCGCTGCCTCTGCCTCGGTCTGTGTCCGTCCCCATGCACGGCTCCTTCCTGACCCCTGTGTCTGCCCCAGATATCAGGAGTTATGTTACAAAGGGGACAAAATAAAGCTACACGTGGGGCAAAATCCCTTTCTGTTGTGTCATATTTACTCAGCCAAACCTTTATTTTCCCTCTTTCCGTCATTAATATTGCATACACCTTAGCATACAAAGGCCCGTAATCTGACTTCCCAGCCAACGCCTGGAGTGGTCCTTTGCTCTGAGTCCCTGTTCACAGTCTCCTGCATCGTCCTCTGAGGGGAGCATGTTTGGTGACTTAGATGGAGATGAGCCAGCTTGCGAGAGCTGACGGTTAAATCTTCAGAAATCTTGTGAGCCAGGATGGGGTGTGTGAGCACAGGCATTAGCAAGTGCTACAAATCAGGCCTTTATTTCCCCAGAGAGCCATTGCTGAATATTTATCAGCACTGCTGCCCACGTGGCTCAGGGTCATGGGGAGGAGGAGGGTGGCAAGGACAGCCAGGGTGAGGACAGCTGGGCACAGGACTCACGGAGCTGGGGCCAGGGAGGCGCTTGGGTCCCACTGAGCGAGCCGCACCTTTCTGGGCACTGTGTCCTTGAGACACTGGCTGCTGGGGACCATGGGCAGGCATCACAGGGAGAAGAGTCAGTCTACAGGCAAGATGTGGGGATGGCATGGACTAAGAGCGGAGAGAGAAAGAAACAGGGACACACCCGAGAGAGACGCGGAAGCGCAGTTGGCGGGACTCACTAAAGGATTTGATTAGGCCGATGAGCAAAAGGTTGAAATTAAAAATAGGTGTCTAGCTTGGGTGGCCGAGTGGGCAGGGCTGTGATTTACTGAGACCAAATAGGAATGAAGCGCATTGGCAGAAACAATCAGGAATTTTGTTTGGACAAATCCTGAGAGGCATCGAGCAGGCGGTAGCACCTGTGAGACTAGAGACGGGGCGCAGGTCCAGGCTGCAGTCAAATCGAGGAGTTGTTGAAAACAGATGAGGTCCCTGTGTGGGGCTGTCCCTTGGCTTGTCAACACAGAAGCCAGAGAGCTTCTGACCTGGTTCCCAGCCCCACCAAGCCACCCTCCTCTAACTCAGTGGCGATCGAGCTCGTAATCCAGGAGGGGACTGGAAAATGGACACGTGTCCCCTTTGCGTGGGACAGGTGGCCTGCTCTCCTCCGGTCTTCCCTCCTCAGTGCAACTTCCTGCCGGTCTGCTTCTTTCCTTAGTCTGCTGTCTGCCCTGCCTCGCCGTCTTCTCAGGAGGCTCGAAGCATGCATTCGGCTTTAGACAACAAAAGACGTCAGGAGATGTTTACCCTCCCCTGAAACATTAGCAACCTCTTCGGAGTCAGACTCAGCCCTCGGGGGACTTCATCGACTTCAGCCAGCCTTTGAGCATGTCCAGAGAGAGCGGAAATCAGGTCTGCTCAGACTGATATGAATAGCATTTCTGTTTGAACTCAGCATAGCAAATGCATTTAGAAAAAGGCCAGAAAAAAAACACCTCTTGCCTTTCGCTGGCCGGGCAGTGAGTGCCAGGTATGTGATTTTACCTTTCATCAACAAGTGAGAAATCTTGGCTCCTTTTACACCAATTTTGCCTCTTCTTTGGCCCACCTGGGATGTGTGCAGCTTTTGACATGTCTTAAGGTAAGCTTGCTTTGCAAAATTGATGGGAATTCAGATGAGAAAGTCAGGATTCACGAGGGCTGGTTGTATGCTGGGAGCTCACCAGGTCCACACAGCTGAGCTCAGGGGGTTAGAGCTACAGAGCCCTGGCTCTCAGCCAGCCCAGGCCACTGTCTACACCACGGTGGTCCATGTGTTTGTACCAGGGTTCTAGAATGAACTGATGCTCTCCTTTGTTTCTGCACCATGTGAGGACATGGTCCACAACACACCTGGCTGCCTGGGGCGTCCCTGCCTGTGTCCTTCAAACACCCGATGCAGGCCATGACAGCTAGAGGTTGTGGGCCTTTCTTCCACATTCAAGATGATCAAGAGCAGCTTCTTTCCCACCAGGCTCCTCAGGTCTGCAGAACATCAGGAATCCTGGCCAAAAGTTGAGAAACTGAGTCCCAACACAGGCTTTGAAGCAAACCTGCTTGCAGTCTTTGGCAATAAACATCCCCCTTGTTTTCAACATAACCTTTCAAAATAAATGTTGAATTAATCCTCAGCACTGAGTAGCATCTCTCTTTGTCTGCAACTACATAGATGAAGGGAGAAGGGGATTGAGACATCAGCTTAAATAGAAAAACTACATTCCAATATGGTCGATGCACGCCAGCACTTAGTTTTTATCTGCTGAGTTATTTGGCACAAGATCACACACGGAAGAGTGCCGGCCCACCCATTCTCCCAGACTCGAGTCCAGCGAAGTCCCCTTGTTGGTCCACCAGAGACAGGCCCAGGAAATGCGCATCTCAGGGCGGCTGGTGGAGGCCCTGGCCTTGTTAGAAGCTGGATAACGCAGCAGGGTGGGTGTCCACGGGCACGTGCAGCTCCGGGTGAGCCTCTCCTCTGCAACGAGGAACTGGATCGCATCATCTCAGACTCTCTGCCTCTGAAGTCCTGTCTTTCATCTGGCTATGAAGAAGCTTCGTGGCAAACCATGTGTTGTTTCAAGCCAACGTTTTAAATATTTGATAAATATCTCATGAAGAGTTCATGTGCCAAAAACTGTTTGTATTTTTTTATAAAGGTGTATTTCTCCTTTGCTGGGAGCTTACAATGCAATTCCAAGCTAGGATTTCTGAACGTGTGTTGCCTAGATGTCTGGTGGTCTGCCAGGAACTTCTAGGGGGTCCAGGACCAGGTCCAAATGTGAACGAGGGCGTCTGCGGAGGAGTCTCCGCCAGCACGGGGGAGGCGCCGGTGCTCAGCAGCTGCACCTGGCTCCCCTCGCCGTGCTTCGGGGTCGGTGGCAGAGCTACCCGCAGCGCTGGGAACTGGGGTGCAGTCACGGACTTGTGTCCTCCAGGCACGGGGATCAGCAGTGTGAAGCCGCACGAAATCTCATGCACGTCTGAACGCCGGCTTGGAGCTGAGTTAGGACACCAGGCCAACCAAGACTCGGTTTCCTCCTCTGTAAAGTGGAGGTGGGGAGGAGATGTGACCCCTGAATGTGGTGATTACTCAATAAATGCTGATTCCCTTGCTTGCCCGATGCTCGCTCATTCTCCCTCTAGAATTGGAAACTTTCTCTTTAGGGAGGCCAGGCTATCTCTGGGGGTGCCAACCTCTGGCCTGTTGGTCCGTCACAGTGGTCCCAACACGTTTTGAGCAGGTGCCACACACAAGCCATAACCCCCAGTCAGAAGGAAGAGGCAAGCCGACCAAGGCAGGAAGTACAAGCTGGAGCTCCCATTATAAATTTAAGTTCACTGTTACACTTTTAAAATTCTGCATAAGAAAGGGGGGTACCCAGTTCTAGGACTTTCTGATCTTTGCTTGGGGACTAACACCCTCACCACAGGACTGCTTTCTGGGTGGTCTGTCAGCTCCCCCACCAAGCCCTCACCCAACCCATGTCCTCCCTTCCTTCCCCCTGGGCTCACCACGCCGTCCACTTGGCTCACCCAGGAGAATATCCTGGAAAAGCCCTATTTTCCCTCTCTGGCTGTAGATGCTAGTGTTGCTGTTATTTCTTGTTCTTAAATAGCTGGGAATGGTTGAGTGCCCCTCTCTGCCTCCACTGTCATGCGGGACATGCAGTGCATCCACACAGGGCAGCGGTCTGGAAGAGACACGAACCATTTGTGCTAACATGCAGATGGCAGCGGCTTCTGCAAGTGCAGTGACCCCGAACCTGCTCTGTGCTGTGCTTTCCAGTTAAGCGCTGACTCTGGGCAGCATCCTGTCGTGGCACTGTGGGGAGGACGCAAAAGAAGCGACAGGCACATCTGAGAACAATTAAGGTTCAAGAAAATACTTACATGACGATGTGTCAGCAACTGCAAAATGATGTAGTAGAAAGCGGAAAGAAATATATTACTTAGGGTGTATGGGGGAATGAGTAGTTTGGGGCGAGGCTGATTAATCAAGGAAGGCCTTTGAATTCGAGCAGTTGAACTTCAAGCTGGATCTTCAAGAAACAGACACGAATTGGCAAAGCCAGAAATATAATGCACAACGTGCCAAGGTAAACACAGCCCTACACAGCAGGCCCATAATATTTCTATTCTCTGTGCGCATGTTGACTCCCCACATGCAAAACAGAACGCTGTGCTATAGTCTGTTTACTCACAGACTCTCATTATAACCCTACATTCAGTGACTCATAACTTTCTGAAAACTTTTTGGCCGAAATTATTTAACCTTGCTGTTTTGTTTTTTTTTCCCAAAGAGGTGATTTTGTGTGAGTGCTTAAGACTGAACAGAATTGTGTTTTATTTTTGAGTCATGGGAGAGGGTGTTTTGAAAAGTAGTCTCAGCTCTCCGACATAATTTTTAAGTGGTAGAGCCAAATTTTTCAGATTTCCTATGCTTCTGAAGAATGTCTGGTTTATTTGTAAGACTGGCCTGGTTTATTTGCGGACATGGTCTTTTTCATACAGCTACCAAGCGCCAGATTCATCATTTCTTGCTGCAAGCATCGGTGACACCCCTCAAGGATCACAAATCTATTCAATCTTACATGGGTGAAAACGCCTCATAGCTATTATCAAGTGACCGCAAAAATAAGAGCTGGACTGAATGTTTTAAAGGATCTTATTTATAAAATCAAGTTAGAAAGGCCTTTCCCTAAGAGCAGCTTCAGTAGCTGTCTGTATTAGTCCATTTCTGTTGCTTATAAAAGAATACATGAAACTGGGTAATTTATAAAGAACTGATATTTATTTCTATAATTTTGGAGGCTGGGAAGACTGGTGAGGGCCTTCTGCTTTGCGGGGACTCTCTAGAGTCCTGTAGTGAGCATATGCTGAGCAACAGAAAGGTGACTTCCTCACTTGCTTTCCTTTTAAAGCCATCAGAACCACGCCCAGTACTCCACGAACGGTTCATCCATTCATGAGGGCACATCCTCGCAATCTAATCACATCCCCAAGGCCCCACCTTTCAATTACCATAATAGGATTTCCCACCCTCTTAACCAGCACAGTGGAGTTAAGTTTCCAACACGAACTTTTGGGGGACACATTTAACCCGTAGCACTGTCCATATGTACAAACAGGAGCTGAGGCTGTTTTGACCACGTGAAGGGGCTCTTAGAGAATTTCTGCAGCGTGGTACAGAATCGATCCAACCCTTGCCTTCCCCTGACAAGCACACAGGGAATGGCTGAGGGTAGGAAAGTAGGTGCAGTACGACCAGTCCAAAGAAAGAACGGAGCCTGAGCCTAGAATCCCCACGTTTGTCTGACGGCCGGTGGTTTTCAGAGCCCGCACTTGCCTGCTGATGGTGAGTCTTCACCTCTTTGTGTTTCTGATGAGTATTTAACCACAATTAAGAAAAAAAAAAAAGGAAAGAAAAATTCCCAGGCTGCAAACTCGGCCGTCTGCCTCTATCTTTGTTGTTCCTAAGGAGGAAGTTTTCCTGCCTGCCCCAGACAGGCCAGACCCGCTTCTTCCTTCTGGAAGCATCTCAGGTCTCGGCCGCAGAAGGAGGCTTCCCTGAGCAGCGAGTCCATCTGGAGACTCACTTCCCCTGCGAGTCTGCACTCATGGACGTGCGGTTACGCAATTTTCTCAAGTTGTTTCTTGCACGTCCAGTCTGTTTTCCTAACTCAAGTGTTAATTTCCCTCCGGCCAAGACTTGGCTGTGTTTTCTCTTGACTCTCCCCGGGGGCCCGCCACAGTGGGTACACAGGATGAGCGCTCCAGAAATGTGGGACACACGAAGCACCGCGCCCGAGCAAACGGGAGCTTTGGGGTTGCTCTGCCTTCCCTGAAAGGATCAGTGATTTCTCATAAACTTAGAACTTTCACCTTGTAATGTTTTGCCTCTTATCAAGATAATCGATCAACTATTACATTGTAGTAATAATTGGATAATTGATATTGTAACCTTAGAAACAAACATAAAAATATCCTAAGAAACTGGAGGGCAAAGATATGGATTAAACTTAAATCTACATTTTCTCTCTCTAGAAAACTCACTGAAGAAGAGCAATTTTTTAGGGTATTTATCCACAAGGATGAGGATAACAGAAGGCGAGACAACAGCAACAAAACTTTCAGGACGCAGAGGGGCTTTTTAAGCCAGATTTGGGGGACAGTTGAGCGTCAATGTGACACCATAGAGTTGAAGCTTGGAAACCTCTGGAAATGAGGGTGAAGGACAGGCTAGCCTTGGTCAGTAGCTGCTCAGGATGCTGGCGGCTTTCTGGGTCCCCCTCACTTCACACCCCAGGGCAGCAGCTGTCCTGGGCTTCCGCAGGCTCTGGAGGGGAATCTATGGGACGCACAACAGAGGGCAGCTGGAGCACGGGGAGCCGCGTGTGCCCAGCCCCTTCCCATCCTGCTTCCGGGGGCTCATGGTGAGCGACGTACCTTCCAAGTGGAGGACTCTGGGACTCTTCCCTGAAGTATGAACAGTGCAAGGAGACATGCCAGCATTGGAGGACCCCAGCAAATAACAAGACGAAACGTTCAACGGTGAAGCTTACCATCAGAAAACCCCAAACTCTTGGAGGAAGAAACACCAAGAAAATCTCCCAGAATCAGAATCAGCCACACTGCAAGGGCCCGCTGTGTGCTCAGCCAAGATCGCCCCCATCAAAGCACATCACAGTGAAATGTTAAAGCACGTGGATTAGAAATGAGATTCTCTACCTTACAGAGGAAAATTCTTTTTTAAAAGTCTGCCTACAAAGGATCAGGATTCAGTATAGCTACAGTCATGTCTACAGAAAGAAAAAAAAAGTGGAGAGACGCTTCACATATCTGATGGAACACAATTTCCAACATAGAAACCTATGGCTAGACAAATTACCAATCAAACACAAGGGTGGGATAAAATTATCAGACACCGAAGATCTCCGTCATGATTTACTCTCTGTGATTTCTCAGGAAGCTCCTGCAGCTCAGGCTCCACCATGAGGGAGCCCTGGAGCAGGAAGGAGAGCGGAGTAGCCAGGCTGAGGCCGGAGAGGCACACGGAGCCTGCTCTGCGTGGGCGAGGGCTCCCACCAGCATGTCTTCTGCAAGGAGGCCCCTGAGCCGGTCCAGGCAGAGCTGTGCTTGGCTTCCCCACCTGGAGCAGAGGAGGACATCTGCTGTTATGGGCTGAATCGTGTGCCCCCAAAATGCACGTGTTGAAGCCCCAACCCCCAATGTGACTGTATTTGGAGATAGGGGCCTTTTGGAGGTAATTAAGGGTAATTGAGGTCATAAGGGTGGGGCCCTGACCCCGCAGAACCGGTGTCCTTGTAAGAAGAGGAAGACACACTGGAGCTGTCTCTGCACAGTCAGAAGAAAGGCCATGTGAGGACACAGAGAGCTGGCCGGCATCTTGGCCACGGATTTCCAGCCCCTGGAACTGTGAGAATGGAGGTCTGTGGTTACAGCCACCAAGTCAGTGGTACTTTGCTATGGCAGCTGGAGCAGATGAAGATGGTCATGCGCCACCTGCAGTGGGACAGGGGCCTTGGCCAGCTGAGACACAGAAATCGCAGGCCCGCTTGACCCCTCTGGCCACAGTTCTGCCAGATTGTCCAGCACCGGGCTGAGGATTTAGCACCGCAGATGGCCCTATGTCTTCCAGAATTCATTCATGTCCTGCCAACCAGCTTCCTATCCAGGCTTCGGTCACAGGTCCAGGACTGGAGACAGTGTGGCCGTCAGGCCCTGGGAGACTGTGAACAGGAGAAGGTGCCGCATCTTCCTCACCAGCGAGGTCCAGCTTGCTCCTGTCTCTGTGTGAGTCACTTTCACTGCATAGATCTCTAAATGATGATTGGTAAAGTGACAGCATACTTGACTTAGGCACCATTCATCTTGGAAGATGTCCTCTTTCTGTCAAAATCCAGGAAACCCACAGAACATAATCTTGCTGCCTAAGCATATTAAAAGGCTATTTGAAACAGAACTTTCATAAAGAGAAAGAATTCTTTAGTTTCTTAAACATAAAACCAAAAATAAGGCCAGATAGAGATGTGATCTGTGACGTTGCCTGCACTTTCTGGTATGAACTTCACAGGACTGCAGCTGGAGAGCTGGAGAAGTCCATGCGGGGAGCTTTTTGGGTTTGACGGAAGGACTGGATCAGCACGATGAGAGTCCACGAGACCCAGCAGCCAGCGAGGGGCTGACTCAGGGCAGAAGCCAGGCAGGGGACGGCCCGGCCAGAGCGGAGATGCTGCCTTGCTGGCCCTCGTGGCGAAAGAGCACAACCACACTGCAGCTATGAACATATTTTTAGCTTTTCTTATGAATATTTGAGTTAAATCTTTATTAAATTGCGTATGACTCATTCTGTAATGATGGCTCAGTACTTCTCAGTGAATCGTCCAGTGTTGAATAGGTTCTGGATGTAAAAGAACACTTTCAGGTACAATCAGGACAGGTCCCTAAAATAGAGAGACCCAGACCACTCTAGGAGGTCCAGACGCTCGCCCCAGGCAGCACCAGCAATCCCCCTCACCCCACCCCGGCCGGGCCAGCTGCTTTCTGTGTGGCTGGGCCCTGGTCACCTGCGCCCATGGCCAATGTCCGCCTGAAGGCCGAGCACGTTCCTCTCCTCCAGCTCCTTTGTTCTTTTCTACACAAAGTTTATTATGAGTCCCAGCTCCCCATTGCAGGGAAAGAGGAAAGCCATTTACTGAAAAGATGAGAAAAAGCAGTAGCTACATTTCACAGTCGTAACTACAAAGAAAAATTAGTGGATGCTGTGTGTTACGCCACTTTCGAACCGAGCTGCAGAGGGTGCACCTCAGGGCCCATGGGGACAGAGTGAGATGCGCGGTCACCTGGGGACCACAGGCACACGTGACTTCTCCAGGGTAGAGAGGCCGCTGCCGCTGGGCAGGAGGAGTTTCTCATGGCTCCACCTGTCCGCGGGTGAGTCCCAACCCGGCTGCTGCTCACACCGCCGATTCCGTCCTCCGAGCAAAAGTAGCGTTTCCCAAATTCCTCTGGAGTCAGCTGCCCCGTTACTGAGGACTTCACCACCTGGGTGCCCGCTAGGACAGGCGCATCCCCCGTATCTGCCGCAGTGCCCTCCTGGGCAGGACCGGAGAAGGGTCGGGCTTAACACAGCGCTCGGCACGAGAGAGGCGGTGGCCGTGCGCAGACTGCACCTGGCGGCCCGTGGGGACCCGCATCCGGCCTCTCCACGGCGTCCCAGGCCCCGAGCGTCCGTCCTCTCCACGGCGTCCCAGGCCCCGAGCGTCCGTCCTCTCCACGGCGTCCCAGGCCCCGAGCGTCCGTCCTCTCCACAGCGTCCCAGGCCCCGAGCGTCCGTCCTCTCCACGGCGTCCCAGGCCCCGAGCGTCCGTCCTCTCCACGGCGTCCCATGCCCCGAGCGTCCGTCCTCTCCACGGCGTCCCAGGCCCCGAGCGTCCGTCCTCTCCACGGCGTCCCAGGCCCCGAGCGTCCGTCCTCTCCACGGCGTCCCAGACCCCGAGCGTCCGTCCTCTCCACTGAGTCCCCGGCCCCGAGCGTCCGTCCTCTCCACTGAGTCCCCGGCCCCGAGCGTCCGTCCTCGCCACTGAGTCCCAGGCCCCGAGCGTCCGTCCTCTCCACGGCGTCCCAGGCCCCGAGCGTCCGTCCTCTCCACGGCGTCCCAGGCCCCGAGCGTCCGTCCTCTCCACGGCGTCCCAGGCCCCGAGCGTCCGTCCTCTCCACTGAGTCCCAGACCCCGAGCGTCCGTCCTCTCCACGGCGTCCAGACCCCAAGCGTCCGTCCTCTCCACGACGTCCCAGACCCCGAGCGTCCGTCCTCTCCACTGAGTCCCCGGCCCCGAGCGTCCGTCCTCTCCACGGCGTCCCAGACCCCGAGCGTCCGTCCTCTCCACGGCGTCCCAGACCCCGAGCGTCCGTCCTCTCCATGGCGTCCCAGACCCTGAGCGTCCGTCCTCTCCACGGCGTCCCAGACCCCGAGCGTCCGTCCTCTCCACTGCGTCCTCGGCCCCGAGCGTCCGTCCTCTCCACTGAGTCCCCGGCCCCGAGCGTCCATCCTCTCCACGGCGTCCCCGGCCCCGAGCGTCCGTCCTCTCCACGGCGTCCCAGGCCCCGAGCGTCCGTCTTCTCCACGGCGTCCCAGGCCCCGAGCGTCCGTCCTCTCCACGGCGTCCAGACCCCGAGCGTCCGTCCTCTCCATGGCGTCCCAGGCCCCGAGCGTCCGTCCTCTCCACGGCGTCCCAGGCCCCGAGCGTCCGTCCTCTCCACGGCGTCCCAGACCCCGAGCGTCCGTCCTCTCCACGGCGTCCCAGGCCCCGAGCGTCCGTCCTCTCCACGGCGTCCCAGGCCCCGAGCGTCCGTCCTCTCCACGGCGTCCCAGGCCCCGAGCGTCCGTCCTCTCCACGGCGTCCCAGGCCCCGAGCGTCCGTCCTCTCCACTGCGTCCCCGGCCCCGAGCGTCCGTCCTCTCCACGGCGTCCCAGTCCCCGAGCGTCCGTCCTCTCCACGGCGTCCCAGGCCCCGAGCGTCCGTCCTCTCCACAGCGTCCCAGGCCCCGAGCGTCACTCTTCTCCACGACGTCCCAGGCCCCGAGCGTCCGTCCTCTCCACAGCGTCCCAGACCCCGAGCGTCCATCCTCTCCACAACGTCCCAGGCCCTGAGCGTCCGTCCTCTCCACGGCGTCCCAGGCCCCGAGCGTCACTCTTCTCCACGACGTCCCAGGCTCCGAGCGTCCGTCTTCTCCACTGAGTCCAAGGCCCCGAGCGTCCATCCTCTCCACAACGTCCCAGGCCCCGAGCGTCCGTCCTCTCCACGGCGTCCCAGGCCCCGAGCGTCCGTCCTCTCCACGGCGTCCCAGGCCCCGAGCGTCCGTCCTCTCCACTGAGTCCCAGGCCCCGAGCGTCCGTCCTCTCCACGGCGTCCCAGACCCCGAGCGTCCGTCCTCTCCACTGAGTCCCCGGCCCCGAGCGTCCATCCTCTCCACTGAGTCCCAGGCCCCGAGCGTCCGTCCTCTCCACGGCGTCCCAGGCCCCGAGCGTCCGTCCTCTCCACGGCGTCCCAGGCCCCGAGCGTCCGTCCTCTCCACTGAGTCCCAGGCCCCGAGCGTCCATCCTCTCCACGGCGTCCCAGACCCCGAGCGTCCGTCCTCTCCACTGAGTCCCCGGCCCCGAGCGTCCGTCCTCTCCACTGAGTCCCCGGCCCCGAGCGTCCGTCCTCGCCACTGAGTCCCAGGCCCCGAGCGTCCGTCCTCTCCACGGCGTCCCAGGCCCCAAGCGTCCGTCCTCTCCACGGCGTCCCAGGCCCCGAGCGTCCGTCCTCTCCACGGCGTCCCAGGCCCCGAGCGTCCGTCCTCTCCACTGAGTCCCAGACCCCGAGCGTCCGTCCTCTCCACGGCGTCCAGACCCCGAGCGTCCGTCCTCTCCACGACGTCCCAGACCCCGAGCGTCCGTCCTCTACACTGAGTCCCCGGCCCCGAGCGTCCGTCCTCTCCACGGCGTCCCAGACCCCGAGCGTCCGTCCTCTCCACGGCGTCCCAGACCCCGAGCGTCCGTCCTCTCCACGGCGTCCCAGACCCCGAGCGTCCGTCCTCTCCACTGCGTCCTCGGCCCCGAGCGTCCGTCCTCTCCACTGAGTCCCCGGCCCCGAGCGTCCGTCCTCTCCACGGCGTCCCCGGCCCCGAGCGTCCGTCCTCTCCACGGCGTCCCAGGCCCCGAGCGTCCGTCTTCTCCACGGCGTCCCAGGCCCCGAGCGTCCGTCCTCTCCACGGCGTCCAGACCCCGAGCGTCCGTCCTCTCCACGGCGTCCCAGGCCCCGAGCGTCCGTCCTCTCCACGGCGTCCCAGGCCCCGAGCGTCCGTCCTCTCCACGGCGTCCCAGACCCCGAGCGTCCGTCCTCTCCACGGCGTCCCAGGCCCCGAGCGTCCGTCCTCTCCACGGCGTCCCAGGCCCCGAGCGTCCGTCCTCTCCACGGCGTCCCAGGCCCCGAGCGTCCGTCCTCTCCACGGCGTCCCAGGCCCCGAGCGTCCGTCCTCTCCACTGCGTCCCCGGCCCCGAGCGTCCGTCCTCTCCACTGAGTCCCAGGCCCCGAGCGTCCGTCCTCTCCACTGAGTCCCAGGCCCCGAGCGTCCGTCCTCTCCACTGAGTCCCAGGCCCCGAGCGTCCGTCCTCTCCACGGCGTCCCAGGCCCCGAGCGTCCGTCCTCTCCACTGAGTCCCAGGCCCCGAGCGTCCGTCCTCTCCACGGCGTCCCAGGCCCCGAGCGTCCGTCCTCTCCGCGACTTCCCAGGCCCCGAGTGTCCGTCCTCTCCGCGGCGTCCCAGGCCCCGAGCGTCCGTCTTCTCCGCGGCGTCCCAGGCCCCGAGCGTCCGTCCTCTCCACGGCGTCCCAGGCCCCGAGCGTCACTCTTCTCCACTGAGTCCCAGGCCCCGAGCGTCCGTCCTCTCCACGGCGTCCCAGGCCCCGAGCGTCCGTCTTCTCCACGGCATCCCAGGCCCCGAGCGTCCGAACTCTCCACTGCATCCCAGGGCCCGAGCGTCCATCTTCTCCACGGCATCCTCAGCCCCGAGCGTCCGTCCTCTCCACGGCGTCCCAGTCCCCGAGCGTCCGTCCTCTCCACGGCGTCCCAGGCCCCGAGCGTCCGTCCTCTCCACAGCGTCCCAGGCCCCGAGCGTCACTCTTCTCCACGACGTCCCAGGCCCCGAGCGTCCGTCCTCTCCACAGCGTCCCAGGCCCCGAGCGTCCATCCTCTCCACAACGTCCCAGGCCCTGAGCGTCCGTCCTCTCCACGGCGTCCCAGGCCCCGAGCGTCACTCTTCTCCACGACGTCCCAGGCTCCGAGCGTCCGTCTTCTCCACAACGTCCCAGGCCCCGAGCGTCCGTCCTCTCCACAGCGTCCCAGGCCCTGAGCGTCCGTCCTCTCCACGGCGTCCAGACCCCGAGCGTCCGTCCTCCCCACTGCGTCCCAGGCCCCAAGCGTCCGTCCTCTCCACGGCGTCCCAGGCCCCAAGCGTCCGTCCTCTCCACGGCGTCCCAGGCCCCGAGCGTCCGTCCTCTCCACAACGTCCCAGGCCCCGAGCGTCCGTCCTCCCCACGGCGTCCCAGACCCCGAGCGTCCGTCCTCCCCACGGCGTCCCAGACCCCGAGCGTCCGTCCTCTCCACAACGTCCCAGGCCCCAAGCGTCCATCCTCTCCACAGCGTCCCAGGCCCTGAGCGTCCGTCCTCTCCACGGCGTCCCAGACCCCGAGCGTCCGTCCTCCCCACTGCGTCCCAGGCCCGGAGCATCCAACTTCTCCATGGCGTCCCGGGCCCCGTGGGCTCTGCCCACGCTCGCTCCTGAGGCATGTGGACCCCACAGCTGCAGAAGCCTGTGGTGGCCGCCTGGCTGGCTGGACGCCAGCAGGACGGGGACAGGCCGCTCCCCTCCCCAAGGGTAAACACGGCCTCACTCTGGTCAGACGTGGGACAAGCTCTGCTAAGGAGTCAGCCACAAATTTCTTTTTTTGAAGGAAATAGGAACAATTTTCCTGCTTTTTAAAACCCCAAACGTAGCACTTAATTCCAGTCTGACTTACTGTGCCAGCAAACCTCCTTCCGTCTCGGGGAGTGACGTGAGGACTTCCTCGCCTCCCAAGCGATCCGTGGGCGCAGAGCCGCCCCGGCCCTTTGAGGTCTGGGTAGGACAGAAGAGATCCCCAGGGCTGAGCCCTGCTGAAAGCAGTGTCCTCAAGAGGCTCTGAATTCTGCTGGGCATCTAGAGCTGGGAAGTTTTGGGGGTCACGAGAGAACAGGTTACACTCGTACAACCCAGTAAACAAATTACATATTAGAGTCTCCTGTTCTTTTGCCCCTAGGATGTTTTAAAATTATGAAAGAAATATGAACATAGATTAGAAAATCCAGCCGGTGCAAAGGGGCACAGAACGGAAAGTGGACACCATCTGCCCACCTCGCCTGCTGTGGCCACAGTGTCCAGCTCTAATTCCTTTGGTTTCTAGCTTTCAGTTCTTCTTACGGCCACTTGCATAGTTCAAAATTATACATAGATGCCACTAACATACACATACCTCTAATGTTTGTTTAATTGTTTTCATAGACAATATGTCAACATGCTTTAGAAAACAAAGATTATAAAGAGATATACGGGGGGGCATCTCCCCCTTATCAGTGAGCCTGTCTGTCCCATTCCTACCTCCATAAGTAATCCCCACTCGTGGTCCCTGATGTGGCCTTCCAGAGCTTCCTTATGCACATACAGACAAGTATAGATATAGATTCCTACTTTCAGTTTTTTCTTACACTAAAAACAGCACAACGAATACACTTTAGGGCCTTGCTTTTTTACTTTGCATTTGGTCTCAGAAAACTTTCCATATAGGTACTATATTAGTCCGTTTTGTGTTGCTTATAACAAAATACCTGCAACTGGGCGATTTATAAAGAAAGCAAAATGTATTGCTTATGGTTTCTGAGGCTGGGAAGTCCAAAGTCCATCTGGTGGTGGTGACAGTGACCCAGGGGTCTCACACTACAAGACAATGGAAGCAGAGAGAGTGAGAGAGACAGACTCTCCTCTCCTTTTAAAGCCCTCAGAACCACGCCCCTGACCACCATTATTAATCCATTCACTACTGCATGGTCCTATAATCCAATTACCTCTTCAAAGCTCCACCTTTCAATGACCATAATAGGATTTCCCACCCTCTTAACAGTCACAGTGGGGACTAAGATTCTAATACATAAACTTGGGGGACACAATTCAAGCCTCAGTGTGTTTCGGGGACATAATTCAGTCCACTGCAGGTTCCTAGAGACTTTGCTCCTCTTCCTTCCAGTTCCATAGCATCCCCCTACGTGGGAAGTCCACAGTGTATCCAACCAGCCCCTCAGTGTTGGAATCTGGGCTGCTCCAGGTGCTGTTTGTACATCATTGTCCATGTTTGGAAAGATAGAGGATAAATCCTGCAAGGTGGAGTTACTGGGTGAGAGGGTGTGTCTCTGCACCTGCACTGTTGACACACAGTGCCAAATTGTCCTCCACGGGGGAGGAATGCCTCTGCCTTTTGATATATCAGCTCTGCACAGATGTCTACTGACTCGTGCAAGTCGAGAAACCTAACACATTTACGTTGCCTGCCACAGCCCCTTTGTTACTACTTCCCAATTTTTGATGATTGCTGTGTTTGATGACTCAACTGGATACAGTATCTGTATGTCTACTTTAGGAAATAAGGGGTTGCACTTTCTGTCTCTCCTCCCTTCCTCTCCACATTGCAGCTCTGTCACTTGCACCCTCCCTTCTGTATTACAAAGTTTGTAATGGTTACATTCCTGTCTATGCAATAATTATGAAGTTTTTCTTACACCACTTTAAATTGAAAAAATGTCATTTGTGTTCTATCATTTTATAAAAGTTCCTTACTGCAGAATCAGATAGCTTGTAATAGACCCAAGCTAGACTGCTTAAAGGGAAATGTTCCTGCCATTAAGGTTGGATGGTCATTCTTTCCTTACTCTTCTTACCTTTGCACAAAATCGTGTAGGATTTTAGTTTGCTGCGTGCACTCAGTCATTCACTCAGCAAACATGAACTGAGCCTTTACGATGAGCCAGGACTGGGTGTCTGTAGTCAATGAACAGATCAACACCCCCTCCTTGGAGCATGTGTTCTAGTAGGGACGAACAGAGCACAGATAGCAGTCAGGTGGAGGGTAAAGTGGAAGGCAAGGCCACTGTCATCTTAAACAGGGAGAGGAGAAGGCCTCCCTTAGGAGGAGGTACCAGAGCAAAGACATGAAGACAACAAGGGAGGAATGAGCCATTCGGATATCAAGGGATGAGATTTCAGGCTCAGCAGTCAGGACCAGCAAAGGCCCTGAGGCAGGAGGCTGCCTGCAGCTGGAGTGACCCAGAGGGAGGCGGTGATAGGAGGTGGGGTGACAGGTGACCAGTGTGCAAGACCCCACTCAGGGCCTTGAAGGTCATGCTGAGGACTTTGGATTTTAAATTACTATTACTGAAAATCATTGAAGTGTTTGACCAGGGACTGACATTATCTGACTTGTGTTTTTAAATAAGAGCACCCTACCTGCTATGTAGGTAATGAATGGGGCTGGGGCGGTGGGGGGCTGAAGGGGTATGGAGTTTGGGCCAGGGTAGAAGGAGGAGGCTATGCCATATTCCAGACTAGAATGCATAGTGGCTTGGGCTGATGTGATGAGAGTGAAGTCGGGAGAACTGGTTGGAACCTGGATACCTTTTGAAGGCAGAGCCAAGGGAATATCCTAACTGATCAGATGTGGGCCAGAAGACAAAGCAGGGAGCCAGCTAACTCTGAGATTCATTACCTAAGCAACCAAGGATGGAGCAGGTCGATGATGCAGTGGGTTAGCCACGGAAGGAGCAGCATGCTGGAATGAGGGGCTCGTGGGTTTGACTTGATGTGCCTGATGACATGAAGGGAGAAGTGCTCAGCACGCAGTTGAATACATGATCAGAACGAAAAGGCTGAGTAACAGGGAGGCCACGTGCCTGTCCTGAGCTGGGAAATCGGTCTTTTCTTACCGCTAGACTTGAACTGAAACGTGGGCTCTCCCGGGTCCCCAGCTTGCCAGCTGCAGGTCTTGGGACTTCTTAACCTCCAGCATCGTGTGAGCCAATTCCATAACATTCCCCATTGGTTCTGTTTCTCTGGAGAACCCTGACTAATGCAGATTTTGGTACTGAGAGTGGTTCTACAGCAATAGAATTTTTAAAATGACTTTTCTAAATTGGTTCTGGGGTTGTTGGAATTGGCTCTCTAATCTGATTATATCTGAAGATGTTAATGACTCTATTTCCAGTGGTAAAGAGAGCACTGAGAGTCTGCAGCATAATCTGCCAATGGAGAGACATGAAATATCTCCATTGTGTATGCTTAATCAAGTACAGATAACAAGCAAGGTTCTAGGTGACTGTGTATATAACATTTTTGAACATTTTTGGAAAAGTAACAAATATAGTGAGATTGGCTGGTTTCTTCTAATGGAAAGAAAAGGTAGGGCTCAGGGACTCACATCCCCAGCCTAAGCCCTATGTAAATGACCTGAAGCATCTATGTGTGCCCTGAAGGAGCCATATGTCCTGTAGCCAAGGAGTTAAGATCAGCCATAATCAACCCCGGCATTGCACTGGCTGAACTATAGCCCAGGTGGAACTCCAGACCCTTAAGGTGTCTACTGTTGAAGTGAGGGCACTGGCTGGGAAAGAATGGAATCCTGTAAATTTAGATGGGAATGTGTGGGAAGACCCTGGTAAAGCTGGAGCATTGATCTTCTAAATCTTTTTTTTATTATTTTAATTAATTAATTAATTGTTTTAATTTTTATTGAATCATGATTGATTATACATATTTTTGGGATTCAATGTTGACATATGTTGATCAAATCAATATTACTAGCATATATACTGTCACAAATTGTACTTGTTCTTTATGCCCCTTGTCCAATCTCTTCTTCTCCCTCTCTCCTCCCCCTCCCACCTCTGATAACCCTAGATTTCTTCTCTTCTTCTGAAAGAGCAATGGTTACTCTCTTGATCTGTTGCCTAGATGATCTGTCCAATGCTGAGAGGTGTGTTCAGGTCCCCCAATATTATCTTAGAAAAGATGTTTCCTCTATCACTCTGGAATGGGCTTGTGGAGAGAGACATTCTCTTTTCTTTATCTCTGCTGGTGACTCTCCTTGTGTCAATGCACTCCAGTGGCTGGTGGACCATCTGCATGGTGGTTGTGACATCTAGTCACTTTTGTGGCCGCCATGGTTATTGTGGTTGCTGTGTCCACTCACATGGAGGTGATGTTTTTCACACACTCTTTGGTGCTGGTGACGTGCCTGGTTGTGGGGGGAGGGGGATCCAGTCCCCAGATCCATGCTTCAGGTCCCTAGGCACTGGCAGTGTGCCTGGCCTGGAACTAATTTTTTGTCCTTTGCTTACTTCTAAAATGGGGGAACGTCCTGTGGGGACCAGCACTTGAGCCCTATAATTGAGCTAAACTGCTGCTTTGCTGCTGATTCCCTTGGGAAGGCTTTTTGTGCAGCCCAGGTTTTAATAGTTGACCTTATAGGTACTTCCAGCTCTCCAGAGATCTGGTGCACCTGGGTTGTGTAGAAACTCTGATCTGGGCCTGAGTCTTTTCATCAAACTGCACCTCATGCAATTCTGTATTCCTGACCAGTCTCCTCTGAGTGGTCCTGCACTGATTGGGGTGCTGGTCAGCTGTCCTTGCTGTGCTCCAGTGTTCTCCTCATGGGCCTGTCTCCCCCACCACCCATGCTGCAAACACTTCCCATGCAATGGGCCATGAGCCAGTCCCCTGCGATGACTCACCGGCCTCTGAATGGCTCCTTTTTTACAGCTGTCCTGGCTCCTTGCTCCTGTGTGGGTCCATGGGAACTCTATTAGTGGTCTTGCTGGCCTGGTGGCCACCAAGGCCCTCTTCTCCCCTGCCACCTCCAAGCAACTTCATCTGAAGGGCACAGCTGTGGCTTTTGCCAGCTCCTGCTCCATGCGCTCAGCAGCTCCAGGCTTAAAGCAGCCACAGCACAAAATGGTCAGAGCAGTTTTTTCTTTCTCTCATTGTGGCTTCTCCCACCTTCATGCACTCTGTAGGTCTCTCCTCTTTCCCTGAGCTCTAGCAGCCCCAGCTTGGCTGTTGTTACTTTTTTATAGTTGTAAATTAGTTGATTTGTGGGAGAGAGTGATGCTGGGGACCGTGTATTCTGCCATCTTGACTTTCCAGCCTGATCTTCTAAATCTCAATGAGTCTTCTTTGCCAGCAGAAGTGGCCTCTCCAGCCCTGGTGACAACAGCCTCCCTACCCACAGCGGTATCAGACTTTCTACCTCTGTCAGAGGGGATTAACCCTACATTGCCCAAGGAAATTATAGTGATCTCTCCTGAGGCTGAGGCCGTTGCCAAGCAAGACAATGCTGGTTCTTCTCAGGACCCACCCCAACCACCCCTCTTTCCTCCTAGACCTACAACTACAGTCAAGTCCAAGAAGGCCCTGAAGGTGAGATACAAAGGGTGGTCCACGTGGAGATGAGTTATACTCCAAAAGAACTACTTGAATTTTCTAATTTGCAGATAGAAAACCAGGGAACATGTACGGGAAGGGATATTTAGAGTAAGGAATAACTGTGGAAGAAACATAAAGCTGGATAAGGCCACATTTACAGATACGGGCTCGGCAAGCAGAGCTTCTGCACTTAACACTGCAGGTGGGGGAGTTAGAAAGGGCTCTAACAGTGCGTTTTGTCGGTTGTCTAAAACATAGACAGAAAGGTGGCTCACAGTGAGTAATGGAAATTTTGAACCTGCCAAGGTTCAATGTAGAGAAAGGATTGGAAGGCTGAGGGAGATTGAAATGTTAGCACAGACTTGTCATGTGAGACCTACTTGACCACCTTGGGAGGGGCCAGAAGACACACCTTTCATCAGTATTAATCAGAGAAATTAATTTGTAAAGAGAGCCCAGCATCCCTGAAGAGCTGTACGGTGGCACTTCTCTTTAGCTCAGAACGTGCAGGGGGAGCTGTAACCACTCAACTGGAAATCCTAAATGAACTGGGAGTAACTGGTGTGGCCTGGGCTGCATGGAGGACTCAGCCACCACAGGCTAAGTGGGCGTCATTGCTGCAATGAGCAGCGAAGTCAAAGCAGCCGTCACAGCATCTGAGTCAGGCAGGCCTGAGGCACCACCTGGTTAATCAGGCGTCACTGGGAGGTACGCAGACGGGAGCCTACTGAACTCTTACCTGCTCTGTATGAGCAGAAAACTTGCAGTGATGGACCTTAGTGCAGAGCACCTGGCTGTGCTCTTTGCTCAGAACGAGAGATTTCTGACATGTGGTTATGTACCAATTAATGGTTTGGATGGATGATCAGGGACCTGGAGCAAACATGATTGAAAAATTGGGAATAAGGAAATTTGATGGAAAGATACGTGCATAAACCTCTCTGAATGGGGATTTTTAAAAAGCCATGAAAATATTTGTGTTCTGTGTGAATGCTCACCAAAAGATGATCTCAGCAGAAAAGGATTTTAACAGTCGAGTGGTTAGGATGACCTGCTCTGTGGGTACCAGTCAGCCTTTTTCTCCACTGTCCCTGTAATCAGGGGACTCATGAACCAAGTGGCCAAGGTGGCAGGGAAGGAGGTCATGCACGGGCTCAGCAACATGGGCTTCCACTCACCAAAGCCTACCTGGGTATGGCCACCCCTGACTGCAGCAGAGACCAGCACTGAGTCCCAGTACAGCACCATTCCCTGTGGTAATCACCCAGCTCCCTGGTGGCAGACTGTTACATTAGACCACTTCCATCACAGAAGAGCAACGTTTTGTCCTTAGCAGAATATACAGTCACTAGAATAGGTACTTATGATTTTTCCTTCACTTGATGTAATGCTTCTGCCAAAACTAACATCCATGGTCTCACAGAATGTCTTATCCACCATCATGGTATTCCATGCAGCACTGCTGGTGACTGAGAAACTTACTTCACAGCAAAAGAAGTTTGACAGCGGGACCGTGCTCACGAAATTCACTGGTCTTACCATTTGCCCACCATCCTGAAGCAGCTGGCTTGACAGAATGGCGGAATGGCCTTCAGAAGATGCAGTTACAGCCTCAAGGCCAGGGCAAGGTTGTTCTCCAGAAGGCTGTGTATGCTCTAAATCAGTACACAAAATATGGTACTGCTTCTCCCAAAGCCTGAACTCACAGGTCCAGGAATCGAGGGGTAGAAATAAGAGTGGCATTCACTCTTACCCCTGTTGATTCACTAGCAAAATTTTTGCTTCCTGTTGCCGTGACTTATCTTTTGCTGACCCAGAAGTCTTAGTCACAAGGAAGAAATGCTCCCACCAAGACACACATTGAATGATTCCATTGAATTGGAAGTTAAGACTTTGCATCCCTCATGCCTCTGAGTGAACAGGCAAAGAAGGGACTTACTGTGCTGGCTGAGGTGACTAATCCTGACTGCCAAGGAGAGTTGGACTGCTACTCCACGATGGAGGCGAGGAAGAGCACGTCAGTAACACGAGTGATCCCGTAGGGTGTCTCTCAGTATTATGCCTGTGACTAAGGTCAAGTGAAAACTCAGCCCAATCCAGGCAGGACTATGAACAGCCCAGACCCTACAGGAATGAAGGTTTGAGCTGCCCCGTAGGTAAAGAGTCACAGCCTGCTGAGCTGCTTGCTGAAGGCAAAGGGAATACAGAACGGGTAGTGGAAGAGGAAAGTTATAAACACCAGCCACAACCATATGGCCAGTTACAGAACTGAGAACTGTAATTGTCATGAGTATTTACTCCTGGTTTTGTTATAGGTGTGTGTGTGTGTGTGTGTGTGTGTGTGTGTGTGTGTGTGTGTGTGTGTGTGTGGCCCAGTCAAGTCAACACAAAGTTAACCACAAGTCCACCCCTTGTCAACTTGACACCCATTCATATTTCCTTTAATCATACTTAATCTCGAAATAAAGACAATAATAAGGTAATAATTCTGCCTTATGATGTATTACGTATAATATATACCTATTTTATATATATATATATGTCTTTGGTTTTTTCTCTCTCTCTTATTTCCTTATGTAATGTGATGTATTAACTTTACATCATAGTATTTAGGTATTTTTAACTTTTCAACATACTATTTAAGTTATGGGATATCAAGGAAAAGGGTAGACATCACTCAAAGTCTTTACCTATTCCTCTGGGGAAGGGGTTAGTGCATTTTGGGGTGTACTCAGGTTGTATCACGCTAGGCAAAGTTGTGGCCTTATTATTATCTTTGTTTTGAGATTAAGTACTGTTTAAGGAGAGAGACGTGAGTGTCAAGTTGATGAAGGATGGATTTGCTGAGGTTAATTTTATGTGTCAACTGGACTTGGCCATGGGGTGCCCAGATAGTTGGTTGGACATTATTTTTCCTTGAGTCTAGGAGGGTGTTTCAGACGAGACTAACATCTGAATCAATAGACTGAGTGAAGCAGATCGCCCTCCTTAATGTGGACGGGCCTCCTGCAATCAATTGATGGCCTGAATAGAGAAAAAGACTGAGTGAGAGGAAACTCCTCCCACCTTCTGTTGGGCTGGGGGGGTGGTCTTTTCCTGCCTTTGAACTCAAACCAAAACACCAGTTCTTCCACGTCTCGAGCCTCCCAGCCTTCAGAATGAAACTGAACCATTGGCTCTTCTGGTCTCTAGCTTGCCAACTGCAGATCCCGGCTGGGACTTCTCGGCTTCCATAATTGCCTGAGCCAATTTCTTATAATCAATGTATACACACACATATCTCTCCTATTGGTTCTATGGAGATCTCTGACTAACACAATCACCAAGGGAGTGAATGAGGACAGGACAGTGAGGAAGCCCAAGTGCTGAGCCATGAGCCACTCCCAGGTTATGAGTCAGGGAGATGTGGGAGCAGGATGGACTGAGAAAGGACAGTAAGGCACACGGGGTGACTGGATCTCACATGAAGGAAGTGCTCCAAAGAGGAGGGAGAGATGATGCCAAATGCTGCTGACGGACCCAAGAGGAACACGGAGAACACACTACTGGATGTAGGTAGAGGTCCTCGATGACCTTGTCAAGGTCAGCTTACATGGGGGGGTTGGGATTCCAGAGAAACCAGGAGGAAAAGCACAAAGCGAACACAGAGAGCAATGTCGAGGGTTCGATGCAAAGTCAACAGAGAAGTGGGACCCTAAGTGGAGGAAGTGACGTCAAGAGGGAACTTTCTTTGGAGATGAGAGGAAAGCATCACAGGGTCATAGCGTGGGATGATCTGTAGAGGGAAGGCAATCAACGGTGGGGCTGCTGGAGGGCAAGAGCATTCGGGGTCTAAGGCATGTGGACGAGGAGTGCTGTGTAGCTCCTTGTCCCTCGCAGGTTTCCAGCTGCCTTTCATTTTCCCTGCAGACCACGGAGGCCTCACTCCCCTGGCCCTGCTCCCTGGTGTTCTGCTGTAAAACTCCTTGGATGGAACGCACCTCCTCCTTGACGATCGCCCAGGGGCTCTGACTTCCTCTTCCAAGTCGCACTGATGGCTTTCCAGGATCCCCACTCAGCTCTCATCCCGGTCTCTTCTCTTGCATTCCTGGGTTGATTCCAATTCTTCTCACATTCCCACATCTTCTTGGTCTTTTATTTTATTTTATTTCTTCTACAATTTGCTGTAGGCTCAGTTTTTTAAAAAGTCAATCTGTATGCATAAGATAAATTTAATTACTTTCAGCTGGTCTGAAAAAGTTTCCCCTCACACATGTTAATTGTTTGGGTGCTAAATTTTGGGTTCCAAATCACTCTTCCTCATACTTTCAAAGCTATTTTCATTTTTCTCCCTAGAGTAATAGTAGTTTTTATAGTAAGATTTTTGCAAATTTAATTTCTAGGATTTTTTTTCTTTTTGTTTCTCTGGACATTTTGGTATCTTCTGATTATCCTTATAAGTCTAATTTCTACCAGAATATGATATGGTGTGATTCATTTACAATTTATCCTATTTTATAACCAATTTAGTCTTTTCAGCCTAAGGACTTATGCCTTTCTTTAGCTCAGAATTATTCTTCTGTTATTTCTTTGATTAGTTTCATCAGCCTATTTTCTGTTTTCTTTGCTGTCATTCTTGTGAGAAAAATATCAGGCTTCCTAGCTTGACTGATCAGATTTCTTTTTTTTTTTTTTTCACATTTTCCATTTCTTTGTCTTTTTAGTCCTTGTTCTGAGAGATCATATGACTTTTATCTTCAAGCTTACTAATTCAGTCCTTATCTCCATTCTACTAATTAGCCCTTTTATGGAATTTTAAAATTTCCTTGAGTCACACATGTAGCTTCAGGAAAGCTTTCTTACTCTTGTTATTCAGCTTTTATAGAAGCTTGGTTTTTATTATTCTTAGTAATCATAGGAACATTGATGTAGTACCATGCAAATGTTTCTGGAGCTATGTTACCTTCTGTTCCCTAAATCATTTCTCTTCCATGCTGAGTCAGTGGTTGATTTTGTTCATGTTGGTTGTTTTCTGTATGGCCGGCTGTCATGTGCCTGAGAATCCTCGATTGTTAATTCATCTTTGTGAGTAAAAGACAAGGTCAAGAGGAGTGCCCTCTTCTGGCCTGGAGGACTGTCTCAGTGCTCCTCAGAGCCTGCTCTGCACACCCATCCTGCCAGTGCTTTTCTGAGATGCTGTGTCCTGTCTACCTGAGAAGGAAAACAGGCTTGGCTTAGACAACAGAGTTTATCTGAGCTAAAATGAGTGACTGCAGCTCAGGAAAACACCTCCAAGTTACCTCGAGAAGTGCTCTGAGGTACAAACACAGCTTCAGCCTTTCTGTAACCACAAAAAGGAGACGAGAACGGACAACTGCCTTAGCCAGTCTTTACGTTGGTGTCCAGCAGAGGATGAGGCAGTGATTGGTTAATGGTTGCATCTTGCTCTTTAAACAATTGCCGAATCCATAATTAAGAGTCATGTCGTCCATCTCAGCAATCTTCGGATTGATTTATAGGTCTGTGAACCAGCCCACGTTTGGACGACAGGCCTAAAGTAAACTGTTCAGCGACGTTCCAGGTCGGACTCAGGAGGACTTGGCTCCTGCCACATCCCCAACCCCCAGGGCCTTGGGGATTCAGTTGTCCTCTGTTATTCATGCCACAGCGACTTTCCATTTATCAGTCCCCTGCGTTTACTCATCCACTGACATTCTCTCTACTTTTTTATCCAACCAGGTTTGCTCAGGCTCCTGCTGTCTTCCCCATTCTCCCTCCTGTTCTCATTGCACTTACAGTTTTATTTTCTTCTCTGCCCCTGAAGTGCCATGAAATGTGCCTGGGGACAGCAGGGTGCCGAATGAGTGTATTGTGTTCAACGTCTTGAACCTGAACTGCAAAGCCAGTTTCCAGAAGTCTGACTCCAGAGATTTCTCACTCACTCCGAGTCCCCACATGGCACCCCAGCCTCTGCCCGTCTGCCGCCTGATCTCCCCTCTTCCTCCTCACGCCTCCCTCTTTGGCAGTTCCCAGGAATTCCGGATTCTTCTAAACCCCTTGCGCAGAACAAGTCAAATCTCCCTAGACAGCCCTTTAAGATGTGGCTTCCGTCTACATTCATTTAACAACAGAGTTTATTACGGTGTTCACCTGCACAAAACTACCATCCACTTTCTGTAGCGACTCGGGAAACCATATTCCCTAACAGGAAAGTATAACTAGAAACAAGTGTGCCCCTCTTGTACCTGATTAAAAAACAAGTCTTCAAATATCAAGAAGCCACGTTCTTTGCCTTTTGCTAAATCTCTCCATGGAAGATAAGAGAACAAGACACTCTTTGCCTTCCAAGATTAGTCCAGTGCTATGTGACTTCCTGACATAGTGAAGTTAGGTTAGCAAGGAGAGTCACCACCAGCAGAAAGCCTGTCTGGCACAGAAAGGGATCTGCCACCCCTCGGCAGGTCTGCGAGTCTGAATAGAACCTCTCGTCTTTCAATCATCCAATTTCTCCTCAAATGTAGCACTCTGCAGAAAGGTTGTTTGTCTAGTTCTGGGTTAAAGTATAAAACTGAGTTTCCATTGTTGTGAGTAGGTGATCAGCATTTATCCATTTCCTGAAATATCTTAAACACATTGTAGAAGGACAGATAGACCCCTCTGTTCCACAGCTGAGATGTCAGACCCCAATCAGTCACCTGGAAAACACATTTAATGGATCATAAAGGACATCAGATGAGAGAATAAAAGTAGGTGAACATATCTACGTCTGCTGTTGCAAAAAACTCTGGAAGCTCATACCCAGTTGGAGGTGAATCTGTACAAGATAGCTGAGTATGTGTGGTCTGTGACTTGCAGGATGGTAGCATTTATTGTGCAAGCAGCAGAAACATCTCTGTACATAATAAGCTCATCAAGTGCCACACTTTGCTGGGAGGGCTTACGGAGCAGAGCTGAAGGAAAGCGTCACCCAGGGTGTTGTATCAGGCCTCTTCTGCTGTCATAACTGAGACCTGCGACTTCCTGGGCCGTGCTTGACTTCACTAGAGCTGAACTCCTATCTATACAGAGTCAGCCTGAGACATCAGTTAGCTTCAGCACTTATTTTGTTTGCTCTAAATCACTTGCACACATCCCAGGGTTTTTATTTAACAGGAAAGATCCAGAGCCTGATCTTGACGGGAGTGGGAAAATCACCAGGAGATTTTCCCATGTAGGTGGCCCAAGGGCTCTATCTGAAGGACCTTTAAACCTGTCATTCCTAAAGGAATGTCTGTTTACCTTTCCCTGGCAAGTCATAAGCCCATTTTTTTCAATACATCCATTTCAGTGTAATGACACATTTGTACCCTCTGTTCTGTTTTTCTTTATATACACGTCCTAGCCCAGGGGACCAATCTGAGTGCCACTGTGAGATGATAGCTGATATTCCTGTGTTCAGAACGTAATTCATCACTTTGTATCCATTACCTTATTAAAAGCTTACGACATTCTTACAAGTTAGAGACTGTCATCACTAACCTTTTCAGAGGAGGAGACTGAGGATTAGAGAATGCTGTGGGCTGAATCATGCCTCCCACGTGGGTATATTGGAGTGAGTCCTAACCCCCAGCACCCCAGATGTGATTTACTTGGAGATAAGGTCTTTACAGAGGTTATCAAAACGAGGTTAGTAGGGTGGTCCCTACACCAGTGTGACTGGTGTCCTCATAAAAAAGAAAAACATTGGACACAGATTCGCACCCAGGAAGAACAATGTGTGGTGGCTGAAGTTGTGCCCAGAAGCCAAGGAGTTCGAGAAGTGGGAGAGGGTCCTGGGGCGGGTCTAGGACTTCAGCCTCCAGAACTGCGAGAGGATAATTCCCACCCTTGGTGTGTTGTTCAGTCTGCGGGATGTTGCGACAGTAGCCCTGGCACACTCACACTCGCACACAAGGTCACCTGCTGAGATTGCATGCTGGTGTGCTGCTGCCCTGTCTAGGAAGGTGGCGTCCAGCTGAAGGGCTGCATTCTCCAAAGTCCTCTGTGCCTGTGTCTGCACTCAGAATGGCTCGCCCACACAGTGCCTGCTGTGCCATTCAGCTTCCATACGCTGTCCTGACACCTGCACTGCTCTGGTCCCTGCTGGGATGCTCTCCCCAGTCCTGTCTTAGCTTAGGCAGCTATAACAAAGCCCCACAGGCTAGGGGGCTGCATTAGTCCATTTCTGTTGTTTATAACAGAACATCTGAAACTGGGTAATTTGTGAAGAAATAAAATTTATTTCTTACAGTTTGTGAGACTGGGAAGTCCCAAGTCCAGGGAACACATCTGGTGAGGGCCTTCTTTAACAAAGATGTAGAGGGTCACATGGTGAGAACAGACTGCACAGGAGAGAGCTCACCTGCTCACTCAATCTCCTTATAAAGCTGTCAGAACCACGCCCAGGACCATTCATTAAAACATCAATCCATCATTCCATGAATAGATCAACGTATGCATGAGGGCACAGTCCTCACAATCTAATCACCTCTTAAGGCCCCACCTTTCAATTACCATTATGGATTTCCTGATTCTCTTAGCATCATTACTATTGGGGATTAAGTTTACAACACATGAACTTTCAGGGGATACATTTGACCCATAGCAGGGGCTTAAACAACAGATATTTATTTCTCACCATTCTAGAGGCTAGAAGTCCAAGACTGAGGTGCCAGCAGATTCAGTTCCTGGTGAGGGCTCTCCCCCTGGCTTGCAGACAGCCACCTTCTTACTGTGACCTCCTCACAGTGTGAGGAGAGAGCTCTGGTGTCTCTTTCTCTTCTTTGAAGGGCACTAATCCCACCAGGGGGTCCCAACTGTTATGATCTAATTATGTCCCAAAGGCCTCACCTTCTAATCCCATCCCACTGGGGGTTGAGGCCTCCAACATGTGACATTGGGTAGATGTATTCAGTCCATAGCACAACCCATCGTGGGCTTCTGGCTGGTGCTGTAGATGCTTTTGAATCCTTTGGCTCTGGAGTTTACCACCATGTACATTAAGACATCTAATCATTCCCCAAATTGGCAAGCCCCACTGGAACAGTGTGAGGCCCTGGAGCTGGGAGAGAAGAGGAGGGAGAAAACCCTCGCTGGGCTTGAGGGACTTGCTGCCTTCTGCTCTCATGACTTCCTGGGCAAAGCTCGGCTACCTCAGCTTCCAGGTTATTTTCAGATCTGTGTGTATTTTTGCCTTTCCTTCAACCAAGCCTGAGGGAAGGCCAGGTCATCATGTTTTGTGCCCAGCACCTAGCACAGGGTGCATCAACACGATTGAAGGCCACACGGGTACACTGACCAACACAGTACGACATGACAGGCAAGGAAGCAAGGGTGAGGGAAACGTGACAACAGCTACAGAATCAAACAGACTCGAGCCCAGAAGTGAGATGCAAAGTCCTGGTGGGAGTGTGAAGGAGCAGTGTGTGCTCAGAGAATTCGGATCAGACTCCATAAACTAGCAGCAACCAGGAGAGGTTCTGAGAATAGTAAGGTTTTAACAGATGGAGCAAAAGAAAGGAGAATCTAGAGACTGGCATGGGGGGTGTAACTGCACATGTTCAGGAGATTGTGAATAATCCGATCATGTCACAACACAGACCTGACCCAAGAAGAGGAAAGCCACATCCTGGGGACACTGCAGCAGAGAACTGCGGACTGGTCAGCTTGGGCAACAGAAATGATCATCTCACGGTCTTGGAAGCAGCAGCCCCAGATCAGGGTGTCAGTTCGTCCTGAGTGTGTGTGACTGTCTGGTCCAGACCTGTCCCCAGCTTCTGGTGCTTTTCTGGTGATCCTTGGAATTCCTTGGCTCGTAGAAGCCCTGTGTCCCCTGCCCTGTGTGCCTGTCTCTGTGTCTCTCTCCTCATCCAGTGAGGACAATGTCATATGTGATTAGGACCCACCCTGCTCCAATATGGCCTTATTTTAGCTAATTACATCTGCAACAGCCCCTTTTCCAAATCAGGTCATATTCTGAGATCCTGGGGCTTAGGGCTTCAACCTATCATTGAGGGGACATCTACTTTCGGCCCGGGCAGGTGCATTTTGCAGTCAGTGTGTTAGGCTGTCCAGTGCCATGGGAGGTTTGAGATTGGAGCAAGGACGGGAGCTACCCACAGCCCAGACCTGAGCCCTGCGTGCTCCAGTCCTAACTGTGCTGACTTGGAGGTGGGAAGTGTGTGGCGGCGGCTTAGAAGGAGAGAAAAACTGCAGCTTCCCACAAACCAGGGGAGCCACATTGAGGCCTGAGCTGGAACCAAGTCCGTGAGAGTAGGAGGAAGGGGGGAGGAAGGAGCTTCTAGGGAGGGTCACACTGTCGATCTATCGGTGAATCAGTTACAATATTATCCATTGATGAATTTGTTACACTGTTATCTATTCATGAATTTGTTACACTGTTTTCTATTGATGGATTTGTGACACCATTATCTATTGATGAGTCTGTTCCACTATTGATCTGTCAATGAATCCATCGCATCACTGCTGGGCAGGGTGTGAGTGGATTCTCCCCCTCACTCGGGGCTCTCCAAACCTGTCAGAGCTCACTGAGGGCCAGGAGCTCTGTGCGTCCCCATGCACACTGTCCCTCACTTGTACGACTACTCCACAAGGAACACACTGTTGTTCCTCCTCAAGACTGAGGAAGCCTTGAAGATGTTGGACTTGCCCAAGGCAGCATCTAATCAGTAAAGGAGCCAGAATTCAAACAGATCTGCCTGTGTTCTCTGTCCTGAAGCCTGCCTGTGACAGCTGTGTGGATCCTCAGGCGGCCTTGGAAGGCCCAGTGCGATGGCTGACCCACCACAGCATGCAGAGCTCCAGCCCCTATGGACATGGCACCAACATCACAAACACCACACACGGGCTGAGGAGCGAGCAAGCGAGCCCAGGAGCACCCACCCAGCCATGTGGCTCCCACAGGTCACTGTCTCCAGGCTTCTGTGGCCAGTGCCCCATGTGGGACTGGACAGGGCACACCTGGGCCCTTCCTCAAGCATCCCCAGCTCCACGCTTTCCTCTGGCACCACCCGGCTTTCCAGAGCAAGACTATCACAAGGCCAAGGCTACGGCCTCTGCCACTTCACGCCCAGCAGGAAGGAGAGCAGGGAGGGAAAGGAGTCCTGCCGCTTCCCATGGCAAAGTATGGGTGGTGCTGGGCCCCCATGTGGGCTGCAGGGCAACACTCCTACCGCAGAGCTGGAGCACAGCAAGGGACCTGAGAAATAGCTGAAGTGGCCCTCGCTTGACAGAGGAGAACCTAGGCTGGAGAGGTGGACGTTTCCTCAAAGCCCAGCAGCAGACAGGCGTGAGCAAGCTGAGGGGACCTGTGCTCTGACCTCCCACCCTGCAGCACCCGAACGTGTCCTCGTGAACTGCCCAGGGGTGATGGGAGGGATCTTCATGCCCCCAAGTGTTGCCCTCTCTAAGCTAGCAAAACTTGAAATATCTGAATGTGTTTTTTAAGGTTAAGGTTTCATGTCTGATACCCTCATTGAAATAAAAATGTGCTAAACAATCGTTTGGGATTTCGTCTGACAGCTTATAACAGAAAGCCCTTCCCTCCCAAAGAAAAACAGAAAACAAGACCCAAGGGTATCTCTCTCTCTCTCTCTCACACACAGACACACAGACACACACACACACACACACACACACACACACACACACACTCTCACATGCTCACAGTCAGGTACACATGCACACTCATACATGCACACGTGCACATTCACATACACGCGCACACACTCTCACACATGCACACACATTGTACACTTACACATTCACACATTCACATACATGCACACACTCACACACTCTCACACATGCACACACACATTCTCTGCACACAGTCACATGTGCACACTCACACACATGTACACACACACACATGCATACACCCTCTGCACACAAATGTATACATACTCACACACGTATGCACACTCTCTACACACACTCACATGCACACACACACACTGACACACTCACAAACACGCAGCCTATAGCAAGCAATCAGGATCAGTTTGACTGTCTCCCTTCTTTGGCCTGGTGTCCATTCTCAAAGTTTCCTCAGGCTCTAGGATGGCTGCTGAATCTCCAGCCATCGTATCTCAGTTTCAGGCTTAAATCATGAGGAAATAGAGAGAACAGGGCCCCCCATCCCCTCCTTTTAAGAGAACGTCCTGGAAGTCTTGCAGAACACCACCGTGTGCACACCTGGCTCCATGGGCGCTTGCTCACCTGCTGCATCGGCTGCCTCTGCAGATGAAAGGGCCGCAGTGCAGTGGACCGTACCCCAAAGCTCCGTCCCACAGAACAGAGGATGGAGGCTGGAGGGAGCAGCCACAGTGACCTAGAATGGGTGTGTCATCCACCAGAGCCACTGAGCTGTGCATTCAGAGCAGTTGGCAGCCACGCAGCATCGCAACCACATCCCACCAGCCCGCGTCCCCCCTCGGGACTTCTGCTGTGAATTGAGGTCTGGTTTCTTACCTAAAACGGTGCTCAGGGCCTCATCCCCTCATCCCCTGGGTATGCTGCTAATTATCAACACTCCCTCTGACATGCTGAACCCGAAGAGACATTTCTGGTCCTAAATCTGTCCAGCAAGTGAGGTTTGATGGATCTAGCTCCTTGGTAAAAAGGAGGCATGTCTGAAGTTATGGGAAAAAAACGTGGGAAACCTGCAGAGCCTGTGGCCAGGCGTGAGGCGGGGGCGGGGAGGAGTGGCTGTGGCGGAGCCCAGAGCAGAGCAGACCACTCACCCCAGACTTCCCTGGGGCCTGCCTGGAGCTCTGGGTGGTTTTAATAGCCCCAAAGCTTGGAGAGGTCATGGCGGTGAGATTAGGTGGTATTTGGCCACTTCCGGCCGGCTGTCAGCGCACTGTAACAGTTTGCCTCGGGTGAACAGATTTGGGCAGAGCGGGAAGCAGCCTGCGCAGGGACAGGACAGCAGGGGCGGGAGACCAAGCAAGGGGTCAAGTCCAGGGGTGAGCAGGTACAGCTGGGGCAGCTGGCATCATCCGGACAGGGGGCTGATGAACCCGAGGCCATGTCCGCCCAGGTCAGCTCCATCTGGGCTGACTAGGCCCTTTCCAAAGGGCAGTGGCTGACACGAGGACTTGGACATGTGGCCTGAGAGCCCTTCCCCTCCCCAGATGAGGTCATCTGATTCGTGCACACCTCTCCTTGCAGACAAGGTCACCTGGCCACGTGTGTGCATCTCCTCCCCAGGCAAGGACAGAGACATCGTCAACAGGGCCCGTGTCAGATCCTAGTTCCTTGATTGAAAAGGGAGGATCATCACGGTCTCCACAGAGTGAGCAGGAGACGGTGGCAATGATCGTTTTGTGGGGTCAAGATGGAATTCAAGTCTGAAATCAGTCCTGCAATGTGGCCACGCAGCCGCTGTGGCTGCATGAATACAGCTTTATAATTCATACGCTTCCGTGGAAGGAAATTGCCAGAGATACCCACGATGACTTATGCAGAAGGACATTCAACTGAGGTGTCACATACAAAAGAAAAGCTCAAAACTGCTCCAACAAGAGGGGGTTGGTTTAGGAAATTACAGTACAAGCTGTCTGGGAAAAATTTCAAAGTACAACATCAAGAAAAAATGTTCAAGTGTGTTCTCATGTTGTTCTGTGTATGTACACCACATCCACAAGTGTGCGCTTTTATATGAAAGCCGGTGCCTGCTGGTGCTTCGCGTGGGCCACATGCAGCTGAGAGCTCGGTGCTCTCCTCTTCTGTCCCTCCAACAGCCCGGGTGATCACTATGGTCATTGCCCCATCCTCAGAATGAGGGTGAGCCCCAGGAAGTGTGTGCTACCCGAAGACTTGAATGAATTCCACTCAACCATAAAACACGTTCACTGTCTCTCTAGTATGCAGCATAGGTGTGTGCCCTGCCTGTGTGTGTGCATGTGCCTGTTCCTGTGTGTCCCTGTGCATGCATGTGTGCATATATGTCCCTATGCACACGCGTGCACATGCATGTGTCCTTGTGCAAGCATGTGCTTGCATGTGTGTGCATGTGTCCTCATGCACACATGTGTGTCTGTGTTCTTGTGTATGTCCCTGTGTACACATGTGCATGTGTGTTTGTGTGCTCATGTGGAAATGGGCCATAATTTTAAGAGATTTCCAGGTGTCAAAATTTTAAAAATATCTTTTCCTTTTCTTCCTCCTCCTTCTTATTATACTTTTCTATGCTCTTTTTTTTTTTAAGTAAACACATATTACTTAATGATCAGAAAAAAAGGGTTGGATAAAAAGCAAGAGATTTCCAGTAGAGTCTTTGATTCAAGGCCACACATGCTGAGGGCCTCCCTGGTCTGGGCAGGGCTGGGGCAGGCTAGAGAGCAGCTTCTGGCCCCGGGGGGCCAGTGGGTGGCTGCGCCCCTTCTCTAGAATGCTCACTCTTATTTGCATCTCTGGAGAACTCGGCTGACATAACATGAAGAGAGATTTAAGTCCTCTGGAAGACCTTGCCGGCACAAATGTGTTCCCTGGTTTCCCCGTTCGGGTGTGATGGAGGTGGGGCATGGCAGTGCAGGTCACAGGTCAGGAGGGGATGCCCCCACCATAGGCCAGGCGAGGGGGCAGCTGGACACACCCAAGGCCACTTCTCCCCTGAAGTCCTCCCCACAGCACGGCTGCGATGCCCACTGTGGGCAGTGAGGGCTCAGCTCGGGCAACTCTCCGTCCCGTAACTTCAGTTGCTACTCAGATTCCACTTTGAAATAGTACGTTTGTGTTCAGCCTCAGTGAGCAGTCCTCCTGACACTCTCCCTTGCAGTGTCACAGCAAGGGTGGGCACTGTGTGCCCATGTGACAGGAACAGGGATCATTACACTTCACCTCCATGCTTTTCACAGCCACGTTTTATCTTCTGTTTATTCAGGTAAACATCACACAGCCCTGTGCGCGGTGGGTTTTCCACAGCTGTGTTTCTTAGTTTGGTTTCCCCAGAAATGAGGGTTTAGGTGAAAGTCATTCAGTTGGACGATGGTTCTGGGGGTGGGCACGGGGCTACCAAGGAAGGCAGCAATAGAGGGGGTGTCATGATCCACCAGCTTGGGGGCTCTGTGGTCACAATGTCCACAAAGAGCTGTCCCACCGAGAGTGAGGGGCTGCCTCTCCAGTCATTGCAGGGGTAGGGGACCCGGTCACCAGCTGTCTCAAGCAGGGCCAGGAGGCTCCAGCTGATGGGAAGCCCCAGATGCTGCTACTGGGGGGTCCAAGGGGATGGTGGCCCCTGGCCAGGCTGCCATCACATGTGCTTAACACTTTCCTAATAAAATGCATATCAGAAACCTATCCTGAAAGAATTTCACTGTGTAATAATTTTGTTAATAACTGACTCTTCATAGGCACCCAGGACACAATGATACTACTATAGGAGATTAAAATATTTTAAAGAACAGAATATTATTTCAAGCCATCTTATTTCAAGGGCAGGGTCCACGACTGTTTTAAATAATTTGTGTCCACAACAGAGCTCACATATGATAGATGCTCTAAAAAAAAAAAAAAATGTTTTGTTGACTCTACCCAGGTATTTATTTATCTCTGTATATGATTTGTGCAACATCTTCTGTATATGATAGTATTTCAGGTTTTTACTGGCTTTCAAGTTCTAGGTTTGTCAACTCAAAAGTCACTTTCTGGGCAAAGTGTCCCTTAGCTTCAGTCCACAGAGCAATATTGAATTCTCCGACAACCCCAGCGTGTGGTCAGCTGCATGCCCCTGAGGCTGCCAAGTGTCCCGGACATTTGCATGTCCAGCCTGGTGGCCAGAAGCTGTCACAGAGATGAGCAGACGACTGATGTATGTTGAACTGAAAGACACAAAAGAGCAAAACCACGTTTATTTTAGCACAGTAAGTGTACAGCAGTCATCTAAAACCTAAAGTAGGGGTTTCCAAACATTTTTTCTTTTTTTTTAGCCTCAGACTCAGATTCCTTTCTTCAAAAGAAATCTCGCCCAGAAACATAAACAAAAGGAACAGATAGAGCGGAGCTGTTCCCACCCCGGTGGGCCTGACGGCCGGGTCTCAGCCGTGCCCTCCCCCCGGAGACCTCCCGGGCCTCAGGGAGCCCCTTCCAGGGACAGTCAGAACTGCAGCCTAAACGGAGAAGGCCCCAAGCTCAGGCCAGTTTCACAAAACGTGCAAATAAGAGGGAAGGATGCCCACTTCCATGCCAGGCTCCCTCCTTCTGCGGGTCTCTGCTGGCCCATGTCCCTCAGCTCCTCATGCCAGCAAGGCCGCCCACTGCCCTGCAAGGCCACGGAGGACAGAGGAGGCAGACAGCCTTGATGTCGACGTAGACACTTCCCTGTCCACTGCAGGGCAGGGCCTGTGCCTGGAGATCTCCGTCCACAGCAGGCAGCACAATCCCATCCCCAGCAGGCACTCAACAAACGCTGTCCCTTAGAGAGAAAACGTCCGGGACCCTTCCACCTTTATGCAAGACTGTGGTCCCACGATGCACTGAACTCCACCTTGGAACGGGAAAGGTTAAAACATTCACGTTCACAGAGCCTGGACGTCCGATGAGAGAGGAGACGCCCGCCAGACCACAGCTCGGCTCAGAACAGGCCCTGAATTCAGACACGCACAAACACTCAAAGCGCTGGTAGGCAAAAATAGGCCTGCAGGTTTTTTGTTTTAAAAAATATATATGACAAGTTAAAACTAGACAGGAAAATGCCTGAGGCCGCCCAGCTGCATGAGGTCTGGAAAGTCAGCGTAAAACCCTTCAGCAGACAGCGACGGGAATACCCACAGCGGCAGCAGTGCCCTGCTCCTCAGGGGGGGAAAAAGTGGGACCCGTCTCTCATGCCCCTTCTCCTGGTTTGGCTCCATTATTTGTTTTCATCCACAAAACTACTTTTGGATTCTAGGAATCAGAGAATGCAGAATCCCAAAGCAGGTCTGCTGAAGGTTCACCTGGTTTTAAATCAAATCCGTCTTTTCTCCCGGCCTCGCCCCTCCTGAAAGAGAAAGGGCAGCTGTTGAGTGGAGCGCCAGGGCCATAAATCAGCCCAGGTGCGCTCCCAGCCCAGCTAGGTTTCCGGGGAGCGCTGCCAGGCTGCAGCAGAGACTCGCTGAAGACTTGTGCCCTCAGACGAGCCTCTGAGGACGTCTGATCAAGGCCTTGAAATCCTCCAGCGAATCCAGGCCAAATGTTGGCAAAGGATCCCACAAACTCCAGCCAACTGTGGGGTCTTATTCATAAACTTAAACCAAGAACTCTGCTTGTTTCTGAGAGAGCTGCTGTAACAGCCCAGCCACCTCCACAGGACATGTGGGCCCTGGTCTCCACGTTCACACATGTGTGCAGAACACCGTGTTCTCTCCCACGCTCCACACCAGGGATTACAGGCCCATTTACTGAGGTGTGGGTGACAGTTTCCAGTGCAGGGCCATGGAGCTATTTATCCCTATCAATTTTCAGCCAGGAGGAAGAACTGGCATGAGGAGTGTGAGACACACACGTGGGCAGGCACACCTGTGCACACACACCTGGAGCTGGCATGTGTACTGCAACCCACCCCTCCTAGGGCTGCCAGGTGCTGGCAGCTAGTGGGCAGCTTTGCAGGACCTGAGGCTGCAAAGTTGGAGCCAGACCCACCACCCGAGCCGTCCTCTGTGTGCTGGAGGATGTGTCTAAATGATTTCCTTCTCCCCACCCCACAAAGGCTCCTCTCTCTCAGAACATGAAGCGAGATGTGCCTGGCTTTCCACGGATGGAGCACAAACCCTTTCCCCTGGTGCCAGCAGGGCAAACACTCCACCCCTCTTCCCAGTGCCCTGGCGTGGCGTAGGTGCCAAGGCAGAGCCATGACTTGAGGGAACAAGACCCACATTGGCACCTTCTCCCGTCCTTCCTCTCACAATTAGGATTCAGGACAGCACGACCTCTCAATATTCTCACACATGCATGTCACACATGGCAACTCTGCTGCCAGGTCCTCAGGCGAGGGCTGCGCAGGCTCCCAGATGCTCCCGAGGCGCCGGCTCATGGTGGGCACCTTCGGCAGCTGCCTCTACAGCTCTTCCCACCACTTCTACATGAGACGCAATCGTGCCCCGTCTCCGCGGGATGTCCCATCAGCCACTCAGCCTTGTCTCCCTGCTCGGTGCTTTGTAGGGGTGCATGTGATCTCTGGAATGCAGCAAACATTATTTTTGGCCTCTCTGGAAAAAGAAAATTGGAAAAAAAAAAAAAAAAAAAAAAAAAACCTTATGGGTACATTTATTTCAGATTCAGGTATATAAATTTATCTCAGTTGCTTCAAATAGACCATGGCCTCGTCAGAGCACGGGATGAGGGCTGCTGATCCTGGCTCTGCAAGCGGGATGGGCACCCACGGGGCAGGGGGCGCACACCCAGGCAGACGGAGCTGCGTCCAGCCGGTCCCCACTGTGTCCAGGGGGGCGGCGAGGGTGACGTCTGAAGCCTCAGCTATTCACGTATTTCAGGCTGTTTTTCACATAACTTTGGTTTGATTAAAACCCAAGTGCATCTGGCCGACCTCATCTCCCTGCAGTTTCTTAGCACATGTTTATCTTAAAGAAGTGTAAGCGGGCACTTCTGATCGGCTCCTTGTTGCGTCCGAGCTGGCTGGGGACGCCTGCGGGGCTGCGGCTGGGCCTGCGTGTCCTGCACGACGGCTGCACAAACCCCATGCTCCACGCTGTCAGCTCCTTGTCGCCAGGAAACTCGCTACCGGAGACGGGTAGCGAATGGCCCACGGACAGCCCGTGATATGTGCAGAGCACGTCCGAGTTTTAACTCCGAACAGGATGGAACTTTTGTTGTTGTTGTAACTTACAACCCATGATTTCCAAGTGGTTTCAGACTTGGAAAAGCTTGTTTTCCCCGCCCCGACTTACAGAAAGCTCAAGTCTGACAGATGCTCCAGGGAGGCTCACACCACCAGGCCCAGCCGCCCAGACTCGTCCACAAACCCCTGGCCCCTGTGGCTTTGTTTTTGAAGCTAATCAGTTAAGGTCTGTTGACGAAAAAGAAGGAAAAACCCTCATTAAAAATGCTCAAGTTAGTAGAACCTGCCCCTGCTAGCCCACCCACCACAAGGATGGGGTTTTCTCACAAGGAAAACACGAAGCTTGTGCGAAGTTCGGAGTCCTGCTGGGTGACAGCAAATTTCAGATCCTGGAAAGATGAGTGCGACTCTCTGTTTTCTAGTCAATTAACTCTTAAAAGCAGAGCAGAGCTTAACACTATAAAACCTCACACTTTAGTTTCTGCGAACTGCTGCAATACTTGTAAAAGTGAGAATGCCCATTCCGATAACTGGGAAACTAAAATTGGAGATTATTCCAACAAAGTTTTTCAATATTTATTAACTACACAATATTCTACATGTAACACATATCTCTTAACATTTCAGAATCTGGCCTCTGATGAGGTAGCTTACGTGTAAACGAAGTGACCCTTGGCTTTTCTGTTTCAACCCACAAAGCCCTCCTATAGCTGTTTACTAAGTAGGTAACACAGACGATTCCTCCCTTCAGACACGGGTGGAAAAAACAAAAACAACAAAAAAGTTCCCACCCAAAAGAACCTGCTCGCTCGCAGTTATCAAGTTTCCCTCAAGCTCCAGCAGATTCAACAGCAGAAATAGATTATAGGAAACTTGTAAGTCTTTTGCCTAAGTATTTCTATAGAGGTTTCTCATTTGACTTTCTTCTAATGGGTCCCAAAATCCTGTGACAGATATTTGGTCAAGCTGTTTCATGGAAAAGCACTGATTTAAAAACTAATAACTTAGCGCTGCCACACACACAAAAATGCGAGTGGTCCACAAAACAGTCTCCTTTTTCTCTGAAGGCCACACGATGTGCTACCACCGACCCATCTCTTACTATTTTAAAAGGCCAGGGGCTTCCTCTAAGGCAGACCTGATGGTCTCCGGTCACTCACACCCAGCCTGGTGGCACCATGGGATGTTTGCTCAGGTGTGCAGGGGTAGAACTCACGTGAACTTTCCCACAGGCCTTCACCCCAATTGCAGGTCTGTGGCCACCCCTCGTCCATTGTGGTTGGTTCTATTTCAGAAGATCAGGTCCCAGCAGGGAATGAACTGGACATGAAGGGGCAGGTGCCACCTCTAAACCTCCTGAAGAGGATGCCAGCCATGGGCACGGGAGCTGCCACGGGAGCTGCCTGAAGGGTGGAATGTGCCGAGCCGTTCGAGAGGGAGCCACACTCTCCACCTCCGCCTCCCCCGTCACCTGGCTTGTCTGCAGTCTTTCTATGTCCCAGTGGAACTGCTGGTCAGACTTTCCATGGGCACTTCCCTCTGGTGACTCTCCTGAGGTCACCATTATTTTCTGTGCTAGTATGAGTGTGTGCTGCTGCCAAAAATGACCCCGTGTTTCTCTGGTTAGGCAGAGATTTTATATTTTTAACACTCTGTGCTATTGTGCCCATGTGAAATCCATGTAAATGTCCTCACAGCACCAATATTTCAGTGTCCAGACTCCCCCTGCCAGGGATCCTGCCCCGGAAGCAGACCCAATATTTGGTCACATTTCTGAAAAGCCCACCCCACGTTTTGGCCAAAGACCATGGCTTGGGATCTAGGAGGGGGTCCCTTCACCCTCGGATGCACTGGGATGCATGTGACCACAGCATGGCAGGGGTCTCTGAAAAACACTGCTGAAGGTCACCTTTCTGTGGTGTTTTCAGACAGGGCAAGGCTGGCTTGTAAAGGATGCAGTTCCAACAGGACCTGGGCACAAAGAAGGGCTGGCACTGGGAGGCAGGTGCTGGGCGGGAAGGCGCTGAATCCGCCACAGGACACCCTGCTTTGTGACACTGAGAAAGTGACTTGGCATCTGTGAAATCCCTTCTCCTTATTTGTAGAGTAGGGACATTAACACCCACTCACAAGGATCTTTAGTATTATACTAAGTGGAGTAAGGATGACAGGGTGTAGACTAGAACGCTTATATCCATGGGTGCCCAGGGTACACTAACTCCTGCCCCCTTCCAGCCTTCACATGACCTGTTCCTGCAGACTATGCCCAGCAGGCTCCAGGGGCACATCCAGAGACCAGGCTTCCCCATCACTCGACCTCAAGCTGGTCCTGTCTGTTCCACAACCTGCTAATATCCATCATCCACCTTAGGAGCTGTAGTGGATTGAATTATGTCCCCCCAAACTCACTGAAGTTTGAATTGTGTCCCCAAGTTTTAGAACTTATTCTCAAGTATTAGAAACTTGGCCCCCACTGTGACTGTTAAGAGGGTGGGAAATCCTATTATGGTCATTGAAAGGTGGAGACTTGAAGAGGTGATTGGATTGTAGGACCGTGCAGTAGTGAATGGATTAATAATGGTGGTCAGGGGCGTGGTTCTGAGAACCTTAAAAGGCGATCTGATACTCTGCCATCTACCGAAGTCAGCACCAAAAAAGCCTTCCCCAGACATGCTCTCTGGGCTTTGGACTTCCCAGCCTCTGAAACTGTAAGCAATAAATTTTGTTTCCTTACAAATTACCCAGTTCTGTGTATTTGTTATAAACAACAGAAACAGACTAATACAGAGAATTGGTACCAGAGGAGTGGGGTTATAACAAATACTTGAAAATGTGGAAGTGGCTTTGGAACTGGGTGTTAGGAGAGGCTGGAAGAATTTGGAGGAACAGGCTAGAAAAAGCCCAGATGCTGGTGGGAGTTTAGAAGACAAGAAAACCAGGGAAAGTTCGGAATGTTTTAGAGACTGATTAAATGGTGGTGAGCAGAACGTTGATAGAAATATGGACACTAAAGGCCATGCTGAGAAGGTTTCGGATGTAAATGAGATGGGACGTTTTGGAAACTGGGGCAAATATCACTCTTGCTATGAACTGGCAAAGAATGTGGCTGCATTGTGTCCATGCCCTAGGACTTGGTAGAAGTCGGAACTTAGGAGCTGTGAACCAGAGCATTTGGCAGAAGTAATCTCTAAGCAGCAAAACATTCAGGAAGCCGCATGACTACTTGCAACAGCCTATGCTGAGTTATGGTAGCAAAGGCTCGACATAAAGCAAGAACTTCAAAGGGAAGCAGAGCATCAAGATTTGGAAAATTTGCAGCCTGGCTGTTTTAGCCCATTTCTGTTGCTTATAACAAAATACCTAAAATTAGGTGACTTACTAAAAAAAATGAAATTTTTTGCATACAATTTCTCAGGCTAGAAAGTCCAAAGTCCATCTGGTGGTGGCACCAGTGACCCAGGGGTTTCACATTGCAAGATGGTGGAAGCAGAGAGAGCAGAGAGAGAGAAAAACGGATTCTCCTCTTCTTTTAAAGCCCTCAGAACCACACCCTGACCACCATTTTTAATCCATTCACTACTGCACAGTCCTACAATCCAATCACCTCTTCAAGGCTCCACCTTTCAATTACTGTAATAGGATTTCCCACCCTCTTAACAGTCACAGTGGGGGCCAAGTTTCTAATACATGAAACTTGGGGGACACAATTCAAGCTTCAGAGAGTTTGTGGGGGGACATAATTCAATCCACTACACTGGCCATGTGGTAGAGAAGTGGAGATTATTTCAGAAGAAAAATGCAGTGGTGCTAAGAAGATTAACACAAAAGAACAGGATTATCAAGTGAAGGAGGAAAGGCCCTGAAGGAATTGCAGAAGCCTCTGGGACCAACCCTTCCATCTCAGGCCCAGAGGCCTAGGGAGACAGAATGGTCTTGGGAAACAGGCCTGAGGCACCCTCCACAGGCTCACTGCTCAGGGCCACCTCAGGAAGCTTCTTCTAGCACCAGCACCCCAGCTACTTTGGTGCTCCAGCTGTCGCTAAATTGTCCCCAGGTGGGTGGGCCCACAGCTTTGGAAGATACAAGCCAGAAGTCTTGGCAACGTACACATGGTATTAAGCCTTCTGGTTGGCAGAATGCCAGAGCTGTGGAGGCTTGGGAGCCTCCACCCTGATTTCAGAGGATGTATGGAAAAGCCTGGGGGCCCAGAAAGAGATCTGTCACACGGATGGAGTCACCACATACAGTCTCCAGTAGAGCAATGCCATGACTAGTGGAGCCATGAGAACAGGACTGCCATGGAGACCCCAGACCTGTGGAGCTAGAGTGGAATGACAGCCTGGGAGAGGTGAAGTGTGGCCTGAGATCAGGAAAGCCATAGGAGCAGAGCTGCCCAAAGGACTTGGAGACCCAACCCCCACACCAGTGTGCAGAGGACATGGAACATGGACTCAACGTACCTGATTCAACAGCTTTGAGATTTAATGCCTGCTCTGCTGCGTTTTGGACTTGTTTGAACCTGTCGCCCCTTTCTTTTGGCCTATTTCTCCCTTTTGGAATAGAAATACATACCTTATTCTTGTCCCACCATTGTATCTTGGAAGTAGGTAACTTGTTTTGACTTCACAGATGGGACTTTTTAGTTGAAACAAGTTAAGACTTTGGGGATAAAATGAATGTATTTGCATGTGAAAAGGACATGACTTTGGGGCACCAGGGGTGGAATATAGAGGATTGAATTATGTCCCCCCAAAACACACTGAAATTTGAATTGTGTCCCCCACATTTCATTTACTAGAAACTTGGCTCCCACTGTGCCTGTAAAGAGGGTGGGAGATCCTGTTATGGTAATTGAAAGGTGGGGTCTTGAAGAGGTGATTGGATTGTAGAACCCTGCCCTAGTTAATGGATTACTAGTGGTGGTCAGGGGTGTGAGTCTTAGGACTTTAAAAGGGGAGCGTGAAAAGTCTGTCACTCTCTCTGCTCCACCTCTGCCATCACCGTCACACAACCAAGACCTCACCAAATGTGTTCCCTGGACTTTGACTTCCCAGCCTCAGAGACTGTAGGCAATACATTTCATTTTCTATATAAATTAACCATTTCCAGGTATTTTGTTGTAACCAACAGAAATGGACTAGTACAGGAGCTGCCTAGAGTTCGCCCAAAAGGATTCATCAAAAAAAGTGTAAATTCTAAAATGGGTAAGTTCACTTGCCTCATGGTGCTATTCTTGCCAGAATTTTCTCCTGCATTTAATAATCGCATATCGTACATTCCCTTGAGCTTTGCAAACTCTGACCATCGTGCAGACTTTTGCAGGAATGAAGCGGTGCTGAAGCTGGTTGACAGTTTCATCCTTGAGGCTTCCCAAAATGCAGCACAGGCCACACTAAGCATTTGCACTATGTGCTCCTGTTGCCTGAGAACCCAGGGCTTGTTTATAGGGAGAATCTTGCCATTTTTATCGTAACAACAGATAGCAGATTCCTTTTATCATATTTAGTGTGCTAATATGCATTTTGTTCAAAGGCCTGCAATATACATACACACATATAATAATTGTGTATATATGGATGGGGCGGGAGGCAGCCCAAATGGCAAATAAAATTTGATTTAACCCCAGATCAAGATGCCCGTTCATCCTTGTATTTATTCTTTCCTTGTATGTTAAGAAGCACCTCTCGAACACCTGCTGTGTGCCAGGAGCTGCACTTGGTCTGGGGGAGACTGGACAGCTAAGGCCTTTCTTCCGTTGAGGAGTGTGCAGTGGGCCTCAGATGCACGTGCACACTTGGAATCTTCGAGAAGGGAAAGGCCACTTATGATTGCAGTGCCGAATAATTAAACGAGAAAAGCCCCTCAGGAGGGATCACCGTGAAGTCGTGCGCTCTCATCTGCGCACGTATTGCACCTGCCCTCACTGAGTGCCTCTGCCAGCCGGCGCAGGCAGGTTCACAAGTGAAGAGACCACGGCAGTACCCACGGTGTGTAAAATGACAGCAGCACATGCAGGGAGGAGAGGGCCATGGCCTGGCCGGGTCAGGCAGTGCCAACGAGGTGGTGCGTGCCTGAGCCCCCAGGGGCGGTCAGGCGCCACCGAGGCCGAGGCCTGGGCAGGAGGCGTGGCAGCTTCCACAGGGCTGCCACACATCAGGCACTGCACACAGAATCTCGAGAGCTGCACAGCACTGGTCGACCATGGGCAGCCTCAGGCTGTGTGGGGGGAGAGAGGGTGGAGACGCCCCAAAGGGTGGGCAGAACTCGTGACAGTCTCAGAGGAGAGAGCAGCAGGGTCAGAAACAACCCGGGCAGCAAACAGCTCAGAGATCCCAGAAGCTTGGCGTGGCTGGAGGCTCCCAATATTGCCACAGCCCTTCGGGTTTGAGCAAGAGTACCATACAGCACTTTGGTAACTTTAAAGTGGTCCTTGATGATGTGACCTAATGAAGTATTAACGTCACGGGGCAAGTGCATGCAGCCTGGGGGCATAAGACACAGAGGCAGAAATCTATTTCACAATTGTGCCTCAACCCAACCCTGCACCAGCCATAATTTTTGAACTATCTCCAGATTAAAAATAAGGAGGAGGAAAAGCTCCAGACTCGTTACTGTCTTGTGTGGACACCATCTATTTATACACGCACAGGCTGAGGGCCACACTTCTGATCATCACGCTGGATGTCCGTGGAGACACAAATGGAAACGGTGTTGGGCTCGGTCATGCACTGCTCCTGTGAGCTCACTTGGAGTCAGCGGCCTACTGTTTACAAGAGGATGTCTGGTGGGAGCATGACCACAGCGGTGACTCATGGCTCCTTTATTTGACTCTTTTACTTTCTTTGAATGAATGTCACTCACTGTTGTGCTAAGTGCCCACAGCCCAACACCTTGGATATAGGTAATTTTCTAAATACAGTCATCAAGCTTGACCCCAGGGAGAGGTTGGTGGAAGCCACAGCCAGAGGCAGCAGGCCTGGTCTAGGCCTCACATTAAAATGGCTTTGGGTGAGGTGATGTTGAATTTCAGGGCTGTGAAGAAACTGACATGAAGGTACATGACAAATGCACATAACCTCAGCTTCAGCATTACGGAAATAGTTTACCCAGAGTGGGAGGCTGAACACCGACCCCCAAAGTATCCACACTGATCCCCAGAACCTGTGAATGTGGCCTTACATGACGAAAGGGACTTTGCAGATGTAATCAAGTTGAGGACCCTGAGATGGGAGGTTATCCTCGGTTATCGGGGGGGGGCAATGTCATCACATGTGTCCCTTGTAAGAGAGAGGCAGAGTGTCAGTGACCACAGAACGGTGACAGGAAGCAGAGACTGTGCAGCTGGAGGGAGGGCCACATGCCCAGGAGCACAGGGGCCTCTAGAAGCTGGAAAAGGTGGAAGAAGTGTCCCCCCTGGAGCCTCCAGAAGGAACCAGCCCTGAGGACACTGACGTTAACCCAGAACAATGAGATAACAAGTTTGTGTTGTTTTAAGCCTCCAAGTTTGTGGTGACATGTCACAGCAGCAATGGGAAACTCATCCTCCCTGCACAAGTGCACGAGCAGGAAGGCTACAGTCACACTCAGACGCCACCTCCTACAGTGCCCTGGACTCTGTCCTGTTCACCTGTCGTTTTCTTTTCAGGCTAGTAGCAAGACGGCACCCACAGGACACAGCATGGCACCAAATTAGAGAAAATTTGGTGGAAAGAGGGAAAATCAGTCTGCACGTCTTTTTTAAGAGCAAGACACCTTCCTGAGAAACTCTTCAGCAAAGTCCTTTCTTTGGGCAGTCACGGTTCACCCCTGACGCTGGAGACACATTCAGCTTCCTCTGAGAGACGTCCTGCTTTAATCGGGGGGAATCTGAGCAAATTACATGTTCTGTTGGGAACGAGAAACTCGGAGTGAGGGGGACAGTGGGAGAAGAGGAGGCACCTGCGGCGTCTCAGGGGACAAGGCGTGTCACTTTGGGGCTTGTGCCCACGCTGAGTGGCTGGCCACGGAAGACGATGTAGGAATACACTTGGCTTAAACCGCAGAAATGCACAGTATCCTCACAGTATGAGAGGCCCGGCAGGGTCCCCTCTCGCTTCACCCGTGAGACAACAGAGGTGCCCTGGGGTGGGGGACGTGACCATTCCACAGTCACGTGTCAGCTGGGTCAGGGACAGAATCAAATACTCTGCAGCACTTGCGCAGCTCATGGAGTCCTCGCAGGGTCTGGCAACTCCAGGCAGTTGAAATCATTAAGTGTTTAATTCAAGTTCCGGAGAAAGTGGGAAAGATCCGGCCATTGGATGGTACAGCTGCAACGAGAAAGCTCCCGCGGCCCGGCGGAACCGGCCTCGGCGATGACCTGCCCCGGAGCCAGCATGCCCTGACCCCGCTCCGTCAAGCCACTGTTCCCACTGCTGGTCTGGGGGACACACAGACACAGACAGGAGTCCTCAGGGTGAAAGCCATAGAGACACCGTGGTTCGTAATGAGACAGACCTCAGAATAAGATGGGGCTTTGCTGAGCTCTGCCCACGGTGACTGGACGTGACAAGTGACAGCAAGACCATCATGCCTGTGACCAGCCCTGGAGGGACTCTGAGGACACGCAGTGGTGGAGTTCCTGCCCTGCCGGGGCAGAAAAAGGCGCTGGGTGGAGACAGAAATGTCATGTTTTAAAACTCACTGATTTCTTCCTCTTAAATTTGCAGCTGAAGGTTGGTGGAGAGAAAATACCCACAAGAAAATCAGGGTGGTTACGCATGTTTGCACAGCAACCGGCCACACCTGAACCCAGACCTTGCCACCTGTTCTCAGCACCCTAGGACACAGGGTCGTCCAGCAGGTCAGTGACAGGGACGAGTTAAAGGAAAGCTGTCTGCATCGATCCCGACAGCGCTTGGTGAGTTTCTGGAAATGGCTCCAGGAGTTCTCCATGGTCACCAGGCAGGGCCTCCTCTGGGATCTGGGGGACCCCGAGGCCATCGTTCTTAACTCAGTTCCACATTCTTGCTGCTTGGAGTGACAACACTTTTAGAATTTTCTTTGGGGACTAAATACATACTTTTCTACATCAACAGATTAGTTAGCATCTTGTGGTATGAAAACACAAAATAAAAACCAAAACAAATCAAAACAAAAAACACCCAAGAGATGCTTTTACTTAAAAAACAAAAAGACATTAACCATGTACATATGTGACAGGGGCCACCTCTGGTACTAGGTTTTTATTTTAAAATTGTAACTACAGAAAGATTATAAATGTCAGATTTTATGAGGCCCTGGAAGAAAGATATATTAGCTTAGATATTCTAAATTATCAAATGTATGGACACCATTATGTTGATAAATATAAGATGTTTACTAGCAGACATAAGGAGAAGATTTTAAAAGGAAAATTTTTTAAATCATTCCATCCCATTGACCTGCCTCACGAGGCAGACGGGCCAAGAGTCCACATCTGGTGTCAGGCCTCTGATTCTATGTGGCTCTTAAAATGCCAAGTAATTAACTCTCCTGTTGAATTGCTTTGTTGAGAGCGATGGCACATGGGGGGGAGGGGCGCAGTGGCGTGTCAGGGGCCGAGAGAAGCAGCCAGGTGAGGAGGACGGGCCTGGGCCACACCTGACTCCCATCACCCCAGAACAATTTCTCTTTCACAATTTTAAAAGGCAACTCAAAATTAAACACAGCTGTCCTGGCTTTTAAGCTGCAAAACCAGATTCACAACTGCATCTTATTACTAACTATCCACAGGCCATTTTCAAACAACAACCCTCGTTCTTAACCTGGGTGCCTGGGGAGCATACGGTAACCTGAGAACGCGCCCGGCTCTTACACCACTTGCTATGTCCGAGTTCTTTCATGTGCTTTATCACACACAGGCTCAAAATAACACCCACGGCTGCTGTGGCAGAGCGTATCTGTAAAATCCTCTGTCAGAACACATTTTCCTTAGACACGGTCGGTGCATTGCTAAAATAAGTAAAAGGCTGTGGGTTTCCGTCACTCATATTCCCTCAGCATAAGCCTGGGGCTCAGGGCTGGGAGGCAGGAGAACCAAGACCCCCCAGGGGACGTGGAAACTCTCTCTCTCCTAGAGGCAGGTCCCTGCCGGACAGCCAGGACCGGGACAGGCTGCAGGCTTCCACACAGGGGACTCGGGGACTGTGGGCAGGTGTGTGTGGCCTCACGTTCTAGACACCCACTAGGTGCTCACAGGATGTTGCTTCCTCTCATCAGCACAGTTCCACAAAGGAGGTACTATTGTGTTCATTTTACACGTAAGAAATATGAGTCCTCTGCAGATCGTCCAACTTCCCAAAGCTGAAAAGTGATTTGAAAAGATTTAAATCCACCCTGTCCCCACACCCAAGTGCTGTGACCTGACCCCAGTGACAGGGGAGCGTTGCTTGACTACAGGCTCTGGCTGGACGTGGGTCTGAGGTATGTCCCTTCCACACGGAATGGCCAGTGGTTTTGCTTGGCTGGCCCACCGTGGTCAAGGGATCAGTCATGCCTGGTGATTCTGCAAGGAATGACCAAGGCTTGACTATGTCCACAGAGATCCACCCAGGAGCCCGAGCCAGTCAACTCACGGTCACCTGAGCATCAGAACCATTTTACAAACATTTTTCTTTAAAACGCTAACTAACGCAGCCAGCAAGAGCAAAGATGACTAGTCAAAGTGAGGCTTGGAGACATGGGTGGACCTTCTCTCTCAAGGACACTGCTCTATGGAGCATTTGAGAAACCCCAAAACTCAGAGGATAAAACTTGAAAGCCACCACCTGGGGCCACCGTGTGGTCAAGCTCTGAGGTTCAAAAGCTGCCTGAGAGGATGGAGCATCTGAAACCAGAGAGTACATAGTGGTGGAGTGCAGGCCTGGACATCTGTTCTCACCCTGGCCTGAAGAGAGATTTGCCCCAAATCCCTTGAACAGGAGAAACTGACTGGCAGCCACGGAGGAGACTCTGCAAACGGTCAGCGCCTTCAGCCCAGCCTCGGCGAGGAGGGACTGCAGGCGGGGCAGCCTCAGCAGACAGCAGGCTCCAGGAGGAGGGACCCTGTCCAGCAATATCATTCCCTCCTTTCTGGAAGAAAAGCAAGCAGGAACCGACTTCCCTGTAGCATTACAGGCGCCTGGGTGGACTCTGCCCTCCACATGGCCACAGGGCTCTGCCCTGGTGACCGTGCATATACCCGCTGGACTGGACCCCAACCCGCCATGCTCAGTCCATGTGGAGCCAGCATCAGAGGAGCTGGGGGAGGCAGGAGCAAGGGAGTTGAGTTTCTTCTGAATTTCACGTTGCATGTGGAATCCTGGGCTGGGGCCACAGGAGGATCTGGGCCCATGGACTGAGCCAAGAACCCCAACTCTCAGGTCTCACATGCCCACATCTCCAGGACTATAGGACATCACAGCATGGGACACAGAGGCCGAGCAGATGGCTTGGCCAGACCCAGCACCTCTCACAGCTTTGTTCCCCTGGGCTTCTGCCACAGCCAGAGGCTCATATCTTGGGCACTTGGCAACATGGTCCAGTTCCTCCTCCTCTGGGGAGAACACCTTGTATTAACACTGTTTTCCCATCACTCCTACTCCTGGAAGAAGCGACACTACATTCTACTCCTTGGCTTTAATAATTATAGGAGAAAGAACTACTAAAACCAATTCTACCATGAAACGTTATCTGAATTCACTGTCACAGATAGCTTAGAAGTGTCAAATTCCTGTTGTTTTTATTCTCTCAATACCCTAAATTTATTTGAAGACTGTATAATAAAAAAAGAATGATTAATTTGCCAACTAATTCTGTGTACTTACAGGCAGGAAAATCTCAGGATGTGCAAGGTGTGAAGAGTTTGTGTGTTGGGAAAATACAGGAAAATGGTCAGCGCTCCTCAGACATTCAGAATCTCACTGAGCATTTGATGTAAATATGCACGTGCACCCAGGTGTTCCTTGGTATTGTCTAATGTAATTGTGCATGTGCACCAAGGTGTCCTGGGTTATGGACTTAAGTATAAAGGATGAGTGGCTCTGATCTATGACCCCTCCCAAGCCCCCAGGATGCCCCCAGGGGGGGCATGGGGAGGCCGCTACTGCTGCTGGAGGCTGTTGCTGCAAGCTGGTACTGCCAGGGCTGCCACGACCCTTTGCAAGGCCACGGCCACCACCAGACCTGTAAGCGACCGGACCTGTAAACTGCTGCTGCTGCTGCTGCTGAGGACTGAGCTCCTGTCATCTGCCAACAGCTTCCAGGATCTTTCCCAATTACCTAGCATGGACTTGCGTGTGAGGGGTCTGAGGACCCAGCCTGGCATGTGAGGGGTCTGGGGACCCAGCCTGACATGTGAGGGATCTGGGGACCCAGCCTGGCACGTGAGGGATCTGGGGACCCAGCCTGGCATGTGAGGGGTCTGGGGACCCAGTCCGTACAATGGGTTTGAAGGAGCTGAACCCTAGCTCTGACAATATAAATGAAAACTTAGTATAACTAAAATAATGAAACATTTTGTCTTTAGTTATGATTTGCCTTACTTTACATTGTGTCACAAAGCTAAAGAGAGACCCAGCTGGAGAAGCTGGGGACGCAGCACCCCTCAGGGTGCCCACGCTCGCCACAGAAGGGCTCTCTGTGTTGGTGCGTTTGATACAAAAGAGGACAGGAAAACGCAGCCCGCATGCCCAACTCCGTCTCCAGGTGATGGGCCAACCTGTTTCAGGCTCAGGACATACATCCCATGGACAGTGAGTGTCAGATCTTAGTCTCAGCACGGACACCGGAACCTAAACCACAGCTAAAGCTGCCTCCCCTGAGAGAACTCCTGTCATCCACGTTCCTAAGTTGAAAGTAGATTTATTCCCTTCTGATGCTGTCAGTTCTCTGATGAAAGGGGGAACTGCGGGCACTGCTGTTTCTAGGTAAACAGAACATGTCACTGGCTGCACATGAAGGCGCATTATGGAGAAAGTCAACACAGGTGCTCTCGCTGATGGGCGGCAGGTGACGGTTTGTTTTCATTCCCCTTTACAATCACGTCTTTCTCTTCACCTCGGTTCATATCTAAGCCCACGTCCCCATGTGTACCAACCAGGAAATGTCACCTGGCACTTGTTAAGTATTAAATGTCCTTATCAATAACTGCCTGCTATGCCCCGGGTTATCCTGGCTACAGGCACCTATAAAGCAATAAAAGAGCGTTAGGAAGAGCTGCCAGGATGGAGCCCGAGGTTTCACTCCACGAGCCGAGTCGTTGCTCCAGATCAACGCTCGGCCCCTGCAGGAGCAAACATTCACATCGAAGTAGCCTGGATCTTCAAGGAAACTGAATATCGGTCATAAAAGAGAGCACGACCAGGAGAATACGGCTTTTATTCCTCCCGTTGATGGCACATCCCCAGTGTCAGCTTTAGGATTTTTCATGAGGCCACTCTTCTGAGAAAGAGACACTCAGAATGGGACGTGGCACCAGCCCCAGGTGGGGTGTGGAAAAGAAAACCCAGAAACTGCCTCACAGGGAGACAAAGCTCCAAAGGCGGAGCCTAAGGCCCAGAGGACAGGCCTGCAGGGATACGGGACGTCTCTTGTCTTCCCTCCTCTACAATGGCAAGGGCACTGTCACCACTGGACGTGTGCCTGTGTGCATGCACCCCGGTGGCTGCGTGTCCTCAGAGTCCCTCCAGGGCTGGTCACAGGCATGATGGTCTTGCTGTCACTCATCACGTCCAGTCACCGTGGGCAGAGCTCAGCAAAGCCCCATATTATTCCGAGGTCTGTCCCACTGGCTCTGGTCCCTTCTGGCTCTGGTCCTTCCAGGGTTCCTCCCCAAGGAATCTGGCGTCTGCTGCATGCCCGGCTGACCCACACGTTAGGTGAGGTGAGGACTTTCCTATGTAAAGAGCCCCGATCTCTCCTCGTTTCTCCCAACACCTCCTCCCAGCCCAGCTGAGAGCTGCCAGTGGAGACCAGGACTGTGGATATTGCTGGTCTTTTCAGAATCGATAAAGGAAAGATGAGCCTTCTGTTGTGACAATAGGTAGGTTCCAAGCAGCAGAGCACAGGGTCAGGGAACGGCACCAGGGCGTGTCCTCACGGGCTCTGAGGACTGCACTTTCCTCAGTTTCCTCACTGGGGGGTGAGTAGTCCCAAGCACACCCGTCCCTGAGACCGCAGCGCCATCTAGTGGCGGCCGACCTGCTCCTGCAAGGCTGTTGCCCGTTGTTACCCACCTCCCGGCCCGTGCACCTGACGGCTCGTTAGGGTCGCATTATGTCCCCAGAAGACATGTCCAAGTCCCAAGCCCTGGCACCTATGAATGTGGCCTTATTTGGAAATAGGTCTTTGTAGATGTCGTCAAGTGGAAGAGGTCATGCTGGATTAGGTTGACCCTAATGGGGGCCCAGTGGCTGGTGTCCTTACAAGAAGAGGAGAGCAGACACAGAGGAAGGGACACACGGGGCACAGCCTGCGAAGATGGAGGCAGAGACTGGCGTGATGCGGCCACAGCCCAGGGACTCCTGGAGCCACCGAAGCTGGAAGAGGCAGGAAGGACCCTCCCCTGGAGCCTTCAGAGGGAGCGTGTCCGCTGACACCCTGACTCCTGGCCTCCAGGACTGTGAGAGGACACGTTCCTGTTGTTCTAAGCCACCCTCTTCACGGTGCTCTTAGGGCAGCCCTAGAACACGAAGGCACCTGTCCCTCGGGAATTCTGCACTCACACTCGGAAATCCGACACTGTCATTGAGGTGAAGAGAAGGCAGCGTGGGAACAATGGGACGGGGAAAGGCACAGATGCCGCAGACAGGAGGTGCGTGTCCCTGTCATGTGGATGGACGGCAGAGAGTGGGTGCGGCCCCAGCTGCCCAGGTCAGTACCAAGGTTGCCACCGTCCCTCATGGGATGATGTGCAGCTGAGAGGTGGGCATTGAGTTCCCCTAGGGAAACACTTGTAAGGACCAAGGCCGGTCTCTTCTCCCCTGAGCCCTGGGTGAGAGAGAAGCTTCTGAATGAACTATGCCATGTGGCAGCTGAGGAGCAGCCCACCCACCAGAGAAAGCCCCTCAGCGCCGAGGAACACGCCCGACGTCATATCCTCCTGTGAGTGTTGCGCTGTCTGAGAAGGCAGGTTACTGGGGAGACGGCAGAGCACTGTGCATGCTCCTCTCGGTGAAGAGCAGGTGGCTTTTGAAGCCAGGACAGCCCACTCAGGGCCCGGACTCGGGTGAAAAGGCTGTGACACTGAGAAACGTCATCTTGGGATAAATGGCATTTAAACAGTATTTGAAATATCAAAACAAATGCAAACACCCATGAGGAACAAAACACCCGAAGTTTAAGTAAAGACCGGATCAGGATCACCGAATTTTCATCATGCCTCTGGCTAGTGTGGCCCCATGTGGCACCGGCCCCACGTGGGTTACAGACAAATCGATGCCACTTTTCTTTGCAGTAAGAGAAGAAACGACACCCCAGACAAGTTTGGGAGTCGGGGCTTCTTGGAATTTGTGAGCCGGCCCTAAGCCTGCTCTTGCCCGACCATGACCACCCTGCCACCCCTGGCACAGGCAGCAGGGCTCATCGTGGTGATCTGAGCAGCTTCCATGAGCTAAGTTAATACTCTGCTTAATGGAGGCGGCAGGAGGCGTGGGCAGAAGCACCGCATTTAGCGGCGGCATTGTGATAAGTCCTGCCCCCTGTATCCTGTGCAGATGTTGTAACGAGGTCCATACAGCACTTCCTCTAAGTGTAGCCGTGACAATCAAGGAGGAAGAGGCTGAGGAATTCTACTCCCCCGGGTTAGGCTGCAGCACAGCCCGCATCGGTGACCGGCCCGTCTCCAATGACCCTCATGATGACTCATGTTCACTGGTTTTTATTTCCCTCAGCAATTCACAGAAAAGAGTGTAGCATCTCTGAGTACTGAGATGCATCTTTTCCTGGGACCCTGAGAATTGACTCCACCAGCAGATTAAATTAGACCCTAGGGACAAGACCAAAAAAAGGGCATCAAACACGAAACATTTATATTCATTTTTTTGAAGGGAGGTGGTTTTCCTGCCAAACCTTGTAAACGAGGAGTACATGCAAGTGCTCAATTGCTCTGGGCCACAGGAGGCATGAGGCTCTTCCTGAGGCAGAGTGTCCTCAAGCCGGCCACGTGATGCTCAAGCAGACATCTCTTCTGGAAGTTAGGGGGTTCAATGATCGCAGCAAATATGTTCCCAGCTGTTCTCAGTCTGACCCTACAGAAGCAATGTCCACAGCCAGGAGCATGCCGGTGGATGCCGTCAAGTATTTGCTGCCCAGAGTTGGCGTTGCTTTAGAGGTCAACTATAGCCACGTAGCAGGCTCTAAAACTAACGTGAGAATCACAAGGAAAATTGTTGAGGGGGAAAGGCTGGGGCTCTGTTCCCCAAGGCTGCCTGGACTGTTCCATAAACGCCTCCCCTGGCCACGGGAAGCCTCGCCTCTCCTGCTGCGTGCATTTGCTTCAGACTTTCTGAACTGAGCACCTCGTCAGTCCCAGGGCTGCTTCTGTCTCTTTCTTTTGCAAATGACAGAAAGGGAGTCAGGTAGCCTTGCATTTTCTGACCAAAGTGTTCATTACAAGCCAGCTTTGCAAAATAATGATTCATGTGCTTGGTGTTTTCCTATATCATAAAGTCCTGCAGGTCCTGGAGTGCCACATGCCTGCCAAACTTCAGAAACACAGGGAGGAGGAGGAAGGCCCACCCGACCCCGCCAGGACATCCTGGGCCCAGCCGCAGTGTGCCAGGACGTCTCGGGGAAATCCCTCCTGCGCCCCCACACTCTGCTGCTCGGGCCCCATGCTCCTTCCCTTCTTTCATCACCTGCTGCTTTGCCGGGGTCACATCTGGGGCTTTCTGTGACTCAAGAGAACATCTGCCCCCTTAGGTGGCAACGGCTCTGGCTTGGTGGAGAGCATGGTTTAAGGTTGGATCGAACGGAGTTTGCAGGGAGGGGTTAGAGACTTTGTGCATATCCAAATGGCCCGAGAACCACTTTTCTGCGCCCTGCAACCGTCCCAAGGCTGGACACAGAGGGGAGGCCTAGGGCCTCATCCAGCATGAGCTGAGTGTGCCCCCTGGTGCCACACTGTGGTACTGCAATAGCAGGTCCTGCCACTGGAGCTCTTTTTAACTCGGGAACAAGCATAATTGATTGGGCTTCTAGGTCTGCCGCCCCCAGACAAATGTCCTCATGAGTCTTTGCTGAGGACACCACAGTTCCTCATGGGCTGTGTGTCACCTCACGAGCTCTACAACACAAAACTTTTGGGTCCACGTTATTGCAACAATAGAAAGAAACAGTATCTCATATTACTGTAATAATAACGTGACTTCAAGCGTAAGACATCTCAACATAGGTTCATTGCTCAGTTCCTCATTGCACTGAAAATATATTTACCATAGAAATACATAAGTTGCATATAATCAGATATAACATTGCATTAGTGGTTGAAGTATATAAGCAATAGTGCATGTGCTTTCTGTAATTTTACCTTATAGGAAAACAGCACTGGCTACAACATAAAATGTGAGTGTGTAAATGCCTTCAGACTAGGCCCGACGATGCCACACTAATAAAGACGTGCAGTCCTTTGTTCTGTGTGCACATCCCCCCCAGCCGATGGGGGGTCTCTCTCTGGGGCTGGAAGCAGCTGTGTCAGCTTTCAGCCTCTGTCCAGATGTGAGGGGCTTTTCCACTCTGGGAGCTCTTTTCTGCTTTTAGTAGGTGATAGAATCATTTGCTGTGGAAGATGGGAGCATCCCCCTGTCTTTTGAAAAATGAATGGACTTTAAAAATGTGAACAAGAAGCCCCGCTAAATATTTGTTTTTAATTTAAATACCTAAAGAAGCCTTTGAAGAGCAGCAGACTATTATTGAACTGAGCTTTCAGTAAACTTTCGTTACTTCAAGGAAAAACTGCTGAGCTGCCCACATGGGCGGGCACTATTCCTGGCATGGGATGCCATCGGGAAAAGACAGCTTTCTTCACATTCCCGTGTGGGAAGCAGGGAGAGGGGCCCAGAGATGAACAGTGCACATGTAGGCAGCAGGAGCTGCTTGAATTTATGCAAGTGGCACTGAAAATGGTGGAGTGGGGCCACCACAGACGGGACGGGTGGGAGAGAGATGGGTGGGACCTGCGGGCCACAGGGCACAGCTGTGGGGACAGCAGAAGGGTGGAACTTGGAGGAGTGGGATAAATGGTGGGCACACAGCTAACATTTAGAAATGCAGCGCATCTGTGAGGCAGGCCCCGCAATGTGGTTTTGTTGGTTTTTATGCCCATTCGGCTCCACGTGGATTCAAAAAAACATGTCGACAGTCCTGATAGCAAAACTCTACAGACGGTCCCCAACTTGCAACGGATTACCTCCCGATAAACCCATGGTAAGTGGAAAGTACCGTAAGTCAAAAGTGCATTTAATACTCCCAGTCCACCAAACACCACAGCTGTGCCTCGCCCACCTTAGTGTGCTCAGAACGCTGACATTAGCCTGCACTTGGACAAGATCATCTCACGCACAGACTGGTTTATAATAGCATTGAATGTCTCACGTAACTTATTGAATGCCGTACTGAAAGTGAAAAGCAGGCTGCTTGTATGGGCCCTCTAAGGACAGTTTCTACTCGATGTGTATTGCCTTCGCACCATTGTAAAGTCAAAAAATCCCAAGTGCCATCACCGTAAGTTGGGACAGTCCATACTTGGTCACGCAGCCTCAGTCCTGTCTCCAGTGACTACTGTACATTCTCCTGAGTTTTGGTTTGAACCTAGACGAGTTTTGGTTCTCCGTAAACAGGGAGAGGACCAAAAAAAGGGGGTAGGGTGAGACATTTATAGTCTGTTTCCGAGGGAATTTCCCAGAGGGCCTCCTTTCTGCATGTCACCCCCAAAGGAGCTGCCTGGACGGACCTGTCCTGATGAAGTCCTTTGGCTAACTCTGGGCTTTGTCACCGCTCTTTGTTATCACAGGAACATGCAGCCTCTTCTTCCCTGACACAGATTCTCTGATTTCAGGCATCCCTTTGGGTCCCTTGGGGTCTTAAAAAGCCAGGACAGAAGTGACCTTCTTTCTTCTGAAATTCTCTCTCCTGAAGCCCCCCGCTGACTTTAACATGTAGCCAGGTTTGAGAAACACCACAGCAAGACCACCTTTCCCCAAAGGCTGTCACATGTCCTACCTCAGGACCAATTACTCCATTCTGCAGGGAAGAGGGGCTTCGTGCATTAGAATTAAAAACCTTGAATAATCACTGTTTCTCCAATTCTCCTTTGAAATTCAAAGAGAGGGGATAGAAAGGACAAATGAATGACAAATTCATTTTCTGTCAGGGAAAAAGTTACAACACACCTGATCACGACTATCGGACACATGCCAATGCTGCTTTCTGCATCTGAGTGTCAGAAACTCTCGGGCAGAGCATTTGTCATTCAGACGCGATGCTCTCTTCTTGTTTGCCATGGCATTTGCCAGAGTCTTGCAAACAATTTGAAGTGGAATTGCAAAATACTCAGAGATTCACAGAGAGCCAGCAAGTCTGCAAATAATTTTCAAGATGAAAAATGAAAATAATAATAATGCTTTGAGCGGCATTGGAATTTGACTTAAAGTACAGTTTTAGGAAGACCACGTTTTCACCTAAAGGCTCCAACTAAGACGAGAATTTTAATCTGTCTAGGGTTGGGTTAATCTTGACTCCCTGAGAGTAGAGGGTATTAGTGACATTAAATAGCTGTTTCAAATTTCTCAGGGCCATATTCACATCTATCATCTCTGATGATAGCTCGGGGTGTGTGTGGCTAGAAGAGGTGAGGTTAAAAGATGTCCAGATCCATGTGGGAGGCGCCTGACACGCAGCAGTGAGATCATGCACCATATGGCAAGGAGGGGACACGGCCAAAACCAAACCTTCATCTCACCCAGCCCCTCTTCGCTACACTCTGGGTGGAAATGCCTTCAAGCATGTCTCCCTGGGACTGTGGCTGAAGCTGGGCATTGGAGAGACTGTGACATGGTGCAGGGTTTCTCAACCTGGCAGCACATTTAGAATAACCCAGGGAGCTTGTAAAGTCCTGAGGGCCAGGACACACCCCAGACCAAGGAATCAGAAGCCCTGGGAGCATCAGACTTTGCAAGTTACCAGGAGATTCTTAGATGCAGCTGGGACTGGGGACCACAGAGAGCAGCCTCCTCAAGGGTCCCACGTGCAGGAGTCTCTAGGACCCCTCTTGGCCTGACTCCCTTTTCTCTACCTTATAAGAATGTTGAACACACGGTACTTCTGTGCACATTTTCTTTGTGAGCCTGGCTCCTAAAGTGGATCAGTGCAAATGTTTTGTAAACAGGGCTTGTGCAATGGCCTTCCTGTGATTTTTTTCATTCTCCATGAATCTGGAGAAATACTTTATTCTTAAAATAATGCTTACAGAGCAGTGCTTTAGTATATTTTAAGTGTTAAAATAGCTTTATGTGTTTTTTTTTTCCCCTCAACATAGAAGATATATGTGTGTTTTGCGACAAACATTGCCAATATGGAAAGTGTAAGCTAAAGGTGCAAATCACCCGAACCCCACTGCCCCCGGACGGCCGGTCTGGCATGCATCCACCATGCCAGGACTCATCACTCTGGTGTGTTCTTGTATTTTCTACCAAACAAAATGATAGCGCATTTTTTTTGTGGCCAGCTTTGTTCATCTATCAGTGTGTGGCGCAGTCGAGTGCATCATTCGCTGGAACAGCCACACACAAGCAGTAGGAAACCACTGGAAAATATACAACCAGTTTCCTGTGTCCTGATAAATGTTTTGTAAATGAGGGACTGAATGAACAAATGAAGACTGGAAGGGGAGGAGCAGGTTGACTCCATGCGGCTGATGGGGACTCCCTGTGGACCGGGTGGAGTCAGCGTGCAGGAGCAGCCTGTGCCAGTCGCGCCTACTCATGGGAAGCCTCAGGTCTGGAACCGTCAGCTGGCACCCGCGTGGAAGAGATCCCCGAGGAGAGCTGGGTGCCGCTCGCTTTGTGCCCAGTTGTCTTTAATAAACAGGCAAATGTTCCATAGTGAACAGAGAGGAGACGGCTGTGGTTACAGGACGGCAGCCTCTTAGACTCAGATGCTTACCAAAATTCTGCTCAGGACATTTCTTCCAACCCATGATTTCTGTTTAGAGGGGAGTTAGAAGAAGGGCATGTTGTCAGATAGAGGATTTCTGAACTGTCTTCTTCATCAGAGGAGCCTTATGCCGGACACATGCCTAGACCCTAACCAAAGACAGCAGGACAGTCTTTGCATTTGGGGGTGCTTCTGGCAGAGCCCGAGCCTAACCTGCTCACTGTCCACGTGGGGGTTCCAGGGTCCAGGCACATCTGGGACACATGTGTGGAAGATGAAGGTGCCCTAAGTTCTCTCAGCAACTGTGGAGCCCGGTCTCAGGAAGACCCCGACCTCGCCCGTGGCCCTGCCCTCTCTCTGCACGGCCCATGTGCATGGCAATGGAGCCCTCAGCAGACGCAGGCCAGCCTGCCTCCCCGCTGTGACCACACCAGCCCCAGGATCAGCTCCCGTTTTCTCCCTCCATCCCCTCTGCATCAGGCTCCAAATGTCAAGGAATTAACTCCATTTTGGTCCTTCAGAAAGCCCTTCCTTTCTGGAGACAGGCCTGCAAAGTCTGCAGGTGACATGTGTTTAAATGTAAAACCTGGCTCAGAGCCGCACCAGCCTGCAAGGACCAGCAACTATATGCCACGACCCAGAGGCTCCCCACGTTCTCTGTCTTTGGGGAAACTCATGCTGCTTCCCTTAATACCCGATCAGCAGACCAGGCCGCTCTCCAGAGCGCGCACCTGAGCGCCTGTGAGCCGCGGCAGCCCTTCCACACGCGGGCCTCGGGCTCCTCATCCCAGACTGAGCTCTGGACCTCTCTACCCCCATCTCCAGCCACCCAGTAAACAAGCCTCCATGCCAGGACGAGGGATTACTGGGTGGCCAAGATATTATTTGCCAAAAGCATGAACTTATATTCCCTTTTTTCTTTTTTTTTTTTAAATTTATCCACGGCACAGCTAACCCTGGGTTACAGGGCTCAACAAATGTTACAGAAGGCCGGGGACAGAGGAAATCGTAATTCACAAAGAGAAAACTTTGAGCAGGGGTCACTGCTCCTACTGGGGCCACCTGCTGGCCACGTCCCTCCCCAGTCCTGGCCCCCACCTCACTGCCACCTTGTCATCCTCCTTGGAAAAGAAATTCCCTTCTCCCTGGTCTCCTTCCCTAGTCCCAACCTCTGTCTCAGCCCAAACCTCAAGAAACAAAAACCAGTTCACATCAAAAAACCTCTCAGGGGACATAACCTGCCCCTCGTGTTTCTTCAGCACAGTTGTCGCTGTGTCAGCCTGAAGCGTCTGCTTGGGGACATCGCAGGCTCCAGCCGTCCTCAAGAGAAGTGGGCGCTTTGCTTAAATGAGGATAATTAGAGTCCACCAAAGAGGCCGTTCCAGAAGGAGAGCCTTCCCCAGGCACCATCCAGCCTCCCTGCGCAGAGGACCGGGACACTCGCGCGTCTCTACATGGTCATCCTGCTAGGCCAGCTGGACGGTGTCAGATGCCACCACACAGGACACGCGAGGAAAGGGAGCCATCCTGCTGGGACAGAGAGAGGACGTTCACACACGGGACTCAGGGTCGAGCTGGGCAGTCAGGGGACCCCGTCCTCCTGCTCCTGGACCTTCCGCTTCATTTAGCACAACCCGCAGCCGATGCTGTCCCGGCTCCTCCACGGCCCCCGGCCCACGCAGACTCCCGGGGCCACCTCCCTGAGCCACTGCTGGTCTAGGCATTGCCGGGTTAATGACATCTCAGTGGGTTCTTTCCATTTGTCCTCGTGGGTTTCTCCACAGTCAACTGTTTCTAATTAAAGACTTGATCGTCCCCTGCGGGAGGGTATTTATTCCATTCTAATTGCTGTTAACGTAGATAATGCTCACAGACATTCCTGTTCATTTAGTGGCATTTTCTCCGCTCTGTCTCACTACTTCCTGGTGAGGCCTTGAGATGTTTTCTGACACACGCGAACTCCCCGCGCAGTAGAAACCCTTCTCTGCTTTTGTCCCTCTGCCCCGTGGGGACAGGTCTGTCCCCCCCAGCTCTGCGGAGTCCCGGGATGTGCTCTGTTCGTCTCCCTCCATCTGAGCTGCGCCCCCTCCCGGGGAGGGTCCCACCCGGTCCCACCCCAGCCGACTCTAATTAAGTCCCCCTCTGGATTCCAAGATGCAGGTGCCCTGTCCTCTGCCAACCAGGCATTTTCGCCATAGAAGCCACACTATCTTTCAGCACTATCTCATACGTTAAGCAAAGATCGTTTTCACGTGCCAAAATTATGTCAGACAAACAAAACATCTTTTCTTTATATAAATAAAAAGCATGTTCCAAAAAGTGTCAATCCTGTCATCACCAACACCTGGGTCTCATTTCCAATATTGCCTAAAATTTGAACTATCAACTTTGTAAGTAAAAAAAGCTGTATCTACTTTTTTAACCCTGGGGAAAGGAGGTGATTCTTGATGGTCCTCAAAGAATGACTTTTAATACTACGCACATTTGGAAAAATGCTTATAATGGTGGGTCATAAGCAGTAAAGTGTTTCTGAAGGCATGTGAGGACCCATGGGCTCACTCCACAATCTGCGTGTGAGTGTGTGTGAGTGTGTGTGTGTGTGTGTGTGTCTGTGTGTCTGGCTCTCTCCTCTCTGTCTCTGTCTCTCTCTGTATATCTGTCTATCTGTTTAGATAGTGTGGTAGTTAATTCTAGGTGTCAACTTGACTAGATGAAGGAATACCTAGAAACCCGGTAAAGCATTATTTTGGGGTGTGTCTATGAGGGTGTTTCCAGAAAAGATTAATGTGTGAGCCTGAGCGGATCGGGTGGGAAAGATCCACCCTCAATGTGGGCAGGCACCATGCAATCCACTGGGGGCCCAGAGAGAACAAAAACAAGAGAAAAAAGGTGCATCTCTCTCTCTCTATCTGCCGGAGCTGGGAGCTGCTCTTCTCTCCTGTCCGTGGATGTCAGAACTCGAGACCCTTCAGCCTCTGTGTTCCAGGACTTACACCAGCAGCACCCCTGGCTCTCAGGTCTTTGTCCTCAGACTGAGAATCACACCATCGGCTTCCCTGTTTCTGAGGCTTCTGGACTTGGGTTGAGCCACGCTAGTGGCACCCAGTTTGCAGATGGCCTATGGTGGGACACCTCAGCCTTCACGATCGTGTGAGCCAATTCCTCTAACGAGCCCC